>NC_072897.1:6020438-6622482 GCF_027943255.1 Anastrepha obliqua
TGTCGCTTCGCTTCTTTAGCCGTGCGGCGAAAGATAGCATTCGATCTTTTGTAGGCTACTAAGTTTTCAAGCGTTTGACAACGTTTATATTCATACCAAGTCGATTGCTTCCTTTATCTAAGAGATGCTAGATTAGAATTCCACCACGGTACATTTCTAGAGGGCTTCACACTGTTGGTGCGCGGAACAGACAGATTTGCTGCGGAGCGAATTATTTTTTGTATGAGCGCTGCTTCTCTATTCGTGTTGACAGAAGCCGGAATATTGATATTCGCCTTTTCACATAAATCCGAAAATTTGCTCCAGTCGGCATAGTCAGTTTTATAGATGCATTTTGGTTTAAATTTGGAACGAAGTTGCATGTTTACTTTGCAGACAATCAGGTAGTGATCGCTACCATGCAAGTCGTTTAACGTACTCCATGTGCAAAGTGGGACAAGAGATGCCGAACAGAGGATGAGGTCGAGATGCGAAAACGTACCATGGGTTGAAAAGTGTGTTGCACTGCCATTGTTGAGGCATACAAGATCCGATGTTATCAAAGCATCTTCAAGGTGTTTTCCTCTGTTGTTTGTCAATGGAGATCCCCATAATGGACTCCATGCATTTAGATCACCTGCAAGGATGACGGGGGCTGTGACTTGTTGCAGCAAGTGTAGGATATCAGCATTTGAGAAGCTTTGTGTGGGAGGTATATAAGCACATATTATATTTAATTTAAAATTTAAGTCAATTTCAATACCAATTGCTGATATTGTAGATTGAATGGCGATTCTCTTAAATTGTAAGCTTTTTTTAATCAATATTGCAACGCCTTGCTTACTTGAAGTTATTAAAGGCAAGTTGTGGAATATGCTAAAATAGCGTTTGGTATGGAAAGCATTAACGTTGTAAGCTAAATGGGTTTCATTGAGTAGGATTATTGAAGGGGATAGAGACTGCATCAAGAGCTGAAGCTCATGGTAGTTATTATAAAAACCATTCATGTTCCACTGTAAAATTGAGAACATAATATGTTAATATAGTAAATTGGAAGAAAGAGTTTAAATTTGATATTTTGTGCGTGTTTGTGCTGTAAATGTTTATACGTATTCTTAGTTGGTTTGTTTAGTTAGTCATCATCAGATGACATTTCGGCGAAGTCACCGTGTGTCATTACTGTATCATCCGTATGCGGAAGAGAAAAGTTATCAGAATAGGAAGTTATTCGATTTTTGTTGCTGTTGCTTGGGAGATCAATAGAGAGATCTGTAGCTGAGTTTGAGTATGAATCAAAGCTAGTCTTATTGAGGGAGTGAAAGTGATCGTGATGGTGTTGCGTGAGAGCGTAATAGCTCTGTTCGTGCATGTCAGAGTACACAGGCGTGCTGAGAGTGTTGGAGTAAGAGTCGGGAATTGGAGTGGTTGATTCATTGATTATTGTAGTGGGTGTGATAGTGTGAGTTTGAGTATTATTTTTAGATAGTTCTTGATTGTTGGGAGAGTTTGAGCAAGTAGATGAATAGTTGGTAGATGTGTCATTTAGAGGTGAGTTATCGTATTGGGTTTCTTGTATATTTTGCTTGTTTGTGGAGCGAGAGAGCGTGGATGCAAAGGAAGGGGCATTTTCAGGCAGGGAAACTGTTGAATTATATATTTTGATTGCTTCGCGCATAGTGCATTTTTTTGTTGTTTTTATCGTTTGTATTTGCTTAGCTTGGTTGTACTTAGGGCATTTGTTTGAAGAGGCTGGGTGATCTGCAAAGCAGTTAGCGCAAAGAGTACGTGTGCATGTTTTGGGGTTTTGGGGGGGGGGGGGGGGGGGGGGGGGGGGGGGTTGGTGGGGGAGATTGCAATTATTGCAAGCTGCTTTGCCTTTACAATATTTGATGGTATGCCCAAGCAACTGACAATTTTTGCAGCGCATGGGGTTGGGTATGTATTGTCTGACGTTTACCTTGCGCCAGGCGATATCGAGTTGTCCAGGTAAATTGTATAGGTCAAATGTTAGCAACACAACTCCGGTTGGAGTAGGTTGATTACTTTCATTTTTCCTCTGAAACTTGTAGGCAGCAACTACGCCTTGTGAACCTAGCTCACTCACGATTTCAGTTTCACTGACGTTGTTCAAGAAAGGGGCAAACACTGTACCTTTGGTGAAGTTCAAATTATCATGATATTTGGCTTTTATGCTACAAATACCCGGGAGTTGTTTTAAAGCATGAAGCGTTCCGCTATTTTTTTATTCTTCACTAGCAACAAAATCTTACCATCACGAAGCTCACTCACTGTATTGATTTCGCTACTGACTGCACATATGGCTTTATGTACAGCAAAGCAGGAACATTGTGAGATTGGTTTATTTTGCTCGGTCGACTCAATAGTAATGTATTTGGGGTCACTAGTATTTTTTATTACTGTTGGTAAAATTGGGAAGTCAAAGATATCAGTAATGTATATTTTCTGTTTGTTTTGCTTTTGTTTTTTCTTTTTTATTTTGGAACTATCGGCCAGCATTGCAAACCGATTAGTCCCTAGAGTCCCATGGGAGGGGGGCCCGGGGGCCATAGTTGCACAATAACTGGAAACGATTGGCTTTAAAGTTTAATTTATTACACTTGGTAAATGAAATTAATATGCAGTGATACAAACACAGTACTGGCAAAGCACGTGGATTACACCTGAAATGGCTAGAGAGCACAGAGCACACGAAAGAAAGGCAACCGCTCGGTTTGAGTGACAGTCGGAGACTGAGCCGAAAAATATTTTGGCTGTCGTTGAAGAGTTAGCTGCATCTATCAAAAGTAAATTCCAAGTGTAGCATCCGCATGGTGTGAAGAATGCTCTTGGATTTATATTCTTGTTCTGATATATATATATATAACAGGCGCATACATCCTTTTTGTGTGTTTGTCCGAGCTCTTCCTCCTATTTGTGGTGTGCGTCTTGATGTTGTTCTACAAATGGATGGACCTACAGTTTCAAGCCGACTCCGAACGGCAATATTTTTATGAGGAGCTTTTTCATGGCAGAAATACACTCGGAGGTTTGTCATTGCCTGCCGAGGGGCGACCGCTGTTAGAAAAATATTCTTCTTAATTTTGGTGTTTCACCGAGATTCGAACCGACAGAGAGAACTGTGAATTCCGAGTGGTAGTCACGCACCAAACCTTTCGGCTACGGCGGCCGCCATCTTGTTATGATACCTTTGTTAATCCCGACCATATTGGCGCCATTATCATATCCCTGTCCTCGACAGTTTTGGATATCTAGATAATTTCTTTCCAGTTCGTGTAATATTGATTTTGTTAAATACTCTCCTGCTGTTTCTGCGACGTCAATAAACCCAATGAAATGTTCTTCTACAGCTCCAGTTGACAAATGCAAAATCTTAACATTATTGACATTTCTTCAACACAGCTTACGTCCCTGGTACAATCGAGCAAGATGGCGTAGTATTTTGCTTGTTTAACCTTGTGTATAATTTCGTTAATAACTAATTTAGACATTAAAGTAATCAATTCGTTTTGGATGTCGTGGCTCAGATAATGTTGATTGAGTTGCTTTTCATTAATACGTTGCATATGCTTCCGTAATGTCGGATCATATTTAGATAACAACTAACTAAACCTAGAAAATTGTAAGAATTTTTACTATCGTTCAATTTCAAGGATTCTCGATGAGCTTTAAATGGCAAATTGTGTGAGGCCAAGTAGTTCATTATATCCATCAATCTTTCAAACAAAGTACTCCAATACTTTTGGGATTCCCTAATCAATTACAATGTACAGAGTTACATTTATTTCATCATGCACTCCATGTGGATTTGACTTTTTTCATGTCTTTGCAGTATCCGACTCGCTCCACTTTTCACATTTGCCGTAGACATAAGTGTACTTTCCCCTCAATATCCTTTTCTAACGACACACTTCCTCACACTAACACCCTTAAAGTACTCGGAATTATGTATATTTGATAAAAAATTAACTTTTAAGCATCATTGTGTACATATTAGAATAAGCTTATTATCGAGATTAAATATATTAAGTACCTGTCTTCAAAACACTGTCTAGTTCATACACAAACGCTGGTAAATAAAGGTTGGCAAAAAAGTCGTGCGGTATTTCCGCAAGCTTGTCTTTGCAAGTGCGTAGTTCTAGTTGTATTCGTCGCATCGGTTCACGCTAGAGCTTTTTGGAAAGCTCTTTTCACGTGCTAACACGTGTTTGATTAATTGTTGTTTGCTTTTAGTCGTTCGTGAGTTATAGCGTCGCAAACATGGAGCAAAATAAAGAGAAAATACGGCATATTTTACAGTACTACTACGATAAAGGCAAAAATGCATCTCATGCTGCCAATAAAATTTGTGCAGTTTATGGACGCGATACAGTTGCCATTTCCACCGCACAACGATGGTTTCAACGTTTTCGTTCTGGTGCAGAGGTGATCGAAGATGCGCCACGGTCCGGAAGCCTGTCGTCGAAAATTGCGATAAAGTCGCTGAATTGATTGAAAGAGACCGGCATAGTAGCAGCCGTAGCATCGGCCAAGAGCTGGGCATGAGTCATCAAACCGTTATAAACCATTTGAAGAAGCTTGGATTGAAAAAGAAGCTCGATGTATGGGTGCCACACGACTTGACGCAAAAAAACACTTTTGGCCGTATGGATGCATGCGAATCGCTTCTGAATCGCAACAAAATCGACCCGTTTTTGAAGCGGATGGTAACTGGCGTTGAAAAGTGGGTCACTTACGACAACGTGAAGTGCAAACGGTCGTGGTCGAAAAGCGGTGAAGCTGCCCAGACGGTGGCCAAGCCTGGATTGACGGCCAGGAAGGTTCTTCTGTGTGTTTGGTGGGATTGGCAGGGAATCATCTACTATGAGCTGCTCCCCTATGGCCAAACGTTCAATTCGGACCTGTACTGCCAACAACTGGACCGCTTGAATGCAGCACTCATGCAGAAGAGGCCATCTTTGATCAACAGAGGCCGAATTGTCTTCCATCAGGACAACGCCAGGCCACACACATCTTTGGTGACGCGCCAGAAGTTCCGGGAGTTCGGATGGGAGGTTCTTTTGCATCCACCGTATAGTCCGGATCTCGCACCAAGTGATTACCACCTATTTCTGCCCATGGCGAACGAGCTTGGTAATCGGAAGTTGTCCTCAAGAGAGTCCTGTGAAAATTGGCTCTGCGAGTTTTTTGACAACAGGGAAGCGAGCTTCTATAAGAGGGGCATTATGAAGTTGGCATCTCGTTGGGAACTCGTCATCGAACAAAACGACGCATATTTGACTTAAATCGCATTATTATAACCAATTTTATGAACAATTGAAAATTCAATAAAAATACCGCAAGACTTTTTTGCCAACCTTTATAACTAGAGCTTTGATATTATCTAAGATAGACTTCGGATTGGCTATTTACGGACATTGCGCATACACCCAACTGAAACGCCTAGAAGCGCCTTATCACGCTGCAGCTAGAAGGAGCATTAGAGCCTTTCCTACTTCTCCCATTTATGTCATCTTAGCGGAAGCTGGTCTACCTACCCTTGTGGAAAGGGTATCAAATAACACGCTGATGTGTATCCCTAGAGTTTTATAATGCAGAAACAAGCATTTGTTTGAATGCGTTTCTTCGTGTCAACACAAGACAAGTAAAAATAGCGGAAAATCAACGATTTCAGAAATTTTAAATCAAGCCAAAGAGCTGAACATACTTATATCACCTATTCTCATAGAAAAACCGTCTCATCCAGAATGGGTCGTACCAAGCTATTTAGTCATAAATAATTTACTGCCTCATCAATAAAAATACTACTGGCCCCGATGAATTCAAACAATTATATCTTGAAACTGTTATTCCTTTGAAATCAGACTGGCAACTACATAATATTTACTGACGGATCTTAAACCGATACCTGTTCTTCATTTACGGTAACAAACGAAATAGGTACCACTATAACCGTTGGAGTTTTACCAAGTTACTGCTCAATTTTCACAGGCGAAGCTGCCACACTTCGCTTTTCAAAAAAACCATGAATATATATATAATATGCAGTGACAGATAATCAAAAATCGAAGCTATTCTGAACCCAGCTAATAGCTCTCCAGTAATCAGAAAAATGCGCAACATGCTCACACAACAAAGAGGTTCAATCAAACTTGTGTGGGTTCTGGGTCACAGTGGCATCAAAGGTAACGAACAGGCCGATAGTAGAGCTAAGGAGGCAACCAAAGAGCCATTGTACATGTTCGAATACACTCTTCCAGAAGATATAAAATAACTGGTAAGGCGTACCAATTATGAAAGTTCCTGAACAAATGGAACAAGTACCGACAGCACTACAAAACCTTCAATCTCTCTAGGTCCAAAAACCAATACCCGTCAAAATTCATCATGCCGGAATATTAAGACCGTTGTTCGTCTGAGGGTTGGCCATACAATTTCAACCCACATGTATTTGCTAAATGGTTTGCCGAAACCCACGTCCCCGTTTTATGGATTCAGCGAGTTCACCGTATCTCACTTCATGGATATACATATGTTCAGGAGTCCAAAATATTAGATCATCGGTATTTAAAAATATCAAACCATCTGAACTTCCGAAGCAGGCAACGGACTATAATATTAGTATCATAAATCAATTCGTTTCTCGCTGTAAATTGAAAATTTAGCTTCATGGGCTTCTAAGTTATTTTGTATATATAGTGCTGGTTACATCCACATTCCCTCGATTGTACTATCTTCATCTTTCTCCAGTATACGGATAATATATTGTATTATAATCTTGCATCTAACATCTAGTAAACTTAGTATACTATAATTATTTCCTTTTTCCTTCTTTATCTATTTTATTAACCATTTAAAACAATAGCCGAAGGCTTTAGCAGCCAGTGCTTGTTCTCTTTTTTTCTTACCTTTTAAGTGGACTAATTATTTATAATTATTACTCTTTTCAATAAATAAAATATTTTCAATTTTGCCGATGGTTTGCCGAATAGAGCGTTCGGTAGGACTGTTATGTACACCATACATTGGCCTGAGTGCGCGATGAACACTTGAAACACAGAGCACCGATTTTCGTAATACAATTGTACGATTTGTAAACGTTGTTGAGGCGTAGGTCTTTCCATGATGAAATGCCAATGAATACTGAAAAACGTTATATATGTATATAGATGCTTTCCATTTCAATTCAACCGGGCTATTCGGGTCATGTTCTTCGATTTCGATGTAACTTAAATATGTTGCTCTCTGGTCAAAATAATGAGACACGTATTTTTTTGTTCGCCCGAAAAAAATTTTTTTCAAGAGTTATCGTCAATTTTGTTTTTCGACTCAAACTCGATTTTTTTTAATTATATAAGAAAATAATTTTTTTAAATGCCCAGAACTTAGTCAAAAATGAACCGATTTTAATAATTCTGGATTCAAAATGATTGTAATTACTTACACGAGCGACTTCATGTAGAAACAATTGCAAAAACGTAGTTGAAAATTTTTTATTTAGCAAAAAAGAAAAAAAATTGAAATTTTTTCGAAATTCAATATTTCAAAAAGTGTATTTTTGTTTTTTTTATAACTTTTTCTAAATCAAGAGGACACCTCAAACTTCAATTGAGCTGAATGCCCAGTAGCTAAAATGAGTTGTTTTTGAGTAATGAATTTTTGAGTAAAAAACCTGTTTCGCACTTTTTGTTTTTTGCAAAATAAAAAATGTTCAACTACTTTTTTGCAATTGTTTCTACGTGAAGTCGTTCGTGTAAGTAATTACGATCATTTTGAACCCAAAATTATTAAAATCGGTTCATTTTTAATTAAGTTATGAGCATTAAAAAATAAGCCGATTTGAATGATTCTGGGTTCAAAATAATCGTAATTACTTACACGAGCGACTTCATGTAGAAACAATTGCAAAAAAGTAGTTGAAAATTTTTTATTTTGCAAAAACCAAAAAGTGCGAAACAGGTTTTTTACTCAAAAATTCATTACTCAAAAACAACTCATTTTAGCTACTGGGCATTCAGCTTAATTGAAGTTTGAGGTGTCCTCTTGATTTAGAAAAAGTTATAAAAAAAACAAAAACACACTTTTTGAAATATTGAATTTCGAAAAAATTTCAATTTTTTTTTCTTTTTTGCTAAATAAAAAATTTTCAACTACGTTTTTGCAATTGTTTCTACATGAAGTCGCTCGTGTAAGTAATTACGATCATTTTGAATCCAGAATTATTAAAATCGGTTCATTTTTGACTAAGTTATGGGCATTTAAAAAAAATTCTTTCTTATATAATTAAAAAAAATCGAGTTTGAGCCGAAAAACAAAATTGCCGATAACTCTTGAAAAAAATTTTTTTCGGGCGAACAAAAAAATACGTGTCTCATTATTTTGACCAGAGAGCAACATATTTCAGTTACATCGAAATCGAAGAACATGACCCGAATAGCCCGGTTGAATTGAAATGGAAAGCATCTATATTTAGTTTGCCAGTAGTGACGTGTGAGCTGTCAAAAAGCCCCTATTGGCAAAAGTACCTCCAATCTGGTCACCGTTATGAACGAAAATCATAAGATTCCTCCTATTTTTAAGCGACAAAATTATTCACACAAAGTATGAGTTTGAAGTTTTAACCAAGATACGACCTAATAACTGGAAAAATTTTAAGAGAACTCCCCGAGAAGGGTGTATCTATATAAGAAACTTGTTCCATCAAATCTTGAACTTGACATATTTCCCAAAAGTATAGAAAATTGCTCAAATTATTGCAATAACAAAACCAAGAAAATATCACACGCAAGTAATTTCGCCGGCAAGTGAACAGAGGCACTCCGCAAGGCGGTGTTCTCTCGCCACTACTCTGGGTTGCCGTACTTAAAATACGCAAATTGCGGCCTATCGATAAATCCTCTGAAGACGGAGCTCTCTGACAAGGTGAAGTACCTGGGACTCATCCTTGACAGAGGTCTTACATGGAAGCCAAACATTGAGGAGAGAATCAGAAAGACAACAGTCGCCCTGTATGGTTGCAGGGGCGCTATCGGCAAAAGATGGGGCCTCTCGCCTAAAGTCACTTTTTGGCTTTATAACACGATTATAAAACCAATCTTGCTATACGGAGTCCTTGTCTGGTGGAACTCGCTAGAAAGGATGGTATCAGTTAAGAAGCTGGAGAGGGTACAAAGGTCTGCCCTCATTGGAATCAGTGGGGCTCTCCGTACCACTCCTACTCTAGCGCTTAACGCTATGCTGAATGTGGCGCCCGTAGGCATTGTAGGAAAAACTACCGCTGCATGCGCCGCAATCAGATTAAGGTGTTCGAGCCATAGGATCGTCTTAAGTTACGGACACTCTAGCATTCTTAAAAACTTTGAGTTCATTCGTATGGTGCTGGAACACTGTACACCCACGCTAGGTCCGAGCGGACCTTTTCCTACTCACATTCTCTCAAGGGATGAGTGGGCGGGGTGCAACATTCGGCGGCAAGGCATGGCAAACATGTTCACGGATGACTCGAAGTTGGACGGAAGGGTTGGTGGGGGAGTATTCTGTAAGGAGCCTCCCATCAAACTTAAATTTAGGCTCCCGGACCACTGTAGTGTTTTCCAAGCGGAGATATCCGCAATTAAGGAAGCGGTGGACTGGTTGCTAAATTCGGTAATTACCGTTAAGGAAGTAAATATATACTCCGATAGCCAATCGGCAATTAGGGCCTTGGGCTCGCTGTTTGTGAGCTCGAGATTGGTCGGGGAATGTCTGGCTTCTCTCTCGATTGCATCCGAATACTTCATCATCAGGTTCATTTGGGTTCCCGGGCACAGTGGCATAGAGGGAAACTTCTGGGCTGATGAGCTGGCTAGACAGGGAATTTGGGAGACGGTTTCGTCGCGAAATGAGAGAATTGAGGTTCCCCTGAGAACCTGTGGTCTGTTCCTGGAAAGATGGGCCTCGAGTCAACTCAGCGAGCGCTGGGCTAGTGCGCAAACGTGCAAGGTCGCGAGATCCTTCTGGCCACGGGTAGATCGGGGACGCTCAAGGGAACTCCTAAGGCTAACAAAGCCCCAGCTCTCAAATTTGGTGGGCATCCTTACCGGACATTGTCCGTTAGGTGTGCACGCCGTAAGACTTAGGATTGCCTCAAGTCCGTTCTGCAGAAACTGTCTGGAGGACGAGGTGGAATCATCTCAACACCTTCTTCTCAGCTGCCCTGCTCTCGTCTGGCAAAGACTTAGAAATCTGGGCTCTCACTTTTTCGCTACGCCTGCGGATATAGCCGGTGTAGATATCATAAATTTGGTGAAGTTCATTAGTAGCTTGTTACGGCTTACTACGAACGCAAATCAGCCCCCGTCGGCGCCGTCGTAAAAATGTATGGTCATCATCGTTTCTAATCCCAAGGCTCCTTATTCTTTCCCATCTCCTTCCTCTTCTCCCATGCATGGCACCACAACGGACGAGTTTCCTAACATTTGTCCAAGTGAGCCCTTTAGCTAGGGCAGCCATTTAACCTAACCTAATTTGGTACAGATCTATAAGTCTACTGGCAGTATTACAATGTCTAAATTTTCTTAAAAGTTACTTTTTGACATCATGGAGCCCATTTTATAAAAAAATAAAATAATACCTTGCCACCAATTCGGATTCAGGCAAAAACATTCCACCATACAGGAAGTTCACAGAATTACGAACAAAATTCTTGAAAACATCGATAAAAAACTACGTAGCCAAAGCTTTTGACACAGTATGGCGTGCAGGATTTCTACAAGAACTCTTAACTTATTTACCAACAAACTACTACAATTTAATGAAAAGTTATATAACTGGAAGACAATTTTATGTAAAATTCGAAGATAAATATTCTGACATACTAACAATAGAAGCCGGTGTACCGCGAGGTAGTGTCCTAGTGGCCGCTTCTTTACCTTCTTAACACAGCTTAACAACACCATTCAATGGCTTTAGAAATGGGAAATTAAAATAAACGAAGATAAAACCTCCGACGTCACATACACTAACAAGAGAAGAAAATCAATCCAATCCAATATTCATAAACAATAAACAAATCCACCACGACACAAAGGCAAACTTTTGATTGTAGACAATAACTTAACTGGAAGTTACACATTGGACAAAAATGACGCGAAATCAAGACAACTTCATGGGCTTTTATGGGAAAATTGAACGCTCTCACTAGAAAATAAGATACTTATATATGTATGTACGAAGTAATTATAACACCAATATAGAGATATGGTTTAGAACTTTGGGGAACTGCAGAATGGTATATACTAAATGATAATACCAATCGAGACCTTAAAGTAAACACAGTCCATGAAGAAGTACGTAACAACAGCTTCATACACGCAAATCGACTACTAGAACATTCTAACAGGGAAATTCGGCAACTTCAATTAAAAGAAGAAACTAAATCGAGGAGACTTAAGCGCAAACGACCAGCTGACCTGCAGATTTAAGTGGTATCACACATTAATGACTGAGAATGAATAAATATGTGCATAATCAAATAACAAGTTAATTTTTTAAATTAATGTATTATATATAGTGGTATTGGCTTCTAAATATTTTTGAAATAGAAAGAAAAATTGTAAATATTTTACATTTAAATAGTAACAATAATAAAGGTTTACAAAAAAAAAATTAACTGATTTCATTTTTCTAACTAAGCAACCTATACTTTCAAATAAGTCCCGTTATGAATATGATTACTCGAAACTAAACTTATTTGGTCATTTCAAGTCTTGTTTTCGCGTTATTAATACATCATGTGTCGGAAAGAAGCAGAAAGAAAAATAATTTTTCTTATGTGGTATGAAGGCAAATCATGTGCAGAAACCGGTGAAACGATGAATCGAAGTCGTTTTACTGTTTATAGTCTAATAAAGCGTTTTAAAGGGGAAACAAATCTTAAGAGCTGACCTCATACTTGATGACCTCGCAAATTAACCCTAAGTACATCCACGCAAGTGGTAGCAAAGCTTCGTGAAGAGATTAATAAAGAAGTCCATCCGAAAACAGATCGCAAAGCTTTGAAACCTTCCGAGTATAGCTCGCGAATCACTCGAAGGAAACCACTCGTTACCATAGTCAATAAAAATTAAAGGATAGAGCTCGCAAAGGAATATATGTATGTTAAAATGAGGCTCTTTATTTCTGGAGCAACGTTATTTTTAGTGACGAGAGTAAACTCAATATTTTTCAACAGAATGGAAGGATTCAAGTCGAAAAAAAGCAATTAAGATAGTACAGTGAAACATGTTGGTGGGGGTGTAATGGTGTGAGGATGTATGTCAAAGGCAGGCTTGGGTAATCATGTATTTATTGATAGTGTTATGGATCAATCACTTTACCTTAGTATTATAATTTAAAAGAAAACTTGCATGAAATTGCGCAAAAACTGTGTTTTGGAAACAACTTTTATTTTCAATAATGGAATCATACTGCGCACGATGTGCGTATGTGGATCATACATCATGTGTCTCACATTTTTCCAACACCTCCACAGTCTCCAGATTTGATTCCCATCCAAAGTTTGTGGGATGGACATGGTAGGCATATCGCTAAAATTAGCTTCTCTAGCAAAACCCAACTAAAGGACGTACTCCAACAGGAATGGCGAAATTGGGTAATGCTCATGTGAAGTTTCATTTCAATCTGTCAATTCATTCTTTGTTTACAAGCCATTTAGTATCGAAGTGCTACAGTTTTATCTACAACGAAAAAAATGTATATCGTGTAGTGGTTGAATTTTTATTTTTGGAAGATTTAAAAGCAAAGGAAGTTTATGAACGAAAGTTGAAAGTGTATAAAGACTTGTCGCCATCAATTAGTACAGTAGAAATATGGGTTGCTGTATTTAAACGTGGTCGTACAAGCCTGGAACACGATCCACCTCAAGGATGGCAATAACAACAGAAATCATCTTAAATCAAAATAAGAGGCTAAGAGTGGGGAAAACCTAGTTTCTCGGCTCCGAAATAAATTGGTGTCCCGTTATCGGCCAAGAAGGTGTTAGCATCAGTTTTTTGGGATGGGAAAGGAATTTTGTTTTTGGATTACTTGCAAACTGGTAAAACAATAAATTCTGAATATTATTGTAACCTTTAGGCCAGCTGAAGGAAAAAAAGAGCCAGCTTCCAAAAGAAAAAAATCCTTTTCATTGTCACAATTCACCTTGTTACAAGAGCATTTTGACAAAGGCTAAAATCTATGAATGAAAGTTGAAATTGTTCCACCGTATTCACCAGATTTGGCCCCTAGCGACTTCCATGAATGCGTGCAAAGCGTTTTTCATCAAATGCTGATGTCATAACACCTGTGGAAGCGTATTTTGCAGCCCTTGTCTCGTTGGAACAAGTGTATTGATGTTCAGAAATAGTGTACCGAATAATAAAGTGTATTTCAAACCATAAAATTTTGTTTTTCTTATCGAACTGCAAAACTTATTGAACAACCTAATATGTGTAAGAAATTTTCTCTTCAAATTAATAACTAAATATTTAGTTATGAATTGAAATATATATATATTTTTTAATTTTATTGAATAAATAAGAAAAGGGCATATATATTTTTTGTTTTTGTTAAAAGCTTAAGTAACAACAAAATTCTTTAATAAACAAAAAGATAACGCAGCGCTAGCAAAGGAGGCTTTCAGCTGGCTGGTGAAGAAATGCAGGTTTATATTCATCGGAGTCCTTCAGAAATTTATAGATTTTGGAAATATTGGAATGAGAAGGGTTGATTAGTAGAGATAGTGCATCATGGCCGTCAAAATGCTGATGCCTTTGCCTACTTCAACATCATTTTTACATATAAGATTTGATGTGCTGGTAGGAGTAATGGTCATATCTTTAGCAGTTGACGCATGAATGCCCTGGTACCCATGATTCTGAATTTGTGAGGGGGACAAATCAGAATATTTCTTATGGTTCCAACAACAAGTGGTATATATTTTACAGTATGTATGTAGGTTTAGCAGCCGCATCTCACATAGAGACAACGATGATACTTAGACCACGGAATGGGTCCATTGTGAGCCGCGGGGGCTGGGCTACATTTCCCTCTCCATATTGAACCATCCTGAGCTTTTGACAAAGCGTAAAAGGTTGTTGATACCTAAAGTGTATAGATTAACTATATTCGTTAGGATTTTAAAAATCGGTTTCTGCTTCTGGCTAGAGCTGGGCATGTGCAAAAAAGGTGTTTAATTGTTTCCAACTCCTCCTCATTTCTGCAGCTACGACAGAAATCATGCAGGTAAACGCCTGATCTCCTTGCATGATTTCCTATGAGACAATGTCCTGTGAGGGCACCTACTAAGGTCCTGATCTAAAGTCTTCTCAGTTTTATAATACTCTTGGACAGACGTAAGTTTAGCCTTGGCAATGCCTGGCAATTTCACAGGTGTTAACGCTAATCCATTTTTGATTTGCAGAACTGATTAGTGCGTCCTTAATGAGAAGCCTACAAATTGCGAGAGGTATCTCCATAAAATTACTTATGTTTGGTATACAGGTACCTTCTCTTGCAAGTTGGTCTGCCCTACAGTTCCCTGGTATATCTCTGTGAGCCGCCGCTTGCGTGTTCGTGCGCGTCGCGGGAGCGCCCGAGTTCGCACCTCCGCGCAAGTCGGAGCGCGCATTCTGCCACAAAAAAATTAATTGTAATCAATCCCTTTCGAATTGCACGCATTTTCGTTCATACATAAATGCACAGATGTTTATTACGTAAATATCCTTAAAAAATTTTCATCCCAGAGGCGCAGAAATAAGTTAAATTTTAAATTTTTTATTAAAAAAAATCATTTACAACAACAAAATATCAAGTTTCGGAACAAAAATGACGTATTAGGAAAATATCATCCTTTATCAATATGCAGTTAAAAATCGTTGTAATCGGATACTTACATTACGAGAAATGTGATAATTATTCAATCGCTTAAAAAAACTTCGATAGTTAATAAAAACAAAACTATTTAGAATTTTGCAACAAAATTTTCTGAGTGTGCTTCTGGATGGTAGAACTCAGTGCTGGCTGAATTTCATCGCAAAATATTTACTTTGGTAATTTTGTGGCCCACTTGAGAAAGCCTTACCCATTAACAACGTTTGGGTTAACTATTTCCCTTAGCAGTTGGATTAGGTTCTGTTCACCTACTAAACTTTTTTCATGTCGAATATATTTTTCAAACATAATTTTCGTGTTATTTCTTTTTTCCTCCACATGGTAAATTAAAATCTAGTTTTTAAACCAGTTTAGGCATGTTTGCACCATTTTTATGGATATCTGATTTTTATCTGACATCGATAACGTAAGATGTCCATATAGGTAATTTCTTAAACTTTTAATAGCCCAAACTATAGTCAGTAATTCTTTCTCATTTACTGCACAGTTGACTTCTGTTTAATGCTCTTGCAACAAAGGTGATAGGTCGATTATTTTAGGATTAGACCGCACCAATAGCCTGAGATGACGCATCAGTCGTCAAGTCAAAGGGTTTATTAAAATCTGGGTAGAGAAGTATTACTTCTTCAGATGTGAGAATATTTTTTAATTTCTGAAAGGCCTTCTATCCTTCTACGTCTAATTCAACCGGCATTTTCTTCAACTGGGTTGCACTTACATTGCCGTTTTCGCCTCTAAGGAATTATGTGAGAGGTTTTGCTATATGCGTGTATCCCTTAATGAATCTTCTATAATAACCTATGAGATCCAAAGAAGCTCGGAGATTTCGAACCGTTTTTGATTCTTCATATTCTAGGATAGCCTTCACCTAATTGGGTGATGTTTTAAGCCCATCCTTTGATAAAACAAATCCTAAAAATTTCGTTTCTTCTCTAAAAAACTTTGACTTTTTTATTCATTATGACATTATTCATTAATGTCAAAATTTCTTGCAAATGCTTGCTTCTTCCGTATAGATTATTGTGTCGTCTACATAGATATGACATGTCTTTCCTATTTTGGATCTTAACACATCGTCTATGGTTCGTGTGAAAATACTTGGCGTATTTTTGAGCTCTAATTGCATGAGACAATACTCATATTTCCTGCTATTTATATTAAATGCAGTAGTTTTCCTATATTTTTCGTTTAGCAATATTGGATGTTATCCTGCTTTGAGATCCAGTGTAGTGAAAAATTTTGCCTCACCCAAACTAGACAGAATTATCGATGTGTCAGGAATAGGGTATTTTTCATTTACAGTAATGCTATTTAGTTTCCGAAAATCAATAACCAATCGTGGTTTTCTTTGTCCATTGTCATCAGTTCCTTTTTTTTCTACCATACTACCCAAACAGCGTTATTGTAAGCTGATCTGGAAGGTTGTATGATTCCATACTTTAACAGGTTTTTAATTTCTTCGTTAAAAAAATTCGTTAACTCCCACTGGGTATGCATAGCCCTTGCTATAGACTAGCTCACTATTTGTGGTATTAACTGTTGGTATAACGTTGATATTATACAACAATTTAAAGTCCGGGTTCGCAAGAACTTCCTTATTTTCATCTATAATTTCATAAATTCTTTCGTTTACACATGAAGGGAGAGAATTAGCTAATTCTTATTAATTAATTTCAGCACAGTTTTTAAATTTAAGTGGTTCTACGCCATAAAATATCACACGACTGTTTATTTAAGCCTGATATAAACACACGAAGTGCGTCCGCCCTATATTTTTAATTCAATGAATACATTAAATCTGAATTGCCCTCATTTGTCATTGCGGCAATTATTATTTATTATAAGGATCACTTTTTTTTCAACTAACTCATAAAATTTATTAATACTCAGACGGCCTTGCTTTAGTGCAGACAATTCGTGTTGTACCAAATAAATTGGCCACTTATCCGCAAACGGGAAGTCAAGTCTCGCTATAATTGCGAAGAAGTTTAAGGCGGTGTTAAGTAATGCTAAAAGGGCATCAGTACGACCTGTAACTTTGTTTTTTATGATTGCCGTCACTTGATAGTATTTGGAACTGGCAGCGTAAGGCTCAAACAACTCTTTTACTATGTCAAGGGGTTCGTCGCACGAAACTCATTCTCATCTTGCCACCGGTTCATACTCTTGTACTTGCCGTGGAATTTCTGGATTTTTAATTCTGTCATTGAGTTCGTTAATGTTTGTGTGTCTGCGTTATTCGGGTCGCTAAGTAAGTCTCTCACTGGGTTTTCGTTCATTGTTATGTAATTTAATTTTTAAATTTAATTTTTAAATTAATTTTTATGCACTTATTTCACTCCCCGACTGCAGTAACTCCGCACTTTTTCCCAACTTTGTTCAAAAATATATTTTACTCTTAATCTTAGGAATACAAAAGTGTTTAAATGTATTGACTTAATTCTAAGAACTGCAACGGCAATGTTAGCTGTAGCTGTAGTTATTTAGGGAATTTAATACCTTGGCATAACTTTGTTTAGTCTGGAGAACGCTAGCAGTTGAGCCTCAAAACTGCAAGTGAAACTCTAACACTTCCATCAATCTCCCTACACACACAGTTCAAATAACATATATAACAGCTTCGTATGCTGGTTCATTGGTATCGCAAAACCCATGTGTGGTCACTCCGATACATCGTGGTATGCCGAAAGCAGAAATATCTGCAGGCTGCTTCGAAACTTATGCTACTTTTCGCGTAGCTCTGGCGGTAAGGGTGTATCCCAATCTATTTTGAATGTCACCATTACTGGAGCCAAAGTCCAGAGGGTCGAATATTTTGGCTTCTTCTTTCAATACCTGACGTTTGGTGTGGATGAGATTACTACCTGGCAGCGTTACTCAAAAATAAATACACCGTTTTCTAGTCCCCAATGAAGACCCAAGACCTTTGTATCAGTGTCGCCTAAGCTAATTGCTGAGCTGGATGGATCTGTTTTGGACTTTCGTCTTTTCGCTAGATGGATCACCTACCTTTAGTGTGACCTTCTGCATGTGACCGAGTGTCTCATACTCGCATATAAACTGGACATAGTGCTGGTGTACTTGGAAAAAAAGAAATCTGGACTATGTAATGATCATCGCTCTTGCGCGAAACAGATTTTAGAAAAATCAGTTTCCAGAAACGTTGTATAATTTAATCAATTCGCTCCTCCTCGGCGACACATTCGCAGTGTGTGCCGAAGGCTCGGAGTAACATACAGCGTGTCGATGTAGGTCCCATATGACCCATGTAGGAAGCGCAAGACTACCATAATGTCGGCTCCAATGAGTACATCGATATTTCCTGGAGTGTGAAACGTCCGATTAGCAAATGATATGTTGTGTAAGTGTTTGTACAGGCCCATGTCAACTGGAGACGCAAGAAACGTGGATAATATACTAAATATTATAATACATATATGCGGATCGCCTCATGTTGGTCTCCTTGACGCGGGGATGAGGCTTAAGTGGTGGTCTGACCCCCATAGCATGGGGGCCAAACCAACACGAACTAAGAGGGAAGCTCCACATGGGGATTGGCTAGCCATCCACTCGCTTTACGGCGTACTTGGTGGCCACCCAATCACCATGCGAAGATCACCGTACCGACGAAGATCCCTTTGTCATCCCCAAACCCCCTACATCCCGTTATTTCCTCTCCTAGCCCACCCCCTAATCCAGGGTGTTATGCGATACCGTGCCCATTGGATGGTTTGCAGCCAGGGGGTTCACCAGACCGGCTGTATTTCAACGGCGCCTTCCTAACACCGGGCCGCCTTAGGAAGTAACTGTGGCCTTGCCACGGCATGGGGCGCTGCCGTGGTGGACCGTGTTGAATTCCCCATTATAAAAATAGACCACTGCGCTCGCCTCGTCGAGCAGGTGGTCGTACGAAGAAGATGAACACAAACAAAAATTCAAGCAACAAAACTTCCATTGTAGCGGGAGCAGGCTACAGTGGTCGTAACTCTACTGCCAAACAAACACATAACGCTCTACAGCGCGGAGGTGCCGTTGTCAACGAAGACTCGGACCACGAAAGCGTTGTGAGCATTAACACAGCTGAGGAAGAGGCTCTTCTGCGTTCTCCGGCTGGATCCAATGGTGCTGCTTCGGATAGCAAGATCGGACCAAGGATCAAGCCTGATAAAGAGAAGCTGAAGGCCAAAGCCCGATACAAGGCCGCGGTCAAAGTTTGTGACCGATTTGGCAGCAAGTCCAACCTGACGAGGCAAGAGGAGGAACGGTTGGCTTGGGCCAGAGAGGAGATCAAAAATGGCCGGGCCTTCTACGCAACAAAGCCAATGTTCGCGGCTTCCAATCCGAAATATGCGAACAAAATCGAAGAAGAGCTAGCCATCAAGAGGCAGCGTTCTGCGGATAGTGAGGCCTCAGGGCCATCAAAAAAGCAGAAGCACAGGCACGAGACGGCTAAACCGAAAAACAATGACGAAAGACCTACGACATCGAAAGCAGCGGCAGCGGCCAGTGAAATTGCCAAGAGACATCTCATAGTGGCACTCACTGACCGTAGCGACCAGCTCGGGCGAATGTCGCAGGAACGGTGGAAGGTAGTGGAAATGAAGCTACTGGAAACCTTGTTTACAAAAATGGACGCAGAGCCGGACGCACCCATGCCAGCATTCGACGGAGCAGGGTGGTTCAGCGGCGTCAAAATCATAAAATGCAAGGATGACCCCACACTCACATGGCTAAAGGAAGCGGTAAAAACGCTTCACGGCCTGTGGGAGGGGGCATCACTGGAAATTGTTGATCGCAGCTGCATTCCCTCAATACCGAAGGCAAAGGTTTTCATTCCGCGAGTGGTAAAACCGGAATATGCGCTGCGACTACTACAACGACAAAACACGGACGTGCCGACAGACGATTGGAAAGTGTTGAGTGTGGCAAAACCAGCAACCGCTGATGGAGGCCAGGCCTACATCATCCAAATCAACAAGCCGGCAGAGGACCTGCTTTACGCGCGATTCGGGAGGATGGCTTGGGGAGTTGGTAGCGTGCACCTTCGCCTCAAAAAGCGCAACCCGACAGATGACAACCACAACACGCTCGCTGCGGGGGAGGTGGAAAAGGATCTCGGTATAGAAGAGATCATGGAAGCCTCCCTCAACATACAGGAAGTGGAGAAGGGTGACTTGGAGGTAGTATCCAACCCCGAGAAGGTACTGAAGCCAGATGCTGAAAGTCCTTCAGATAAACCTCCACAAAAGTAAGAACGCCTCAGCCGAGCTCCTGCTCAACATAGAGCGAGTCGGCTACGATGTGGCTCTAGTCCAGGAACCATGGATAGCATCGGGCAACATAGTCTCCGGTCTAAAGTCAAACAACTACAACACATACATCCCGATTGTAAAAAATAAGGTAAGAACAGTGATATTGGTCAAAAAAAGTATATGTTCTTACATTGATAACAATCTCTCTTCAGACGATCTGACAGTGGTGGCGCTGGAGGGCTGCAAGGATGAGACGCTACTCTTTGGGTCCTGCTATATGCCACATGATGGAGAAGCACCACAGACGGAACTTCGAAAGCTGGTAGAAACAGCTGCCAGAAAGAAGCACGCTCTGGTGGTAGGAACGGACGCAAACGCACATCACACGGTCTGGGGAAGTGCAGATATAAACGACCGAGGTGAGTCACTATTTACCTATATTCTTCAAAGTAGCCTAGAAATAGCTAATAGAGGTGAAGAACCAACATATGTGGGACCAACCTCGAAGAATGTACTCGATTTAACACTCTACACAAGCAGGCATGTTATGGTTCAGGAATGGGAAGCGTGGAGTAGGCCCTCATTCTCTGATCACAGATACATAAGCTTTCAGGTCATATTCCGCTCAAAGAACAAGATTACATCCTTTAGAAATCCTAAGAATACGAACTGGGACTTGTATAGGGATATACTATCAAAAACACCAATGATACCCCGGAAATACAAGTCACACGTCGCACTTGAGAAAGGGGTTGAATTGTTTGCAACTACTCTCGTCAAAGCCTTTAAAAGATCCTGCCCTCCAACACGTAATAAATGCGAGGTGAAGCCTCCCTGGTGGAACAGGGAATTAGGAGCACAAAGGCGTAGAGTACATGAATTCTATAGGTTAGCCAAAGTGGCTGACAATGAGTTCTGTTGGAAAGAGTATAAGGATCTACTAAAAGTATACAAGAAAGAGATACGTAAAGCCAAGAGAGAATCTTGGAAAGACTTCTGTAGCAGTATGGAAGACACTAACGATGTGGCTAGACTCAGGAAACTGCTATCCAAGAATCCGTCTATGCCAAGAACAATACGAAAAATTAACGGGGAGTGGGATGACAGCTGTGAGGACTCTCTAGAAGACCTAGTCAGTACACATTTTCCAGGGTGTGCGGACATTACAGATCTCGAACCTAGAGGAGATATTGTGCACGAAATCCCGACGAACGTAATTACAACCAACAAAATAGAATGGGCTATACAAAGTTTCGACCCATATAAATCGCCAGGACTGGATGGAATCTTCCCAGCCATGCTCCAAAAGGTAAGCCACCTTGTGGTACCATGGTTAAGAACGATATTCAGGGGATGCCTGAGGTTCAGCTACGTTCCTGTATCGTGGAGAGAAGCGAGGGTTGTGTTTATTCCAAAAGCGGGAAAAAGCAACCCTCTATACTCAAAAGAATACAGGCCCATTAGTTTGACTTCATTTCTCCTGAAAACGTTAGAGAAGATTCTAGATACATACATTAGAGACACAATTGCGCCGGACGAATTATCCAAAGCGCAGCATGCTTACACTAAAGGCAGATCCACTGAAACTGCACTTCACTCACTTGTACTAAACATAGAAAAGGCGTTAGAATATAAGGAGTATGCTCTAGGAGTATTTCTAGATATATCAGGGGCCTTTAACAACGTGACAAAAGATGCTATTTTAAATAGCATAGAGTCACTTAACGTGCAACCCGCGGTTTATCTATGGATAAGGCAGCTACTAGCTAGCAGAAAGATAAGAGCGGAGTGGAACGATGCGACCGTCACCAAATATGCATGCAGAGGTACTCCGCAAGGTGGGGTACTATCGCCGCTATTATGGCTACTAGTAGCAAATGAAATTCTTAAGAAACTTGACAGAGGGGCACCTAAACTAGTGGCATATGCCGATGACATAGCTATAGTAGTTACAGGAAAGTACCTGGACACCATCAGTAATGTGATGAACAACACTCTCAAAACGATACACCAATGGGCATCTCACGCAGGGCTAGGGATAAACGCGGGAAAAACGGACATGGTACTTTTTACCAGGAAGTACAAAGTTCCGGCGTGGAACCTCCCGAAGCTAGGCAACAACGAATTACTTCTCAAAGATTATGCAAAGTACCTCGGAGTAATATTGGACAGCAAATTGCTGTGGAAGCACAACGTTGAGTAGAGGGTGAAAAAGGCCAGTAATGCGTTGTACGCATGTAAAAGAATGCTGGGCGTTACTTGGGGTCTATCACCCTCTCTGATGCATTGGTGCTACACAGCAGTAGTCAGACCGATATTGCTGTACGGAACCTTAGTATGGTGGACTGCGACAAAAAAACTGACATACTTAATGCCGCTGGAAAGGATTCAACGACTCGCTGCTCTGTGCATAACAGGAGCGATGAAGACCACTCCAACGGCGGCGCTGGAAATGATACTCAGCATGCCACCTATTGACCTCATGGCGGAGAACCTGGCAGCGAAATCCGCGAGAAGGCTAATGGCTGCAGGGGTATTCATCTGCAGAACCTTCGGTCACAGCTCAATAGGAAAGTGGAGCTCAGGTGGCACAGACTACATGGCTCCGTACTTTAATTGGGAGAGAAGGTTCCGTACTACAATTGAAGAGGAGGGATGGCATAAAGGCATGAAGCCTGGCCATAGAACCTTTCACATCTATACAGACGGCTCGAAAACTCCAGACGGAGTGGGAGCGGGTATCTACTGCTCAAAACTAGGAATAAGGCAGTCTATCAAGCTGCCAGACCACAGCAGTATTTTCCAAGCGGAAGTTTTTGCTGTGGGGAAGGCCGCGGAGCTAGCCTACACTAGAACAAGAAAGAACTCAACAATTAATATATACGTGGATAGTCAAGCAGCAATAAGAGCAATAAGCTAATATTGTATTAAATCCAAAAATGTTCGACGGAGCAGGGAGGCCATAGAAAGGCTAGCCGAAAACAGTAGGCTGCATATCTACTGGGTACCTGGTCACAAAGGCATTATAGGGAACGAAATAGTAGATGAGATAGCAAAAAGTGCTGTGAGACTACCATTTGAACAAGAGAACGACATACCGAGACCGCTAAACACAATATACAATGAAATGGACGACCACATGAAAAGGCAAGTGAAAGCTAGGGGGACTAACCTGACCACATGCAAAACAGCAAAACTCATGTGTAGAACCAACGACAAAAAACTCACTCAATTCGTACTTACGCTCTCGCGAAAGGAATGCAGAACTATCATAGGTATGCTAACAGGTCACAATCTATTGGCGGCACATGCGTACAAGATAGGGATTGCTAACACGGACAAATGCAGAAAATGCAGAGAGGATGTTGAGGAGACTTTAGAACACCTTCTGTGCGTTTGTCCGGCATTATCAAAAACGCGACTAAGATGCCTGGGAGCCCCACTGTTTGAGGGTCTGGAAGACGTCTCAAAAGCGGAGCTCCCAGACCTACTTAGATTCGCCAAAAGCGCTGACATCCTACACGATGTCTACTTTAGGGATTCATAGAGGTCGGTCTCCATCTGGTATCGCTAGGGACCAAAAGGTCTATGCGTGGCTTATTGCCAACCAGGCTAACCTAACCTAACCTATATGCGGATCGAAGTGATACTCAAGTTCTGAACCAAGATAAGACCGCATCAACAGAGCAGTCTGTCCATGTGATGAGGTTGCACTTTGGGAACAATTGCCTTTCACAACCAGGGTGTGATGTCTTCTGTGCAGACATACAACAAGTTTTAAAAAATGGCTCCGTAATGAAACTTATCTGTGAACCCATGTCATACATACCCATTTACCAGGGGTACCTTGGCAGGGGTCAGTAGAACAATTCGTGCGGCTTGTGTCAGAAGAGAGCGGACTGCATCTATCCGCGAAGCAGGGGTACCGGATGATGGCGATACTTGCCCAAGGACGGTCAATGGTCGCTGGTGTTTGTAAGTAACCGCTCGCTTACAATTGCTACAATACCCCGAGTTACACTCATGGGCTAAATGACCTGGTCCCAAGCAGTTAAACCGTAACGATACTTGGCGTACGCAGATCAGACGTTGATCGATACCCAATGTTCGAAATTGAAAGCATCTCGATAGACGATGAGACTCGTCGCATGATAGAGCAATGGGAATTTTATGTTAGCGTTTGAAAATTTGGGTATCACAATATGTGGCTGTGCTATGCGATACGTTGCCGAGTGTCCGGACGATATGGTAGAATTATTTTTTAAGTGCCAGCATGGGTCTGAACTCCTCAAGCTTTTTCTGCAATTCTGGAAGAGTATCCAAATGACTCAAAACGGTCGAGAATATGACTGCCGCTGTTGATAATTTACCGAGAATAATGGGATAAACGATGGTCTGTGACTAGACCCATCACATTAACTGCACGTAAGGTGCTGTTACATATGTAGAAGTCCACGCAAGAGGGGAAAGGTACTTGTTGCCGTTCACTTGGTAGTGGCCAGGACGATTTTTCTGCATATGGTTTAAGCAGCTCACAACTTCCGGGATTAGCCCACGTATCCTCTGGGTAGCTTCCGAACACCCGTTCGGGAATGGGGCAACGTGAGAAGACGAAACATTCCAGGATAGCTGGACTTAGGACCCGCTACTTAAAATACCCCCCAATGAAAAGATTGCAAAAGCCGCGGATGAGAACTTCTAATACTGATGACGACCTCTGCAAACGAACAAAAGACTACGATTTCAGGGAATGCACCTGGACTGTCCGGTCCCTTGATGGAGAAGGTGCCTCTGCTTGGCTGGTTGATGTCCTCGTGAGAGTAAAAGGTGGCATCACTGCTATTCAAGTGATGCGATCGAAGAGACAAAGCAAGAAAAACGTAGGACCTTGCGACGCCTACCGCAGCTACTATGCAAAGGAGCGCAAATTCGGTGTCGGATTTGTTGTGGGAGAGAGACTTCGTCGCAAAGTACTGTCGCTCACGGAATGGGTCCGTTGTGAGCCGCGGGCCTACATTTCCCTCTCCATATTGAACCATCCTGAGCTTTTGACAAAGCGTAAAAGGTTGTTGATACCTAAAGTGTATAGATTATCTATATTCGTTAGAGTTTTAAAAATCGGTTTCTGCTTCTGGCTAGAGCTGGGCATGTGCAAAAAAGGTGTTTAATTGTTTCCAACTCCTCCTCATTTCTGCAGCTACGACAGAAATCATGCAGGTAAACGCCTGATCTCTTTGCATGATTTCCTATGAGACAATGTCCTGTGAGGGCCCCTACTAAGGTCCTGATTTGAAGTCTACTCAGTTTTATAATACTCTTGGACAGACGTATATTTAGCCTTGGCCATGTTTGCCTAGCAATTTTGCAGGTGTTAGCGCTAATCCATCTCTGATTTGCAGAATTGATTAGTACGTTCTTTATGAGAAGCTTACAAGTTGCAAGAGGTATCTCCATAAAATTACTTATGGCTGGCATACAGGTAACTTCTCTTGCAAGTTGGTCTGCCCTACAGTTCCCTGGTATATCTCTGTGGCCTGGGACCCAGCATAAGATTATACGATATTGGTTGGCCATCTCATTTAGAGATTGGCGACAACGTAAGAAACTCCTTGATGTTGTTTGGAATGCATCCAGGGCTCGAAGGGCAGCTTGGCCCTCTGATAGAATGCAGATATCCGTTGATGATATTCTGTTTATCTTTAACCATTTTGGATTGACATAATAATATGCAAACAGAGTAGACGTGTTTTTTTGTGCGCTGCAGTTATATCCTATTTACTTGTGTTTGTGATCAGCTTTTTTATTAAAGTGGTGCACAAGTCGACATATATGTGCTTTCAAGTCATTTGCTAAATTCACACAACAATGCAGTGTTTTGTTCTCAACTAACAGTAACAGGCAATAGCAGCTAGAGAGAAAACCAAATCATGCTTTTGTATGACTTGTTTCTCTCTCAGCATTATCACAACACACATATTTCGGCAAGATAGCAAGAAAAGCAATGACACTGAAAGGCAATGAAAAACAATTCGATTCAAACAAGTGAATTGTGTCAAATGTGGATTATTTGCTTACATGAATTCCTGATATTTTAAAATCAAATAGGCAGTTAATGTTTGGTATGATGGTTTTGTAGAATAAAAATTAAATTCTGATTAATATTTGAATGTAACTTACACTTTGCCTGCAAATATTCTTCTGCGCAGTTTATTGGATTTTAAATTTACTAAAAGCTGTCTTATTTCATAACTTCAATAGCTTTAAAAATTATTCATCGAAAGTTGACCGTTATTTGTTAATATTCTCCCCTTAATACGCAAAAGTGCGCGGGGAACGAAGAAATGTGTATGTTTGCAATTTTCATACATCTCGAAGGTGTGCTAATACACACTACGTACATACATACATATGACACCAATTCACACATTGTACTTGATGTCTTTCGGCAAAGCTTGTATGAGAATGTTTTTCTACCATTGCCATGCAAGCTTATAAGCAGCGTCGTGCAATTCGTGCACTGTCGATAGAGCCGAAGTAGTATTGCTTGTTGAAGACAGTTTTTCTTCGTTGCTGTTCAAGTTGTGTGCCTACATTGCTTTTTGTCTTCACAAACAGTGTCGCATGCAATGTGTGACTTGTTGCTTTGTAATAAGCAAGTCATTTGTGCACCACTTTATTTTTTATATATATTAGTTTTTTGCGAATACGCGTCTCTTTGATCACTTTCTAACTCTGTGGCCGTGAAAATAATTTAGTGTACGCTAAAACAAACCAAAGCAGCAATTTTTGGAAAATTTAAAAACAATTTAAAAAAATGACCATCAGAACAAAAATGACACGCCAAACGGTATCCACTCCGCAAAACAGCGCGAGCACTCTAACCAAAGCAGAGAAAAAAGGGAGCTCGCCACCTCCTTTCTGGCTTGAGCGGATAGAGGAACAACTCGAGTTGCAGAGAAGGAGTATCATCGAAGAGATTTCGGAACGAGTGAAAACATCTGAAGAGCAAGTAATGCAGCGGTTTGGCGAAATAGCGGCTGAAGTGGCGAACCTGCGGACAGCTGTGAAAGCAATGGAAGAACGTGTGGGGAAGCAAATTCAACTGAACAGGCAACTTCAGGGTGAAATCGCGGTACTGAAGACTTAGCTGGATGAGTGCCAAAATCATGCCGTCTCCACAGATCTCATCATTAACGGGTTGCCGCACATGGATGGTGAGAACATAAATAATATTTTTGGTAGCCTGTGCCATACTCTCAATATGCCAGCGCCACAAATTTCCTCCGGTTCTGCAGTCGATGTAATTTGCGTTTCTGAGACCTGGTTTCATCATGACCTCCCTGATTTCAACATCTCTTTAAATGGATACAATTTATTGAGAAACGATCGTAATCTTAACAGAAAAGGGGGGGGAGTTGCTGTGTTCTTAAAAAAAAGTTTGAAATTTAAACTAATAGCAAAGTTAAATAACTGTGAAAATGAATACTTATTTACTGAAGTATCTGATGGCATGAATAAAATTTTAATTGCATGTGTTTACAATCCTAACAAAAGTATTGCTCTTGATACACTAATTGTCGACCAGTCTGATTTTGTCTTAAATTACGAACGTATCCTGCTGTGTGGTGATTTTAATGTTAACCTTTTAAAAAATGAGCCTAGTAGTAGTAAACTATTCGACGGAATTACACCAACGAGATATACAAATAACTCCCAACGTAGTCTTCTCGATTATTTTATAACATGTGACTTGTCACATATTCTAAAATTCGACCAAGCTGACTTTATATCTGACCACGACTTAATATTTTGTACCTTAGATGTTGTGATGAATCGTCCAAATTTAGGTGCCACCTATGAGTATCGTGATTTTAAAACGTTAAATGTTAATTCTTTGAATTCAGACATGGGTTCTATAAATTGGAATGAATGTTGGTTTCTTAGTTCTGTTGATAATAAACTTGACTTCCTCAACCGTAACCTATCCTCGTTATTTAACATGCATGTTCCGCTTCGTTCTGTAAATGTTTTAAATAGTTCATGTCCTTGGTACAACTCGAAAGTTCGGGCTGCCATTAGAGAGCTCCTACTTTAAAAGAGTCCTCACCTTGTGCTACTCTAAAAGAACAATTTCAATTTATGACAGTTTGTGAGGTAGATGTCCTGAAAGCTTTATCCTAAATAAAGTCTAATGCAATAGGCGATGATGGCATCTCGCTAAAATTCGTCCGTATAGTCATCCAATATATAATAAGACCCCTTACCCATATAATAAACCATTGCTTGACTAGTTCATGTTTCCCAGCAGTATGGAAAAAGGCTATAGTTTTCCCAGTCGCAAAAAAGGCAAATGCTATTTATGCTCGTGACAATAGACCTATCAGCATACTGCCCACATTTTACAAAGTTTGCGAAAACTTGATGGCCACGCAAATTTCATCATTTGTACAGAACAATCGTCTACTCTCTCCACTACAATCTGGCTTCAAACAAAGTCACAGTTGCTCGACTGCAATGGTTAAAATACTGGACGACATTAGAATCAGTTTTGACAACGGACACTTGACTCTACTTTGCTTACTTGACTTTTCTAAAGCATTTGATTCAGTGAATCACAAATTGTTATGTTTGAAGCTTAAACACTATTTCGGCTTCAAAGACAGTGCGGTGAAGCTCATGGCCAGCCACCTTGGAGACAGAACGCAGAAGGTCAAAACCAGTAAATCAACATCTCAGTCTAGATACGTACACACTGGTGTTCCGCAAGGGTCTATCCTTGGTCCGCTCTTATTCAGTCTTTTTGTCAATGATTTTTTTAACGTTTGTCAGTATGTCAATGTCCATGCGTATGCTGATGATATACATACAATTGTACTTGTCCAGTCGTATTGGTCTCGTTTATGATTTATGTTCCAAAATAAACAGTGATTTGTCTGCTATTTCTGTATGGGCTAATGAAAACTCTTTATGTCTGAACGCGTCAAAGTCATATGTCTTACCTATATGTAATAGTGTCGTGCATGTTGACAATATCCCTAAATTGTGGATAGGTACAAGTTCCCTTACCTTTATGGATAAGGTAAAAAATTTGGGGTTCATTCTCAACACAAAACTTACCAGTGCTGACCATATAAATAGGGTTGTGGGGAACATTTATGCTACATTGCGTAAGCTGAGAGTATCTGCAACATTCACGCCAGAGAAAACGAGGCGCAAATTAGTACTCCAGCTAATTATGCCTCTCATTACGTACTCTGAGGTGGTATACAGCAAACTCGACTCCACATCTTGCCATAAACTTAATGTGGCATTTAATAACGCCACGCGGTATGTATATGGGATTGGCAGATATGACCATATCTCTGCATGGTGATCAAGGTTACTGGGATGTTTCCTTAATAGTTATTTGTCTGCTAGAAATTGCATATTTTTATGCAAACTTACATTATTCAAGTCTCCGCCCTATCTGACAGAGAAGTTGATACCAGTAAGGTCTCGCAGACACAACAAATTCATCGTTCCAAAATTTAATTACCTACCATCATCTAGATTATTTTTCATTAACGCTATTAAAGTGTGGAACTCATTACCCGACACTGTGAAGGCTGGACTTAACAGATTTAACTTCAGGGCACAAGTCTATAATTACTTTAAAAGTGTTTGATTGCATTAAATTAGGGCCCTAAATTTCTCTCTACATTCTCTAATTACTACTTTTGTTCTTTCTTCTCTAGATCCTTCTTTTCTTTTCCTATTGCTTATTTTCTTCTTATTATTATAGTTCAGTTAAATATATTGGATTAATTCGTAAATGAACTGGTGTAAAATTTAGATTAAGAAACTTGTATGTTAAAAATACTCCAGTTGCTTATAATATTGTTGAAGTACTATTAAAAGGCCTTAGTCTTACTATGTACTATTTATATAAACAAATAAATAAATAAAATAAATTTTAAGGCTTCATGAATAGCGTTTATTTCCGCTTGGAAAACGCTACAGTGATCCGGTAATTTAAAGGATTCACTAATAGAAAGCTCTTCGCAAAATAACCCTGATCTTACACCGGTGTCCATTTTGGATCCGTCCGTGTAGATCTTAACGGGTATGTTGGGTGTTGGATCTTCTTCAAGCCATTCCAGTCTAGAAGGGATTTTTATTAGGAAATTCCTTTCGAAGCAAAGATTGGGAGGATGATAATCCCAGTCACTGGGTATATCCGTGTAGGAGTCTAAAATGGTTGAATGTCCATGTGTGACAGTTCTCCATTGTGAGCTCGCTTTGAGCCTTAAAGCGGAGCAGGCCGCTGAGTATTTGCAGAAGAGATCTAGGGGTGGCAGATGTAGCATGATGTCCAAAGCCATGGATGGCGTGGTTTTAATGGCGCCACATATTACTAGTTCCGCTGATCTCTGCACCTTATTCAATAAATTAGAATAGGTTTTTTTCTGCATAGCACACCACCAGACAACATTTCCATATAGAAGAATGGGTCTGACGACAGCAGTGTAGAGCCAATGAGCAACCTTACCGGCATAAAAAGCTAGGTTCGCTTTCCTGACTCTTTCTAAGGTGTTTGACTTCCAAGTCAGTTTCCTATCTATGTTTAGTCCCAAGTACTTGGTTTCTTCCGAAATCACAAGAGCTTCCCCTTTGAGCATAATTGGACTTAGCTGAGGGATTCTGTGTTTCCTAGTGAACAATATGAGTTGTGTTTTGTCTGGGTTGACTCCTAGACCACACTTTCCTGCCCACCTAGAAAGTATATCTAGAGCATTGTATTAGGTCTCTTAATGTAGATACAAATTTACCAGAGACAGCAATAACAACATCATCGGTGTAAGCTATCACCTTACAGCCGACCGATTCCAGTATTAACAGAAGTTTATTTACAACTGCGTTCCATAAAAACGGTGTGAGGACTCCACCTTGCGGTGTACCTCTACTTACCAATCTCCTGAGCACCGATTCTCCCAGTTCCGCTTCAATTATTCTGCTATTTAGCATTTTGCCAATGAAGCCTACCAAGCCCGGTTCTACCCTAAGATCAGTGAGTGCTGCAGTAATTGCCCCCCCTTCAACATTGTTGAAGGCCCCTGCAATATCAAGGAAAGCGGCTAAAGTAAAGTTCCTGTTTGTGCAGTGAACTCTCTGCCGTGTAAATAAGGTTATGTAGAGCTGTCTCTACCGATTTCTTTTTCGTGTAGGCATGTTGTGACGCAGAGATAAGATTTCTATCTATAGTTAGGCTTAAGTGAAATTCTATCAACCTCTCCAAAGTTTTCAATAGGAAGGAGGAAAGAGATATCGGTCTTAAGTCTTTTGGATGGGTATGTGAGTTTCTACCAGCTTTTGGAATGAAAACAATTTTGACTTGCCTCCACTTAAGACGTATATGACCGGAGAGAAACCAACCTTTGAAGATTGCTAGTACCCCTTGTGCTAGATATCCGGCGGCCTTTTGCAGTTCCACCGGGTAAATACCATCTGGGCCCGGTGATTTAAAAGGTTTGAAACTTTCAATCGGCCATAAGAGCCGATCCTCAGATATAGCATCTATTCTGACTTCACGATAGTGTACTGTATCTTCCATGTCATGGCCAGTAATGTCTGAGCAGCCTGGAAAATGAGTGTCGAGTAAAAGTTCTAGAGATTCTTTACTGGTTGTAGTGAAAGTACCATCACTTTTCTGTATCAGTTCCCAATTTTGAGGGCTTCCCGCTAAAATTTTACGAAGTCTGGAGGCCTCAGTTGCCCCCTCAACCTCTTCACAAAAGGATTCCCAAGATTGCTTTTGGGCATTTCTGATTTCCTTCTTGTAGATTCTCAAAGCATCTTTATAGCCTTTTCAATCTTCATCGAGACGTGTTTTCTTTGCCTCATTAAAAGCGCTTCTGCTTGTTTTTTGAAGCTTGCTTAGTTCAACCGTCCACCACTTAGGCTTGGGTTTACCCCTCAGTCTTCTTATGGGATAGGCTTCCTTCTATGCTTTGTGGTACCACAGATGGACATGTTCCTAGGGTAACGCCGATACAATCTAGATACTTTTCCCAGTCTGTTTTCCTGATATTTCTACCAGGCTAAGGTTTCGGTAGATTTTTACTAATCTCAAATGAGATATATCTATGATCAGAGAAGGAATGTTCTTCCAAAACTCTCCAGTTCCTAATTCATTTAATAACGGAGTCAAAAGCAAAAGTAGCGTCTAACACTTCCTGTCTATTACTAATGACAAAAGTAGGTTTATTACCTTTATTGCAAATCTGTAGTTTAGTTCCTATCAGATAATCAAAGAGACACTCACCTATAGCGTTAGTATTAGTACTGCCCTATCTCGTGATGCGCATTTACATCCGCACCAATAATTAGCTTTGCACCAAGCTTCTTCGCCTGCGCTATCAGATCTTTGAATATTAATCTCGGTAGCTCCTCATGGTCATGTGCGAGGTAACAGGAAGATAGCCACATCCGTTCATTTCCCGACTCCAGGCTGATGGTCAGTTGATCGGTGTCGCTGTAATTAGAGAGCATGAAAGCATTTACCCCTTTTCTTATTAGTACGCACGCTCTAGGATTACCATTGTTGCAAGCATACATCAGTTTATATTTTTGAGTCCTTAGTCCGCACATAAGTCCATGTGATACCCATGGTTCTTGAATCAGGACAATATGATATCGACCTTTGACCAGGTGGATTATGAGGTTGGCGGACGAAACCTTTGAGTGGTGTGGGTTAATTTGAAGAACTCGTATCATCATGGTTACTGGACTTCCTCTCCACCACCGTCATGTTAGGATCATCTGAGTCTGACGCCAGTAGCTCTTCCTCATCAGTGAGAGTAGTATCAAGTACTCTATCTAACAAGGAAGAGATACTGCCGTCAGCAGATGCCTTTCATAGCGCTGTAGCAGGGTTGGGACCGGTGCCAGATTCCGCCGTGAGGCCTATCTCAGCTCCAACCGGGTCTTTTAAATTAGACGTCTTGTCCTTATTATAGACCCTCAGTCTTATGGACGAAAACCCATAGCTTACTATACCGTCAGAGCGCGCCAGTGCGTCCACCGAGTCTTTGGAGACTACGAAAGTAGCGCTTTGGTACTCAGCCTTGGGATCGTCCAGCTTTGTGACCTTCCAAGACTATGTAGGATGCTCGTGGTTGCATACCCTAAGCATTTCAAGGATATTTTGAGGGTCTGATTGCTCCGCTGGTAGCCAGGCCCTAGCTCTTGGTAAATTGGGGATGTCATCCATTGAAATTACCTCGAGTTTAGACCCAGGCCATACTTCGCCAATCCTTGAAATGGCTAATTTTTAAAGATCAGTTGATCTCTGATCGGCACAGGCGATAAGCTTCACGTGGCTCTGATGCCATCCACTATCACGACAGAAAGGAGCTGGACTAGGATTCTCTTTCAGAATTTGGAAGAAAACGCTTGATAGCCTGGCTGACGAGGAAGTATATATGTATGGTACTATTTATTCTATTTTTATAAATATTTAAATAAAATATTTTATATAAATCTAATCTTTTATATAAAAATCTCACAAGAATAAAACATAAGCAACAATTGGAACATACAAATGAAGGCATTATTCCCCCCGCGGGAAAGGTGGTTAGAACTTGCCCGCGGTAGCAGATGCTTGTCGTAAGAGGCGACGAAAAACCACTAATCAACCTGTTAGCCAAGATCAATAACTCAACGATAATAGGCTGATCGAAACGGGCACATAAACGGCTTGGTGACCATGTTAACACTGCCGTCATTAGAACGTCTAACTAGCTAACAGTTTTCCTGGCAGACAGGACATCAGGATCGAGGCCAGTAAGATTCTAGTTACGGACACGATTTGGAAACTCAATTGGGCTGGGATGTGTTCGCCTGCAACCTTAATAAACTGCTTGAAACCCCGCGGAAACGGCGTGCAGAAAGGAACACCATTTCCTCGGTCCTATTAAAACCGTGGCAGGTCTTAAGATATGTTCAATGATCGTAACCAGTGGTTGTGTAGGTTGGGTTGAGATGACTCCCCGTTAATTCCGGTTGGGGCTTGGCTCTGAACTCTGGACTCCATAAGGGCCAGAGTCAACCCTTGCATGACCTCCCTGCTTGCATAAATAATCATGGAGCCTTTTAGGAAACTACATATACGATCGGAGTTAGCGACCTTAAATTGGGACCCAAAAGTATGGATAATATCAACGAAACACAAAACACAAAACCGAAATTAAACACCAGATGAGCACGCAAATATCTTTAGAAGAAGCTCGATTGTGATGAATTTACCTCCCCTTAAACATAACCGAAGCAATATAGCAACAGGCGGAGCAACGAACCTAATGGCAGCCGTCTCAGGGCACGGCAACAGCATATCGCTAACGCCAAAGGAGTTACCTACTTGCAGTTACCCAGGTACGCCAAAATTGACCCAAAACAGAGGCAAACCAGACCCTACCACAGTGGATAAGGCCGCAGCAAAACTTCTGACGAGTTTCCCGAACACTGCCAATAAAGTTAAAGCAAGCAAAATCGTACTACCAAGGCAAAATAAGAAGCTCAGTGGTATCGTTGGCAAGTTGGGTTCTGAAATAGATGAGTTCATCAGTTTCTGTGAACCGCGGCACAACGTGCATGGCGATATCGAAAAACGGTGCAGCATAATTAAGAACTGGCATATGGAGCTAGTTACGCAAGTCAAGGCGGAGCAGAAGACTTCTTATACTGTTCCCATGAGCAAAACGGTGGAAGTCCAAACAACAGCCGACAGCTGTGTCAAAGCCACACAAAGTCCACCACAAAGTCCACCACAAAGCACTAAGCGATTCAGGGCTCAATCGAGTCTCAAGGAAAACTCGCAAGACCCTAAGAAGACTCCGCAGGCAAAAAGGAGAGCTGCAACCTCAGCGGAGAATCAAAAGCAATTGTTATGGTCAACGCAAAAGGTGCAAGAGTGGACGAAAATTCGCAGGCAGAAGAAGGATAAAAAGGCAATAGCAATAAAACCAAGGGCAAATGCCTTTATAATGAAGGCAGTAAAATCCAACTCCGAGCTCAAGGAATTTAGCGAGGAGGTGAGAACGATTCGGCCAACACAGAAAAAACGACTCCTTATAGAGTTAAAGTGCCGAAGTGAAACCAATGCCTCCAAATATCAGGCTGTGATTGAAAAAGCTCTTGCGAACGTTGCTACGGTTGATCTGTGAACCCACATGGTCACAATGCAGATTAGGGCCCTAATATTGGAACTTAAATCGACAGACGAATTATTGGATGCTACGGTGGAGCAAACGCATAATAAAGGCCAGACAAAGGTGCGATAAAAAGTACCAGAGCAGCATATGGAGGTACGCACGCCGTTTACATACAGCTTCCGGCAGAAGATGCTAAGAGGACCCTGGCTCTGGAGCATCTAAGAGTAGGCTGGATAAGATGCCTAGTGTCGCAAGTAGTATCACCCAAGCACTGCTATACATGTTGGGGATATGGACACGTTGCCACAGCCTGCAAGGAACCTGATCGCACTAAACAGTGCAGAAGGTGCGGTTAAGAAGGTCACAAAGCCGTAGATTGCAGCAAAAGAGAGAAATGTGCATTATGCAAAGGGGCACATGCAGCCGGAAGTGCAAAGTGTCCGCTTTACCCAGAGGCTGAGAGAACGCCCATGACCATGAAAATACTGCAGCTTAATATCAGCCACTGGAAAAGGCACAGAGCCTCTTAGACCAATTGGTGAGGGAGAAAAATGATTGATGTGGTGCTGTTATCGGACCCGGTAGCAGCTAAAAATACATGTGATTGGACGGCAGATAAACAGAACCTTGCTGCTTTTTGGGTGACCGGAGACAAAAGTGTTCGATGTAGGATGACGGCAGAATACGAGGTTTCCCCCCATAACAGGAGACAACCGGTGTACTGGTGGTCAGATGGAATAGAATATCTGTGAGAAAAATGCAAAAAGTCGAAAAGGAGATACCAGAGAGAAAGGGGCAGACAGTTTTTCGAACCACTTCACAAAGAATTTCGAGCGCAACGCCAAAAACCAGGAAAAGCCATTGAAGCGAGTAAAAACAGGTGCTTTAAAAATATGATTGACGGGGCTGATAACAATCCGTGGGGTCATTGCGTACAAAGTGGTGATGGAGAAGGTTAACGGTTTTAAATCTCCTCAACCAACATGCCCTATTCTGCTAGAAAAAATAGTCGCAACACTCTTTCCCCAACAGGAAGGTAATAATGACATGAGCAGGCACTTGGATGTATACGAGACACCTACAGTATCGGTATCAGAGGTGCTGAACACATTGGTTCGTATAAGCGATAACAAAGCGTCGGGCTTGGACGGTATACCCAACATTGCTTTTAGGCCCGCGGTTCATGCAAATCCAACTGTGTTTGCTAACCTTTATAGAAGGTGTCTGACCGAAGGCACGTTCCCCAAGAGTTTGAAAAAACAGCGCTTAGTCCTACTGTTAAAGCCCGGTAAGCAGCCTAGCCAGCCGACAGTGTACAGGCCTCTCTGCATGCTCCACACTATTAGAAAGGTTTTTGGGCGCATAATAAGTGAGCGATTACAGGAATATTTGGAAGTGCCTGGCGGACTCTCTGACAACCAGGTCGGATTCCGAAAAGCCAGATCTGCAATCGACGCTATAAGAACGAAGGTTTATATTGCAAAGGATGACGTCAATAAGGGGAAAAATGCGCAGTGATTACGCTAGACGTAAAAAATGCGTTTAACTCTGCAAAATGGAAGAACATGCTTTCAGCACTCAGAAGCTTCACAGTCTCACGTTATCTGATTCGGATCCCTAGCAACTATCTTAGCCAGCAAATCCTGTTTTACAACACAGAAGGTGGTCCAAAAAGATACATAGTAACGGGAGGCGTCCTACAAGGATCCGTTCTAGGGCCAACACTGTTGAGTGCAAAGTACGAAGGAATTCTTAAGATTGTGATGCCAGTAAACGTAACTCTGGTGGGTTACGCAGATCATATTGCTCAAGTGGTAATGCGATAAACATAACGACTGCTTGAATCATGTGTGCAATGATGCCGTTGCGAGAATCCAAAGCGGGTTGAGCAACGTTAATCTGGAGCTATCAGCGCCAAAAAGCGAGAGTCTCACTATATCGGTTGGACGACATGACATTGCATCCCAAACATGGCTAAAGTATCTTGGAGTGCACATCGACGAGAAGCTAACATTCAAGGAGTATCTAAAAATAACCAATAACAAGGCAATGAGAGTGAATAACGCACTCATGCGTATGCTACCAAATGTTGGAGGACCCCAAGAACCCTCCCAATCTAACAGGCTTAGCGAGCTCAGAGTAGCATGTGTGTACTGAACAGTATCTGATGATGCCATCCGCGTTATAGTGAGTAAAGTTCCTTCGATATACGAGCAGAAGAACTTAAGCGACTGTATCACTCACGTGGCCACAAACCAACATCTGAAAATAAAATAACCGCGCGCGAACGTACGATAGCAAAGTGTTTTTCTTTGGCATGACCACCGCGTGCACGTTTTACGAAGTCCAATCGTTGAACCCAATTTTCGACCACTCTTTTGCATAATTCGGCCGAAATTCCAGCAATTTCGCATTCAATATTGGCTCTGAGCTCACAAATCGTCGCCGGCTTGTTACTGTAGACCAATGACTTCACATACACCCAAAGAAAATAGTCTAGATGCATCAAATCACACGAGCGCGGCTGCCATTCGACCGGTCCATTTCTGGAAATAATGCGCTCATCAAACTTACTCTTCAACAAATCAATTGTAGCGTATGTTGTGTGGCTTGTGGCCCCGTCCTGTTGAAACCACATGTCGTCTAAGTCCATACCATTCAATTGCGGCCAAAAATAATCGTTTATCATGTCGCGGTATCGATTTCCATTCACAGTAACGTGGCGATCGTTCTCGTCAACGAAAAAATATGGGCCAATTACGCCGCCGGCATGTAAATCGCACCAAACAGTGATTTTTTCGGGATGCAACGGTGCCTCATGAATCACGTGTGGATTGCTTTCTGCCCAGTAACGCATATTTTGCTTGTTGACAAAGCCATTGAGCCAAAAGTGAGCTTCATCACTGAAGATGATTTTTTGGAAAAAAGTAGTCTTAAAGTAGCAGTAACAGAACGATTATTTTCATAAAAAATTTGCAATCGTTGCTCAAGTGTGTAGCGTTTCATGATGAAATGTATACTAATGAAGTTTACAAATGACAAGCGAAAAATAAAAAATATTGCGTCGTTCGCCCTCCGTATCGGAAAAAAGTGGAAGCGCACCTATTGAAAAACGCTATATAAGTTGATCCCCAAATTACATGAATGGATAAGCAGAAAGCACGGCGAAACCTAAATCCTTAGCGGATATGTTGGCTTTCTTGCGTACCTCCACCATTTTAATCTAGCAGATAATTCGACCTTACCAGAGTACCGCAGCGAAGATGAGAGTGCAGAATATGTGACTTTTCACTCCGCGAAATGTTTTTAAGAGCGCTTCGAGCTCGCAAAAGTCCTCGGCGTCGTCCCCACCCCAGATAACTTTGTAACGCAAATGCTGAACTCGAAAGAGAAATGGGAAGCAGTAAAACAGTTTGCAGCAAAGATATTAATAAAACTGCGAAACTTAGAATGGGAGCGCAAAGCGAATGCAACCGATATCGAATACCCAACAGATGCCCAGATGCGTCGCCCAACAGATCTCCTGTGGGGATGACTGTATTCACGAACAGACGACAATTATATACAAACGCGTGAGGTAAAGCCTCAAGACGAATCCAAATAGACGACAAGTCGATATCGAGTAGCGATATTGCAATTTTCCGATGCCTTACTGGTGACAAACCAATGGATGCTATCGATAGCGTATAATCCTAATACGCAATTAAGAGAGAAACCTGGACGCAGGTACCTGGTGTGTCTAAAAGGCATAAACACGGCTCCACCTTGATGAAATTACTTTTAGCAGTCCCAGGGGGGAATCAGCCGAGAGGGGAGGAATGTTATAGGGTTAATGGGAGCATGTCTCACGTACCACTGGTGTGACGGCACCTTTGATGATGTTTTTGACATTTTCGATTTTAACCTCCTGTGAAAAAAAAAATTAAGGCATGATGACATTTACATATCTTCGTGCGTTTGTCATGCGCTTGCACAGTTCTTAGGCCAAAACAATTCGACGCGGCACTTGTTTGTCTGGATTTCGTTTTGCGTATACAATCAAAAACATCGATGCTCGCCTTTAAAACTTGTCGCGATGATTTCTCTCCTATTTTCCCCCACCTTCCGTATCTCTTTGACCGTTTACCAAAAGTTGAATGATTATGACTCTATGTTATAACTTACTCAGTGGTTGAAACTTTTGTCATATGCAATATTACCTGATTTTAAAGAAGAAATAATATACCACCGAAAAATATAATATTTCTGAAAATGTCTCGCGCGATATAAATATTTGAAAATAATACCACATAACTAAGTTATTTGCAAATATATGAGCGTGTGTATGTACCCTAATAGGCATTGCAGAACATTTTAGAAAGTGCGGTGTTTCGATGACAACAAGAAACTTTACAATATTCTATATTATTGAAATAACACTGTGGTACAAAAAAAAAGTTGCAAAAAAACTTTGGATCGGACATGGTGAGGGTTGTAGCCTTTGAAAAACTGAAAATAATGGTATAGTTGAAATTTCCAATACACCCCCAAAATCTCATTTTATGGCCATAAAACCGTTTTTCAGTAGGTTGATATGAACAATCACTCCTAACTTCGCCAATTTCCATCCGATTTCGAATTTGCTTTTTTAGTTCGAAAGAACAAAAACAAGCCTTTTTGACAGTGTGTTAACATTTTTTCTGAAATGACAACTGACGAGACTGTAGACGGAAGTATTTGGAATTTTTTTATTTTTTCTCTATTTTTTCGACTTTGACATAATTTTTACGATATTATCCGATATTGAGGATTTTTTTTAGTACAATACTGTTATAGTAAATTTAATTTTGCGTCGAATGAGCTATATTTGACTGTAATTGAATTAAAATTAATAGAGTTGTGTGGGTTTTAAGATTTTTTCTTTTTTTACTACGAGATTTGGTATGCGTTTCGAAGCATGAAAATTATAACAAGTATCATTATAAACGCATAATATTTATTGGAGTATTGTGCAGTGCAGCACTGTACGGTATGGTACGGTGCAGTACACAACGGCACTAGTTCCAAACTTAAAAATGCATTGGAAACGGCCCTTTGGAGTTTAGTATGGTACGGTACATTTGTCATTTCTTCATCAGTTTTGAATACTTCTCTGTAAGAAATTCGATCATCATCATTCATCTGAAGTCGTCATCAACTAAATTCCATTGTTTAAATCGAGAAGCGAGCGTTTCAGATTGTCTTCCCGATAGAAGTATGTAAATCACGAGAAAGATCCTGAAAATCTGAATTTGATACAATGTCTCGTTCTGAAAACTTAGAACCAGACGGAAAGTACTCTTCATCATCAGGTTTATTGTTATCAGTTTGATCATCATCAGCAATGAGTTGAACTTCCTTCAGTTCATGACCTGCAGTTGAGTCAATCATATCGTCCAAGACTACGGGGTTCTTAACAGTTGCAACATCAGCATACTTTATGTGCTTTCGAGTTTTATAATGATGACCGTTTACGTCCGTTTTACAAAAATAACAACCATCTGGTTTATGATAAGGCTGATGATGCCATATCATCGGAGAATATTGAGAAAATTGACTTTTCTGGCAACGTTTTGATTTATATCTTTTGAATTTCAATGAAACAAACAATAAAACTTTGACGTTTTAATAAGGTTAAATTATAATAACAAACTTCTTTTGTTAATCAATGTACAGTGTGAACTTTGGCACACTTGGGAGCTTTTCCATATTTCTATTGAAAAAAATGTGCTATAATATGTCAGATATTTTCTTAAGTTCTAACCAGTTCTGTTGTATGCAGTACAGTGTACTCTTATGTATTCATATATACTCCAATAAATATTACGTATCTATAATAACGCATCAAAACACGTCCTTATTCCCATTTAGCGTAAGCTATACCAACATTCCAAATTAGTAAAAAAAAAAAACAAAAAATCTTAAAACTCGCACAACTCTACTAATTTTAATTCAATTACAGTCAAATATAGCTCATTTGACGCAAAATTAAATTTACTATAACAGTAGTGTACTAAAAAAAATCCTCAATATCGGATAATATCGTAAAAATTATGTCAAAGTCGAAAAAATAGAGAAAAAATAAAAAAATTCCAAATACTTCCGTCTACAGTCTCGTCAGTTGTCATTTCAGAAAAAATGTTAACACACTGTCAAAAAGGCTTGTTTTTGTTCTTTCGAACTAAAAAAGCAAATTCGAAATCGGATGGAAATTGGCGAAGTTAGGAGTGATTGTTCATATCAACCTACTGAAAAACGGTTTTATGGCCATAAAATGAGATTTTGGGGGTGTATTGGAAATTTCAACTATACCATTATTTTCAGTTTTTCATAAGCTACAACCCTCATCATGTCCGATCCAAAGTTTTTTTGCAACTTTTTTTTTTGTACCACAGTGTAATTAGTACTAATTTCAAAAACGTTTCGGATCGTTAAAAATTTAATCGTGCATTAATTTATATCGTGTTGTTTATCATAATTCTTTATTGTAAGATATAAGCACATATCAATATTTAAAAATTGGCAGCTTGCATTTGCTTCGATCGCCATACATTAGCATTTTTTGGAGTTCAAAAAAATTTTAAAATAGTTTTCTTCATTCAACTAATTTTTTAAAAATATTTACAATTATTTTTGTTGCATAACTCGCATTGTAGTTACAATATAAAAACGAAATATTTAAATAATTAAAAATCAAAAGCGGCAACCCGCTTCGAAATTTCAAAACCTAGAAAACTATTTTACTACTTCCTAAAACCATGAAATTGATTCACAAAACCCATTCTAACCTCATTTGGGCGGGGTTGCTAGCCCAACCCTAATAGTTCGGGAGCCATGGCCTGGGTCGATTTTGGACTGCGTTTTATATCATTAAATTCTTGACTATAGGTACTTTAGCTTTCATGAATAACGAAAGTGAACGTCAGCTAGCGCTGCAGCGGTGGGTGTGATTGCGGGAGGGTACGAAACGTGTCGAGAAAAAATTTCTACCAACTCATTTTATACCGACTGAAATTATTTTCATGTTTTGTTGACATTTCGTAGAATAAAAAGAATAGTCAGCTGCACCGTAGAGGGGGGGAAATACGTCAGCTGAACGCAATGATACATTCTTGCTTCGGCTGACGGTCTTCCCACCACTATAAACGCAGCTGACCATCATTATTATATTTTCATATATGTATGTCCAAAATTATGTAAAGAAAGAGGTTGTCTGTAAAGTCTGTTTACTGACGGTAGTTTATCGTGACAACGCCATAAGAAAATACTGATAGAATGGTTCCATTTTTCAAAAGAAAATTTTAATTTTATTTGTTTGATATATATTTTGTATGGATATAGAGAAGGAGGTAAATGGAATCGCAATGGAATTGATCAAGTTACATTAACACAAACGTGAAAAATTACGAAACATTTATCAAATTCATAAAAGATACATACATATGTTGAATTTCGATTGTGCATCAGACGTTAATAAGTCAACAACACTAAGAGGCACTATCATCGATTCGACTTTTTCAAGACAAATTACACTCGAAACCCTCTCTTTCATTTCCTACTTTTCCTATCATCGTCCTATTCTCAAGAGAGAAATGGTGCATTACCATGCACACAGGAATAAGGCATATGCAAATACAAATATGTGAATTTATATACATATGCGCATATAGGTATGTACATTCATATATATGCTCACTCAAGTAGGAGAGAGCCAGATGTTGAACGTTGTGGAACGCGGGGGCCGATTGTGCCTCTGTTTCGTTCGTTCCGCACTTTCGCTTGCAGTTCAACCAAGGTAACGACGCATGAGCAAGATAACGACGTATGAGCAAGATAACGACGAATTTTTTTGGTGCGTGCAGCTGGCTACATCGAATTATAAGACGTTGTCACGTCAAAATTTCAATCGGCATAAGTAGTTTTACTTTTTAATTCACTTTACAAGTTCGCCTGTTAAGCTTACGTATTTTCGCCCCTCTACGGCGGAGCTAACTATTTTTTTTATTCTACTAAATGTCAACAATACACAAAAAAATTTCAGCCGGTATTGAATGAGTTGTTATAATTTTTTTTCGATACGTTTGGCAGTATCCCACGCACGTACCCACCGCTACTGGACCAGCTGACGGGTGGTTTCGTCATTCGTTGGATGGAGTCTGCCTTTAGTATTAAAATCAGTCGGCATGAAATGATGGGGCCAAAATGACCCCTGGCACCTGTAGTGCGATTCACTAACTCTTATCGATTCGACAATTGTTATTTTTCTCTTCAGTATTTGTCGATTGCACTGTCGATTGTGCTATTCACTAACTTATGTTAACTAACACTGAACAGCTGTTTTCTTCTATTTATTCAAACTGATAGAGAGTGGCATCTTTGTCAAATTAAATGTCAGAATGAGCGAATAACATGAAGAAGAGAAACAAAAAAACATAGACGCCAAACTGTTAAATGCAATTGTGAGTGTTTTTTACCAATAATATATGTACAAAGTAAGTACAATAAAATAACTCTTTATTTCAATTTATTGTTTTATTAAAAATTTTTGTATATTGCTTTAGGATGACATCGACAGCTACCAAAAGAAGCCGTGCCACACCCGAGCAGCTAAATCGCCTGCTTGACTACCTAATGGAAGTCCCGGGTCTAGCAGGATCTAGGTTCCACAGCCTCCATGGTAAATTCGAGTGCGACAAAAAGTGGAGCGAGCTAGCAACAAAATTAAATAGTCTGGATGGAGCAGTGAAGACGGTGAATCAATGGCAAACGGTAAGAAAATATTGTGTTATTACTTAAAAGTAGAGAGATGTTAATCATTTCCCTAAAAAGGTATGGCGGGACTTAAAAAGCCGCACCAGCATTAAAGCACGGAATAGGTGAAGGCAACAAGCTTTAACTGGAAACAGGCCTATCAGTGAGGAGCCCCTAACGGAATTCGAGAGGCGGGTGCCTGCTCTTATAGGGGAGGAGTATATGAAGGGTCACGATTCAACCCCTGAAAATATTCCACTGGAGGAGGGGGTGTCGAAGTGGAAGATGAAAGGGTGATTTCGGAAGCCCCGTCGCCTTTACGGACGCCACTGGCAGAGAATTTCACGCTGAGGTCAGGTAATTCCCATATCTCAGACAGGAGAACACCACGGGCGAGCTGGAAAAGAAAGCGCATGGAAGAAGACGGTAATGCTCGGAAGAAATTTTTGGAGATAGCCGAAAAACAGGCAGATGCACTAAAGGTAATTTCTTTTGAACTTAATGTAAAATAATTTTATTATGTTTGTCCATTGCTGATTGTTTTTTAATAGATGCTAGCCCAGTCGAGTATAGAAACAGTAGAAGTCGCGAAACAACAAGCAGATGCTTTAAAGGTAATTTATTTTCAACACATAAAAGTGGCATTTTATTAATTGTTCTTGCTATTTTTTAATTGATCTTAGCCGAAAGCAGCTCTTTAATTGCTCAGGCTAATAAAATGATGGCGGAGGCAATAGCCGTATTGGGGAATGGATTAAGCGCTACCGCAGAAGCATTCAACAATCTAACGAATGCAATCTACCGTATGTAGATTAGAAACCAATTCCGCAGTTCCTTTTTATGTGCATATATACATAATGTTTATTTTAGTACCTGAAGTTACTTTTTATTTGAATTTTATAAGTAAACATGCTGTGGTAATGTTAAGTAACATTAATTAAATGAATTAGAATGTATTGTTTTCGTTTTTACAAATAGACTGACCTTTGAATTTTTAGTACCTGAAGTTACTTTTTATTTGAATTTTATAAGTAAACATGCTGTGGTAATGTTAAGTAACATTAATTAAATGAATTAGAATGTATTGTTTTCGTTTTTACAAATAGACTGACCTTTGAATTTATAAACCATGTGTACATACGCTTATGCATACCTATATACATAAATAGATTTATGTGCCTGTAACCTAAAACTGTATGTAAACTGAAGTTAAAGACTGAATTGTTTTTATTGAATCTGCATGTAATTTTGTTCAATAAAACGTTTTAACAATAAATATAAAAATGTTTTAACTTTTTATACCCGAGTGTTCACATAGATATGTATGCGGAATGATTATGAGTGAAAATAGTATTTAAGTAAAAAAATTAGCAATCAGTCGGTCTTGGATGCGCTTTGCTGTTGAGGATGGTGCATCTTGGTTTACAAAAATGTCGTTTGTTCTGGGCTCTGTGAACTCATTTTCGGTCTGGTATATTCCTTCTCTTAAACGAATATTATGTAAAACTGAGCACGCGTTAACTACTTGTCCAGTAAATCCTGGATCGTACAAGAGTGTCCTTTGTTGAGACAAGCACCGCCACGTTGCCTTAAGAACACCAAAAAGTCTCTCAACTGGGTTACGAGCTTTGCACAATGCCTCATTGTACAAGAATTTCGGAGTACCTTCCGGTTGGTTTGTTAGAGGAGTCAACAGCCAAGGCTCCAAAGGGTACCCAGAATCACCTCCAGAGAATTTTTGATTTTTAATTCCCTTATTTTTATTTAAATATATTTATTAATAGATTAAAAAGCCTACCAATCAAAAACAAGTTATGGTTTCCAATTTCAAAATTCCGTTGCATAACCATTCGCACCGCAGAGGAACTCCAAATGTATGAATCGTGCCGTGCTCCCGGAAATTTGGCATTTACGTTTAAAATTTTAAGTGTAGGATCACATATCTGTAAAACATTAAAAGGGAATCTTGATTCTTGAATACTTTACAAATTATGTTGTTACCATTTGGACATTAAGCGAATGGTAGCCGTGGTGGTTGACATACGCTTCTTCATGACGTTTCGGGGCCAAAATTGACACGTGCGTGCAATCGATAGCTCCAATGGTACCTCCCACAAACGGGGAGGTTGCTGAAGCAAAAATTTCTTTTGCCGCTTTCCGCTCCACTTGGGTCATGGGAAATCTCACCTTTGCGCAAAACATGGAGCTGTTGATTGCAGCTGTTACCCGATGAATGCTACGGCTAACGGACGACTTGCTCATAGATATTCCCCATTGCTCAACTACGGGTCGTTGATAACACCCGGTTGCAAAAAATCGCAGTGCAGCTAGAACCTAGTTGTATAAAGGCAGAATTTAGAACTGAATTAGCTTGAATGTTACCAAATTTACCTGTTTTTCAGTCGAAATCGCTGTTATTCTGGAACCTCTAAGATGGCTGTCAAGCTGCGAAACTACGTCCTCAGTCAAGTCTGGAGTTAAACGGAATAACTTCTGGAACTCCCCTGCATCCAAATCGAAAGGATTGTCCACATGCCGGAGCAAACTTCGATCAACTATTTGAGGGCTCACTTCCTCCTCTCCACGCGATAAATGGTAAGCCAAATACTCAAACGCCATACTCACGCTTTTTAAATAAGTTTTTTTTTCATCTAATTTCACAGTTTTGATTAAAATCACTAATTCTTCTTTATCGTTTTATTTAACAACACCAAAATTATTGTCGTTTAGTTCGCGATAATCGACAGGTTAACAAAACAGCTGATTTTGTCTTGTCGATTTTCGTAATGAAATGGGTTACTGAATAGCAAAATCGTAAAAATTGTGGTTAAGGAAAGATAACAAAGCGAATATCGATAAAATGTGTTAGTGAATCGCACCACTGGACTATAAACAACTTCAGCCTGCTAGAAAAATGGGAAGAAAAAGAATGTTTTTATTTGTTTTTATGTGCAATGGACACAACTTTTTCATGCTAATGCTATTGCGCATGTACAGGCACTCATACTGTCGTGAAACGCGGAAGAATATATGCGAGCAAAAAAGGAGAGGTGACAAATTTGAGTGGGAGCTGAAATAAGTACTCTAAAAGGGAACGGCAAAAACGTCTGAATGCGCAAACTCACCAAAAGTCCCTCTTCCAGTGACAATACTGCAAGAAGGAACTGGCTGTGGTAATGGATAGTAGATACTAGGATAATTTTTATGGCACTAACAAAAATTGCACGGGTTTTAACTACAGAGGCATTATTAATGCAGTTCCCTTTTCAATTTAATTTTTTAACTGACGACAATTTTTATTGCATTTTGCCTTCGATATCCTTTTTCTTATTATACTACGCAGTTTCATTTCGCAACTGACAACAATTTTTATGGCATTTTTCTTTCGAAAGTTTTTCACTTATATATGTCGTAACAAAGTCAGGGATTTTAGAAGTTGTCATTAAGTTGTAAGTGGGAAATCTTGCGGGAATCACTGAAAGTATTGAATATTGACCTATTTAATTTAAAAACATAAAATAACAAAAGATAAGAGAAAAATAACCAAGGAATCGACTTCGCTTGGTGTGTCCAACTGTCGGCAGTTAGCACGAGAAAGAAACGAATGGCGTGCCTGATTAAACTCGGCCGAAATAGCTTAAGCGGCTATCGCGCCAATCAAGAAAAAGAAACCACAAATTCTGCCCTCACAAATATTAACGTAATATGCTAGTAGGCTTCCAACATGTGCCTTATGTATGACGCCGGAGCTACCCGTGGAATGTCTAACCCGTACATGCATCGCACCCTCTACGTAGTTTTACACAAAGCTGATCGAACAGGGCGTTCTAAGAATTTTATAAAATTGAGTAGACTTCAAATTAGGACCTTAGGAAATCACGCGAGAAGATAAGGCGTTGACATGCATGATTTTTGTCATAGCTATAGGAATGAGGAGGAGTTGGAAACAACTCAAGACCTTTTTTGCACATGCCCGGCTCTAGCCAGAAGCAGGAACCGATGTATAAGATCCTACTTTTTAATAAATATAGAGAATCTCTACAGTTTAGGTATTAACAACCTTTTACGGACCACAACGAAAACGGACCCATTTCGTGATCTAAATGGCATCGCTGTCCCTATGTGCGATTTTTACTAAACTTTGACTGGTTGCAATTATGCTAAAAAGATGAAATTCTATATTTAAGCATCTTATAACATTAGTAAAAACTGTAGAGGATATGCATTTCGAAATTAGTATCACTACATATTATAAAACAAAGTCTCTTTTTCTGTCCCTATGTCCCCGTATACGCTTAAATCTTTAAAACTACGCAACGGATTTTGATGCGGTTTTTTTTTAAAGATAGATTGATTGAAGAGGAAGGTTTATATCTATATTATATAATGTGAAGAAATATATAAAGGGGGCGTGGCAATCGGTCAAAATGTGGCAAAAAAACATGATTTTTTTGTTTTCAAGGCCATAAATCATAAACGAATGAACCAATTAAAATGAAACTTTCTTGAAGTTTAACTTTGAAATATTTACTTTCGTTCTGCATCAAAAAAAATAATTGATTTATTTGTTATTTTACCAAAATTGTTTAAACAAAAGCAGCTCTTTTTCCAAAAAAGCTGTTTGTGTGTGTGTTCGCTGTCAACCGAATGAAGCAACAGGCGTTAAGCGATAATCTCACCACACCTCATTAATGTTGAATTACATCGTATGGTGACGTATGTATGTATGTATTTACGAATCGCTCGCATTATTTCATTGCGGACATATGTACATATGTATCTATGTATGTACTGAATTCCATGTAATTATATGTACATACAATTTTATAGCGAAATAAAACGCTATTTTCAGGTTCTATATTAGTAAATCGCACATAATTAAAATACAGTTTTTGAATAGTTTTTATTGATTCGGAGCGCGTTTAGTTTGCTATCAATTCCATACAATAACATTTTTTGTCATTTACTTTTTACTACAACTAATAGCTTATTTTCGAAGCGATTTCAACAAATGGGTACAACATTAATCCTTATCCAATTAAATACCTTAAATACATTGTTGTTTTCATATAGATCTATGTATATGGCTCTTTACAGCATATAATTAAAAACAATATTTTTCAAGATACTACAACAGTAATTAGTAATTGAGATCTACCGGAAAAATTGCGTTAGCTGTTGCGTCATCCGGCATTGCCGCTACTCTTTTGGAAAGAGTTTTTTGGAAAGAGGCCGAACCACACACTCTACAATGAAGCACCCGCTGAAAATCGCCACCGATGATGATAACAGCGTCTGTAGTGTTTCTAGACAGAGCAATACACGAAAATTAATGCGTGACTGCTCATTAATAGTCTGGGACGAAGCTACCATGTCAAACAAGACGTCTGTGGAAGCACTGGATAGGACAATGCGCGATTTGCGCAACAAAAATGCACCTATGGGTGGATGTACAATTCTGTTCTCAGGAGATTTCCGTCAAATCCTACCAGTTGTGACTCGTGGAACACGTGCTGACGAAATAAATGCTTCGCTAAAAAGATCCCACCTTTAGTCGTATGTCAATAAATTAGAGCTTAAAACTAATATGAGGATTTCGTCATCTTCACGTGAGAACAGGCTATTTCCAGAGATGCTGCTAAAAGTTGGCAATGGAGAATTAACACAAAGTGAGGGAAGGATTAACCTAGAAAACCTTTGTGTTTTGATAGACAACATCCAAGAGTTAGTCAACAATGTCTATCCAGACATTGATAACATAAGTTATAAGACAATATCTTGGTTTAAAGAAAGAGCTATTCTGTCACCAACTAACGAACAAGTAGATAAAGTAAATAACTTGATTATTTCAAAGATTGATGCGCCGACGAAAATATACTACTCGGTCGATACTGTTCTCGATTTGGAAGAAGCTGTTCAATTTCCTACAGAATTTCTAAATTCTTTGAAACCGTCTGGACTCCCTCCTCACAAAATGGAGCTGAAAATAGGTTGTCCTGTTATTTTATTAAGAAACCTAAGTCCACCTAAACTTTGCAATGGCACGCGTTTGATGGTAAAATCACTGAAAACTGTCATAATAGAGTGCACAATACTCACAGGATGTGGTACCGGAGAAGATGTATTGATTCCCCGAATCCCTCTGATACCATCGGATCTACCATTCCAATTTAAACGCTTACAATTTCCGGTAAAGACATCTTTTGCAATGACCATTAATAAATCTCAGGATCAAACCTTCAACATTGCAGGCTTAGATTTGAGTGTTGACTGTTTTTCACATGGCCAACTGTATGTCGCTCTTTCAAGAGTAACCTCTAGAGAAAACATGTTTGTATTGTCTAATGACAAGAAGGCTATGAACGTTGTATATAAAGACTTTCTGTAATATAATAATTGTTGTAAAAATAAAATAAATACATATGTGAAAATGCAAAAAGTTAATATGCAAAAATGTAGGGTATGAATTTAGATATCCTAAAGATAGCAGGAAATCTTCATGCTGTAAAGAAAGGAGAATTGTTTTACTCCAAATTTAACGCGTGCGGGCCACGGGCAATAATGAATAAGCCAAAACTACTGGATCGATTTTAATCATTTTTTCAGTGAGTGACATAGGGTATATATTTTATACCCGTGCGAAGCTGGGCGGGTTGCTAGTTAGTATATATAGTAAATTTTAATAAAATTAGTATAATATATAATATAATAGTATAATATATGTATATATACATATATAGTATAAAAAGACAAATTGATAGCAAGTATAGGGCATATTTTAGTCCACAATTTTGAAATCGATTACTATGGTACTATGGTACTTTCGAATTCAAAATTGTGGACTGAAAAATGTCCTATACTTCTTATCAATTTGTCTTATTTGTTTAGTGCCTCTTTTCAAGTGAACCAATAAATCAAGCACGGTATTGCAAATGCTGAAATTTTACTGCTGCGAAATACCGTTAGATGGAATAATATTTTGTTGTATGTTTGTTTTCGAGCAAAGCACAGTCTTCGCTTGAATTACCAGATCAAATATAGTTGCTTTAATAACCATTTTCTTCCATAAATATTATATTATTGCTTCCAATGAAGTAAACCCGACTGTACATTTTTCGCTTGACAAGGAATGAGAACTCTTGAGAATTTTTAACAAATCGTGCTGTTCGGCCCCAAAAAGGTCAAAACCCAAAAATGTTGAGAGATAATTAATGTCAGACAACGTTCTAACGCATATATAATGTCCTACTAAAGCCCACGAGAAAAATCTTGAACCGACGAAAATTTCTGCAAGGAGCATTAAGCTGTATTCTTTCTGGAAGGACCGGGTAGTCAATTTCGCCATTAACGAGATCAAAGATAAATGATACTGCCTGAAAGGTACCTCTGTCACTTAATGGGAACAGATTAATCAATCGACAGCGATATTCGTATGATGGTTTCGGGTCTGAGAAATTGAGTGAATGTAGTGCGAAACGCACAAACATTTTTTGAACCCTCTCCACTCGATTTATATGGACGGCATGATAAGGTCTTCAATTAAAAGCAGCAAAATATAACGTTGACCGAACAAACGTAGAGTATAATATCTTACGAGTATATGGATCAGTCAAGTGCGATGAGTGACGTCTTACCAAAGCGAGCATAGCAAGTGAATTGGAAAAATTGTATCAAAGAAAATCCCTAAATCTTTTATCACAATAGACGAAGCAAGATATGTATAATTAATATGATAAGAGGTAATGAGGAGGTTTTGAAGCTTAGAAAATGTGGCATTTATGACATTTTTCAATATTAGGAAATATACTATTCATAAGAAACAAAATAAATTATTCAGCTCAAACTGTAGGATAGTTGAATCACTACAAATTCTTATTTCAGCATAAACTTTTGGATGATCAGCATAGAGAAGAAAATTAGCAAAGACAAAACACGAACAGATATCATTAATAAACAAAAACAATAACAAAGGTCCTAAAATAGTACCCTGCGGTACACCAGAGGTGGAAACAGTTACGAAGAAACTCTATCAATAACTACAGTACTGCATTTCTTTATTAAATACTAGCAACCCGCCCAGCTTCGCACGGGTATAAAATATATACCCTATGTCACTCACTGAAAAAATGATTAAAATCGATCCAGTAGTTTTGGCTTATTCATTATTGCCCGTGGCCCGTACGCGTTAAATTTGGAGTAAAACAATTCTCCTTTCTTTACGGCATGAAGATTTCCTGCTATCTTTGGGATATCTAAATTCATACCCTACATTTTTGCATATTAACTTTTTGCATTTTCACATATGTATTTATTTTATTTTTACAACAATTACTATATTACAGAATGTCTTTATATACAACGTTCATAGCCTTCTTGTCATTAGACAATACAAACATGTTTTCTCTAGAGGTTACTCTTGAAAGAGCGACATACAGTTGGCCATGTGAAAAACAGTCAACACTCAAATCTAAGCCTGCAATGTTGAAGGTTTGATCCTGAGATTTATTAATGGTCATTGCAAAAGATGTCTTTACCGGAAATTGTAAGCGTTTAAATTGGAATGGTAGATCCGATGGTATCAGAGGAATTCGGGGAATCAATACATCTTCTCCGGTACCACATCCTGTGAGTATTGTGCACTCTATTATGACAGTTTTCAGTGATTTTACCATCAAACGCGTGCCATTGCAAAGTTTAGGTGGACTTAGGTTTCTTAATAAAATAACAGGACAACCTATTTTCAGCTCCATTTTGTGAGGAGGGAGTCCAGACGGTTTCAAAGAATTTAGAAATTCTGTAGGAAATTGAACAGCTTCTTCCAAATCGAGAACAGTATCGACCGAGTAGTATATTTTCGTCGGCGCATCAATCTTTGAAATAATCAAGTTATTTACTTTATCTACTTGTTCGTTAGTTGGTGACAGAATAGCTCTTTCTTTAAACCAAGATATTGTCTTATAACTTATGTTATCAATGTCTGGATAGACATTGTTGACTAACTCTTGGATGTTGTCTATCAAAACACAAAGGTTTTCTAGGTTAATCCTTCCCTCACTTTGTGTTAATTCTCCATTGCCAACTTTTAGCAGCATCTCTGGAAATAGCCTGTTCTCACGTGAAGATGACGAAATCCTCATATTAGTTTTAAGCTCTAATTTATTGACATACGACTAAAGGTGGGATCTTTTTAGCGAAACATTTATTTCGTCAGCACGTGTTCCACGAGTCACAACTGGTAGGATTTGACGGAAATCTCCTGAGAACAGAATTGTACATCCACCCATAGGTGCATTTTTGTTGCGCAAATCGCGCATTGTCCTATCCAGTGCTTCCACAGACGTCTTGTTTGACATGGTAGCTTCGTCCCAGACTATTAATGAGCAGTCACGCATCAATTTTCGTGTATTGCTCTGTCTAGAAACACTACAGACGCTGTTATCATCATCGGTGGCGATTTTCAGCGGGTGCTTCATTGTAGAGTGTGTGGTTCGGCCTCTTTCCAAAAGACTCTTTCCAAAAGAGTAGCGGCAATGCCGGATGACGCAACAGCTAACGCAATTTTTCCGGTAGATCTCAATTACTAATTACTGTTGTAGTATCTTGAAAAATATTGTTTTTAATTATATGCTGTAAAGAGCCATATACATAGATCTATATGAAAACAACAATGTATTTAAGGTATTTAATTGGATAAGGATTAATGTTGTACCCATTTGTTGAAATCGCTTCGAAAATAAGCTATTAGTTGTCGTAAAAAGTAAATGACAAAAAATGTTATTGTATGGAATTGATAGCAAACTAAACGCGCTCCGAATCAATAAAAACTATTCAAAAACTGTATTTTAATTATGTGCGATTTACTAATATAGAACCTGAAAATAGCGTTTTATTTCGCTATAAAATTGTATGTACATATAATTACATGGAATTCAGTACATACATAGATACATATGTACATATGTCCGAAATGAAATAATGCGAGCGATTCGTAAATACATACATACATACGTCACCATACGATGTAATTCAACATTAATGAGGTGTGGTGAGATTATCGCTTAACGCCTGTTGCTTCATTCGGTTGACAGCGAACACACACACAAACAGCTTTTTTGGAAAAAGAGCTGCTTTTGTTTAAACAATTTTGGTAAAATAACAAATAAATCAATTATTTTTTTTGATGCAGAACGAAAGTAAATATTTCAAAGTTAAACTTCAAGAAAGTTTCATTTTAATTGGTTCATTCGTTTATGATTTATGGCCTTGAAAACAAAAAAATCATGTTTTTTTGCCACATTTTGACCGATTGCCACGCCCCCTTTATATATTTCTTCACATTATATAATATAGATATAAACCTTCCTCTTCAATCAATCTATCTTTAAAAAAAAACCGCATCAAAATCCGTTGCGTAGTTTTAAAGATTTAAGCGTATACGGGGACATAGGGACAGAAAAAGAGACTTTGTTTTATAATATGTAGTGATAATCGAATCCAATCAAGGAAAGTGAAATGAAAACCAGACATGCCAATTTAGTTTTTAAAATCGTATGGAATATTTTATCAAAGGCTTTAGATAAATCCGCATATATCGCGTCAGTTTGGCAACCAATCTGGGAGCCGCGGAAATCTTCAGAAAAAACGGATAAGTTAGATAACGTAGATCTTGCAGCTACAAAATCATGCTGTCTAGGACTAGTCAGACATTTTACGCTAAAATATAACATGCCTTGACAACACATTCAAAAAGTTCAGATGCAGCTGATAATATGGAAATTGGTGTAATATATAATTCGCAATACTGACTGAAGTCAGTGTCCAATCATCGATAAATATTCCTTCAGCCAAGGATTTGTTAAACATTAGTTTAAGAGGTTGCACGATAGAGCGACAATTTTTAAACAATGTTACAGAAAGATCATCTACATCTGACTGAAAAGAGTTTTTGATCTTTAACAATACCTCAATGATATCATCATCATCTGATAGGACAAGTGAACCGAAACCAACAGTAGACAATTTCCTCGAGAAATTTTGGCGAATGGCTGCCAAATGTTCTTCGTGCATATCTTCATCAGACACGAAATTAGATGAAAAGAAATCGGCCAAGGAAGATAAAAAAAATCATAAAAGCGGTTTTCTTTAGTTAACTTATATAAGTATAGAGGTGAAATGTAGAGGAAAAGAAAAAGCAAACGATTAAAAACAAACACGTTGAGCAACATTCGCAAAGTAACGAAGAAATTCAAGTCTGAAGTACAAAGCCACCTTTATACTTCTAATTTTTAGGGCTAAAGAGTTCTACAAGCTGCCGTTCAGGAGTATGTACGAGTATTGACGTTCAGTCACCAAGCAACCATATTATAAGAGGAGTAAAATACGCTAACGGAAAGATTTGGAAAACTGAAGTTGATCTATGTTGGTACACACGTCTTGAAGATATCTTCACGGTTTTAGCAATATAGCATGTTTAGTTTGTTTGTAAAAAGCATAAATAAGACAAGTGTTTTGCGTGCTCGGCGATTTTCTGCTGTCGAAAACAATGGATCAAAGAAGTTGCATCAAATTTTGTGTAAAAAGTGGAATTAAATGCTCAAAAACACTTGAAATGTTGACGGTGGTATGCGGTGAGAGTACTCTGAGTCAAAAACGTGTTTACAAGTGGTACAAGCTTTTCACAGAAGATGTGAATGACGACGCTCACTCTGGACGCCCCTGCACATCAACAACCTATGATAACGTTGAGAAAGTGAAGAAAATTGTTATGGAGGATCGTCGAATCACAATAAGAGAAGAGAGAAGCTACTCAGGATGTCGGTATAACGGTTGACTCATGCCATGACGTCAACGATGGTCTAGATTTGCTTAAAAAGGGTCTTAACTGGTAACGAATCATGGGTATATAGTTATGACCTCGAAACCAAAGCATAATCGCCTAATGGAAGAGTCCAGAAGAGCCAAGAGCTGTCTTATAACCTACAAGCGAAATGATCAACGAGCTATTTAGATTTGACAATAACAACTCATAAAACCTCGTATAGTTGCCATTTTCACGCAAAAAAAGTGCCCATAAAAAGGAAATCTGGTTTCCGAAATTGCCATTTTGCAAAGTTTGAACCACAAATATAATAATTTACCAATATTACTATAAATTTTATTTCATTTAGTATTAGTAAAATGAACAATAGAGTTTAGTTTAGCTAAAGTAATTAAATAAAAGAATTATAGGACTATTGCACAGATACGGCATGTTTCAAAATTATGAACATTATTTATCTCTAAGAAGACTCTTCACAGAGGAGCAAATTTAGCTTGATTAACTTTGAAAAACTCCACATAGAACTAATAATCATGGCGTAGATTCCGAAAACAACATATTCTAAGAGGGTAAGGCAGTTGACAGAGCTATTCATAAGATTAGCAACAAAGGAGGAAGGAAGGAACACAAAAGTGTGAAATAAGAGTTTTAAGGCCAAAAGCTGGCAAGGAGATTCGTAAAGTGATATAGCTCCACTAAAATTCAATAAGCGAAACACGAATTTGAGAAAAACTTTTTGAATTCCCGCTATAACAAGCGGGTCCGAAAATGACGATATATTATAATTAATATCCGTGGAGGAACTGAGTTTCGTGTTAAAGTAAGACATACAGTCAGGTTGTTAACCTTGGTAACATATTTGATGGAAACAGCGGAAATATGATAACACGTAGAGATTGGATTTTGCTTTCTAGTACTTTCTAGTAAAGGAAGAGTGAGAATATTTATTAACATTCCAATTAAGAGTGTTTAGAGCGTATGATTTAGAAGTTTGTATAATTTAGAAGTTTGAAACATGAGCAGATGTTGCTTAAAACTTTATGTGAATAGCGAAGAATTCTGCTCTAAAGTATCCCTGAAGACGACATAAAAGATTGCGAAGAAACATTATCTAAGGCAATCAACCACCCAGTGTCCATACTCAAATAAGACTTAAGCGACCCAAGTCGAATCTTAAGCGGAAAAATTGGATGTTGAGACTTTGTGTGCAACTCTCTCGAAGGCTTTCGAAAGATCAGTACAAGCACAATCGACTTGATTCCCTTCAGGAACGCACCGACTCATTTTTCGGTATGAACAGCAAGGTGTGTTTGTTGTTGAACTGCCATTGGTAAATCCGTGTTGGTTGGAGGAAATTAAATGTCAGTAGTATTAATTAGCAACGCGCTGGGAAATTTTAGAGACCGTGGCTAATCTCGAAGTCGATGCCACTTATAAAAATTGGAGTTATGCAAGCAAGGTGGTGCCAAATTAATCATCACATTGCTTCTATTAACTTTCTTATTAAAAAGTGATTTTGGGTGATGAAAATCTTTATTTTGACTTTAACGCACTCCATTGCTTATTTGCTTGTATATTGCAGCTGTCTAGTTCACATGTGTCAAAAGTAATTGACGAAAGACTTCATTTGAGATATTATAAACCTTACAATAGTGATTAATTTTGCGTCACCTGGTATATACTCTTTCCCACTCATCATTAAAATGACAGAAGCTAAAGATTTATTGAAAATAAGCGATGGCGCCCATTGTACAAAATTAAAAGTAAAAATACTCTACTTCTTCCTATATTTTCGATAAGATCTAGGTGTGTGATAGTGTGAGTGCTTGATCTTTTTACATGAGCATGCTGGTGGGGTTACTTTGCCAAAAAAGGATATTGAGAAGTATATAAGTTTATGATGAGACAAGGTCTTTCTGTTAATCTGAATAAAACCGCCATAGTCTTGTTTGCGCGAAAACGGAAATGGGATGGAGTTAGTCTTCCAACACTGAAAGGTGTGACACTTGGTCTTTCTAATAAAGTTAAATATCTAGGAATAATCTTGGATAAAAATCTTACTTGGGAGACACACGTTTCACTGAAGGTGAATGGCGCAATAAAGATTTTTCAGCAATGCCGTAGAGCCTTTGGTAAAACCTGGGGTCTGAAACCTGCTTTGGTCCTATGGATATACACAGCACGTATCAGACCAATCATCATTTACGCCTCTGTGGCCTGGCGGCGACGGAGCATGGTTAAGTCCACACTTCGGGAACTATGCATGCTGCAATGAAACGTATGCTTATGCATTACGGGTAGCATTAGTACCTACAACCTCTGGTGATGCTCTAAATGCTATGCTTGATTTGCTCCCCTTGGATCTTAAGATACAACAGGAAGCCATAAAAGCAATGTGTAGACTCCATAAATATGGTTTTTAGCACGAAGACGGAACTTTGGGGCACAGAGAAATCTTTGAGTTGCTATCTGAGCAGAATCCTCTGTTTTTGGCACCTAACCATGACCTGATACCCATAGTTTTATTTGGAAGGAAATTTGATGTCAGATTTCCATTGCAGGAGCAATGGAGCAATCCAGTTTGCATTCATGGAGATTTAACGGATATTTTCTTTACCGATGGGTGCAAGAATGAAATAAGGTCTAGATCCGGATGGTACTTAAACGATAGACTGTTTTCCAAACGGAAATTTTTGCCATCCTGAAAGTAGCTGAATGGATAATTGAGAGGAGATGGAGGGGAAAATAGATTGAGTTAAGAAGATGCTTAATTCTGTAGCAAGACAGAACAGGCTTGAACTTACATGGGTTCCAAGACACTCCGGTGTTCAAGGAAACGAAATTGCCGATGAATTGGCCAACCGTGGATCAGCGGTTCCACGACAAGGGCCCAACTGTCTACTAAAACTTGGAAGGAAAGACCTTCGGTTGATGGTCGGTATAGTTACTGGACATAACCCATGGGGTCAGCATATGAACACCATTGGAACCATTGAGGACCCAATGTGCCTGTCTTGCTTGGAGGAGGCGGATAGCACTGAGCACTTTCTCTGTGAGTGTCCTGCCTTTGGTAGAGCAAGACTACAAGTGTTGGGTTCCGATGTCGTGAGAATGAGTAATATTCGTTCTCTAAAACTAGAGTTGTCACAGGACTAACTACCTTTATCTCTGTCCCTATTCTTTCCTATCTCTTTCTCTGATACTTTTCTCCTCCCCTCCTTGACTATCTACGCTCTTTCCAGAGCTCTAAATACAACGGACTTTTTTGACCTAAGAGTTTTAAGAGCTACCAAATCTCTTGCCTCGGCCTACTTAAATTTCAAATTTCAATATTTTTCATGGAACTGATTTTTAAACATATTTTCAATTATTTTTTTGCATAGCTCGCATGCTAGTTGCCAACGTGCAAAGGTCCAAAAATCTTACGCAGAATCTTTCTCTCAAACACTCCAAGCGTCGCTTCATCGGATGTTGTCATCGTCCAAGCTTCTGCGCCATTCGTTAAGACGGGCATGATGAGAGCCTTGTAGAGTGTTAGTTTTGTTCGTCGAGAGAGGACTTTACTGTTCAGTTGCCTACTTAGTCCAAAGTAGCACTTGTTGGCAAGAAAGATTCTACGTTGCATTTCAAGGCTGACATTGCTATCGGTGTTAATGCTGGTTCCTAAATAAACGAGGTCTTTTACAACCTCGAAGTTATGACTGTCAACAGTGACGTGGTTCCCGATACTCGAGTGCGTCGACTGTTTGTTTGAAAACAGGAGGTCCTTCGTTTTTGCCCTCGTTCACCACCAGACCCATTCGCTTTGCCTCTTTATCCAGTTTGGAGATGGCAGAACTAACAGCGCGGTTGTTAAGGCCGATGATGTCAATATCATCGGCATACGCCAACAATTGTACGCTCTTATTAAATACATATTGTATTCATGTTAATGAAGTCACACGACACTCTGGAGTCACAATCACCCTGTTTGAAACCTTGTTTGGTATCAAACGGCTCGGAGAGGTCCTTCTCAATTCTGACGGCGCTGCCGGTGTTGAGCAACGTCATCTTGCATAGCCATAATGTCATTTTGCGGGGATACCAAATTCAGACATCGCAGCTTACAAGTAGCTCCTTTCCGTACTGTCGAATGCAGCTTTGAAATCGACGAAAAGATGGTGTGTGTCGACTCTTCATTTGCCTTTTCCAAGATTTGGCGAATTGTGTCTTTTCCAAGTATAGGCGATATTTAGATTGCTCTGCACGTCAGTCACCAGTTCGCCGTATTTGTTCTTACAGGAAAACTAATATTTTAGTGGTAGTTAAAATAAGCGTGGCATTACCTTCAATTTACTGAAACAAATATAATTAATGCAATTCGTTTTTCAATTTATTTTTATAACTGACGACAATTTTTATTGCATTTCACTAATTGTTTAGTGCATTATTCCCAACCCTGGTAGTGACAATATAAAAACGAAATATTTAAATAATTCAAAATCAAAAACGGCAACCCGCTTCGAAATTTTAAAGCCTAAAAAACTATTTTACTTCTTCCTAAAACCAAGAAATTACTTCACAAAACCCATTCTAACCTCATTTCGGCTAGCAACCCCACTTATCCAACACAGCTTCAACCTGTGAGAAAAATGGGAAGAAGAAGAATCTTGTTAGTTGTTTTTCTGTACAAATGCTGTGGTGAAAAGCAAAAGTAAATATGGGAGTAGAGAAAGAGAGCTTGGGAGCTGAGAAAGTACCCTAAAAAGTATCAGATACAGTGGCAATACTGCAAGAAAGAACTGGCAGTGGCAATGGATAGTAGATACTAGGATCATATTTTTAGCCGCTTACAATGTATGTTTATACTTGATTGGAAATTTCTATGAAACATTACGCGGTATTTGAATGCACAAATATAATTAATGAATTTCCTTTTTCAATTTAATTTTATAACTGACAACAATTTTTATTGCATTGTGCCTTCGAAAGCCTTTTTCTCTTTATATTAAGTAGTTTCATTTCGTAACGGACATCAATTTTTATTGCAATTTTCTTTCCAAAGCTTTTCACTTATATGTGTCGCAACATAGTTTGGAGTTTTAGAAGTTGTCATTAAACTGTAAGTTGAAAGTCTTGCGGGAATCCCTGAAAGTATTAAAATTGTAATCTATTTTATTTACAAGCATGAGATAACAAAATATAAAGGAAACCGAATGACAAGTAGTAGATTCCTAAAAATGCGTAACTTAGTTTAAGAAAAACCAAGACAGGTTAAATTGTCTTATGGGTAAAATTAGCTCAGAGAAAGAAAAATCAAAGTATATGTAAGAAAACTAACCAATAAATTGAGATAATGTATTTCTTAAGGGTGCATTCAATCCATAAAAAGTCACCGGCCAAAATATTGCCTGGGATAAACTATTCAAACAGGGCGTCGAGAAGCTGGTAAGGTGCATGCAGCAGTTCCTACGCAAAATATGGTCGGGTGGATGCATGGATGTCGATGGGAATTCGAGAGTGCTCTACCAAATTCGTAAGAAGGGTGATTAGTCTTCTAAAGGGTACACGGTTTTATCGAGGCAGGTTTCAAAACAATTCAGCACATTTAATATCGTGCAGTTTATTATACTGCATTAAATAAACTTATAATGTATATATTATGTATCATATTTTTCAAAGATAACTTTTTACTGACTACACATAGTGAGCTTCAGTCTTATGTATTATTTCTTTACATATTATTAATATATAATATAATAATATTATTTATAGTAACAAAGTCTACCTTTTTTCCCTGCTTAGTTTTAATGAGTGTAAGCTGGGAAACTTTTAGCTCGGCAGCAGCGGAGCTGTGTGGAAGCGAAATTAAGTTGAAAACAAAATTTGGAAGGTTAATGAAATAGAACTTTAATAAATCATTTTTAATTGCGCTAACCTCGAGCCGGATGGGTTGGTGCGTGACTGCCATTCGGAATTCACAGTTCTCTCTGTCGGTTCGAATCTCGGTGAAAACACCAAAATTAAGAAAAACATTTTTCTCATAGCGGTCGCCCCTCGGCAGGCAATGACAAACCTCCGAGTGTATTTCTGCCATTAAAAAGCTCCTCATAAAAATATCTGCCGTTCGGAGTCGGCTTAAAACTGTAGGTCCCTCCATTTGTGGAACAACATCAAGACGCACACCACAAATAGGAGGAGGAGCTTGGCCAAACACCTAAAAAGGGTGTACGCGCCAATTACATATATATATATAACCTCGAGCCAAAACAAATTTATTTCTATATGAGCAATCGCTGTAAAATTTTTAAATCATGTAGTTAAAAATGAAAAATGTTTAACCTTTCCTGTGGCTGCATATAAAGCAGTAAACGAAAAAAAACAACAAAATCAAAAAACTGCAATTCCGCAAAACAAATACATATAATAAGGGGTTTTCCAATAAGAGGTGTTATTCCCGTAAAATATCAATGGTTTCGTTGCTTGTGTGGCACGTGGCGCCGTCTTTTTGAAAGTAAACGTTGTCCAGATCAATACCATCAAATTCCGGCCATAAAAAATCGTCCTAACTGTTGCTCCAGCTTCATTTTCGAAAAAGTAAGGTCTAAAGACTCCGCCGGACCATAAACCGCACCAAACAGACACACGTCGAGAGGCTTTTCAACAATAACTTTTGGATTTTCTGAGCCCCTGATCCGACAATTTTGCTTGTTTTCAATGGAATTCTGGATCATTTTCATGCATTTCAAGGACCCAATCAGCAAAGACACGACATTGTTGAGGTCGGCCGGCTTGAGTTCTTGTGTTAAATGGACTTTATAAGCTTTAAGACCCAAATCTTTATGCGAAATACCGTGACATGACGTTTGTCGAATGCCTAATTCCAAAGAACGACGAGGAATGGACAATCCTGGGTTTTCTTTAACACTTTCGGCTACAACAGCAATATTTTCGGCTGTTCTTGAGCGACCTGCACTGGTTTTATTCCGCAGGTCATTGTCCCAACAGCTTGCTCCGGAATGTGAACAATCATTTCCACTTGGCTGCAGGGGAGTTCCAAAAATTATTCCGGTTAACTTCAGACTTAACTGAACTTAGAGGTTCCAGAATAACAGCGATTTCGACTGAAAACAGGTAAATCCTGAAGCCTTCAAATTAATTCAATTCCTTATTCTGTATTTTAATTACTAGGTTATAGCTGCACTGCAACTGGATTTTATCAACGACCCGTAGGTGAGCAATTTCTAATATCCATAAGCCAGTCGTCCATTAGCCGTAGCATGCATTGTGTAACAGATACAATCAACCGCTCCATGTTTTGCGCAGAGGGGAGGATTCGTATGATCCCATTTTTAAAAACCAACATGCATCATCCTCAACAGCAAAACGCATCCAAGACTGACTGATTGCTAATATTTTTTACATAAATTTACTATTGTACTATTTTTACTTATAATCATTCTGCATACACGTTTATATGAACACTCGGATATAAAACAAAAACATTTTCATATTTATTGATAAAACCTTTTACAAAATAAAATTATATACAGATTAAACTATTGTGATAGTCTTCAAATTCAGTTAACGTGCATTTCTAGTTTTAAAAACACACAATCTACATACGATAGATTGAATTTGTTAGGTTATTGAAGGCTTCCGCGGTAGCCTTTAAAACCATCCCCCAATACGGCTATTGCTTCAGCCATAAGTTTTGTTCTCTGGACACTTGCAGAGCTGCTCTAGGCTAGGATCTATTGCAAAATAGCAAAAGCAATTAATATAATACCCTTTTTATGTAATGAATATAAACTACCTTTAAAGAGTCTGCTGGTTGCTTCGCGACTTTTGCGGTCTAAACACTGGACTGAAGCGACGGGCACAATCATTTCCAACAGCAGTCTTGCGGAGACACTACTATACATTTAGATACCGTGGCATACAATCAACTCCTCCTCGTGCTGTCGAATGCGGCTTTAAAATCGACGAGAAGATGTTGGCTATCGAATTTAATTACATTGGTTTTTTTCCTAGACTTGGCTTATTGTGAATATCTGATCAATTTTGGATTATATATATATATATATATATTAGGGTGGTCCAAAAAAAATGTGTATGCTGCCGCCCCCCAAAATAGTAAAGAATGAAAAATAAAAAGACCCGTATTTTTTTTTTTTTAATCAGACCATATTTAATGGTGCCGCCGGGGCTTTGAAATATCCCATGTATTTTGCATTGGAAAAAAATACTTTTTCGTAGATTTCATGTAAAAACCTGGAAAATGAATATATTTTAACCGGATACCTCAGTTTCTCTTCATAATTGGTCAGGGAATAACAACCAATTATGAAATAATTAATTTTTTTGTATTAACTATTTTTTATAGAACCCCAAAAAGCCCCCATAAAACGAAAATCTAAGAAAAAATCGAAAAACAATATTTTATATTACTTTTATGAAAATAGTTAATACAAAAAAAATTAATTATTTCATAATTGGTTGTTATTCCCTGACCAATTATGAAGTGAAACTGAGTTATCCGGTTAAAATATATTCATTTTCCAGGTTTTTACATGAAATCTACGAAAAAGTATTTTTTTCCCATGCAAAATACATGGGATATTTCAAAGCCCCGGCGGCACCATTAAATATGGTCTGATTAAAAAAAAAAAAATACGGGTCTTTTTATTTTTCATTCTTTACCATTATGGGGGGCGGCAGCATAAAAATTTTAATATCAATTTTTTCCCATGCATTTTTGGACCACCCTAATATATATATATATATAATGGGCGCGTACACCCTTCTTGGGTGTTTGGCCGAGCTCCTCCTCCTATTTGTGGTGTGCATCTCGATGTTGTTCCACAAATGGAGGGACCCACAGTTTCAAACCGACTCGGAACGGCAGATATTTTTATGAGGAGCTTTTTAATGGCAGAAATACACTCGGAAGGTTGCCATTGCCTGCGGAGGGGCGACCGCTATTAGAAAAATGTTTTTTTTATTAATTTTGGTTTCACCGAGATTCGAACCAACGTTCTCTCTGTGAGTTCCGAATGGTAAACACGCACCAGCCCATTTGGCTACGGCGGCCGCCGCACTATATAAGTGTGTAAAATTGTTGGCGTAAGCCGAAGATACTGACATCAACGGCCTTAGCAACCTCGCTTTTAGTTTTGCCTTTTCTATGGGAACAAGTACAGCGTCCGATAGTTTTTACGTGGGTTCCTACCCACGACGGCCCAACACCACGGTGCTCAAAAGCACAACGGATCAAAACAATGCGTTGATCAGCGCCCTAAAAAATGCAAAAGCACCTAAGGTACCGATTGGCAGTGTGGAATGGTCACACTAACCACCTTGGTAGGGTTCGAGGTCTATCTAAAGTTCAAGGTCTATCTGAGGTCGGAGCAAGCTCTGAGGGCCCCTGCTCCCCGTGGTGCCAGACTTAAGTCTCCGGTCAGACTTCGTAGCCGAGACTACTACCAGTTGAGCTTCCATACAGCTCTGGACTGGCGGCCATTCCCCACGCTTAAAACCCCAATCCCACAACAGAACACACAGATAAGAATAGCTAAAAACTAATCAATTGAACGCCTTAAATTCCGTCGCCACCTAGAAACCTCAAGCGCGTATTTCTCTAACACTTCGACATTCCGACGGCTAGCAATCACACCACTCACATCATACCGTCCATCAGTTCAACTAATCCCCACACCCGTAAGATCCCTATTGTCTGAGTACATCGGGCATTCACAGAGGACGTGCGCACAGTCTTCTCTTGCCGACCCACAAGTACATTCCTCACTTGTAGACAAGCGCCTCTCATGAAAATACGGATGAGGGGAAATCCTAAATCAGGATTTTCCCCGACAAAGGAAACATATCAAATGTACTCATACGTCACGCGACCTTTGGAACTATTGTCCCAATAGTTTTGCCACCTACGAATCATATACTCGTTCAACAACCTTTTACACTCTAAATACCCCCTTCCTACATCACCGTCGGATAACCATCCATCTAGCAGCAGCGGTATAAAAAGCCTTCTTCTCAACCTGAAGACCACCGCCCATTGCACGACTAACAGGTCAAGAGGAGGCGCACCCAACAACACCTGCAACGCTCTCTGTACGGCATACAGGCGTGCAGGCAAGCAGCACAATGCGCTGGCACACCATCAGATGACGTTTGCCCATAGACGTTAACGCCGATTCGTATCTTACAGCGGCACCATAAGTGGCACAGGCTACAAATAGGCCCCGATATATGATGCGAACCGCACGTCGGCTAAGCCCCCACATCTGACCACGCGACGAACTTGTCCGACAATTGCCTGCAGCCGCTCCCTCAACAACACTAAGTGCTAAGTAAAACACATCTTTTCACTATAGTAATTTCCGGACAGCCCAGCTCCTCTAGCCGTTGTAACACACGGTCTCAGCGCAAATAATCAAAGGCCCCTTGACATGCCAAGGACATATTTATTGACGTTTTCCCTAACTACACTCTGAACATACATCCACGCATCTTCTACACTACGTGCTTTCCTAAAACCAAACTGTCTATCCGACCTAACACCCCGAGTTAGCTCCTGAAGCCGCTCAACCATAACCCTTTACAGCACTTTTCCAAGTACTGGAAGCAGGCTGATGCCACGATAAGATCGAGGATCGTTCTTGATCTTATCGGGCGACTCCAAGAGAACAACGACCCTAGCAACTTTCCACTAGCGTGGGAAATATCCCTCCCATATGCACTTATCATAAATGGCCTCCAAATATTCCGTAAAGAACTTCCACAAGCATTTGCACATCTCTCCGTTCAAACCATCGAAACCTGGAGACCTGACCAAGCCAAACGCGTAATCCAACTCCCCAAAGTCTAGTGGAGGAACAGCCACCTCTTGTGCAGGAGGAACCTGAATCTCAGCCCTGGGAAAGAACTTGCCAAACAGAACATTCGTGCAGTCTTTCCACTCGATAATGTAGTATAATTATAAGTTGAACATACCTAACGTAGTATACTCAGTTGTTTTTAATTTAATTAATGCATGCTTCATATTTCAAAGGTTCATTGCATGAGCTGCACAAACTGACAGCAAGCATTTTTCGGCATGTGCCTAAATTGTTTGTCCGCACACTCAATGGAATCAAATTACATTTCTCTTTGTTGCTAAAATTTGTTAAATAAACGTTAAGTAAACATGTGTTATAGAATATATAGAAATAAGTAAAATAAGTATAAAAACTTGACCATATCTTAATGATCAATCAATAAATATTTGGCAATACAACCTGCCGTTTATCCAGCATTGGTTATCAAACAGAAAAACGTCTTTTATTTATTACATGGCGATTCTGCCAGCTTAAGCATTGATTTTGCTAAGCTGTTAAAATGCAACTTTCTTGCACAACCAAAGTGCAACACGTTGCATGAGTGCTTACCATATCTGCACCAAAATTGCAATATATTTGCAAGTGCCCTAAAAAGCACCAAAAATTCAGAAACTATTAAGTCCTGAAGTGATCAGCCAAAACGATCCGTCAGCTGCGGAAGGAAGAACCTGGTTAAGCCAATACAACCAGAAGAAAAATAGATGTCCAACACAGCTCAAGGGCCGCAACAAATCTCCTTGGAGGAATACAGAAGGCGGAACGACCTTAACAAAAAACCAACAGAAGTTTACATCCCAAAGGTGAGCAAACCAAAAAGAAGAGGAGGCTACACCACCAGACTAAAGAGGGAAATAAGCTTACTCATCAGGGAGGTAAACCAGCAACCACCACCATCCTGGGAGAAATCTAGCGCAATCTAGGAGCGCATAACCCAACAAGAATTCCTGCTCCAGCAGATAAAACAAATCCAGTAAATGTATATCTTTTAAATAAAATACTATGCATGATTGAATGCAGACAGTTAGAGTCTGTAAGCGTTAACCGCTCGAGACAAAAATAATTTTCCAACAAATTTTTTTTCCTATTAATATGGAAACAATTTAATAAAAACAAAAAAAACCAAAAACTGTATATAAAATTAAAACTTTCGACATTTGGCAAAGCTAATAATAAATATATCCAAAATTATTTTTCTATCAAAAAAATTACCCAAAATGTTTTTAAAATAAATTAAATATAAAATAATGAATAAAAATTATTTTTAATTAAATTGTTTATATAATTATATAAAGCTCCCCATAATAATTCATGTATGGGTAAAATTTGACTAAACATTTCTAAATAGTAGGTGACACTAATTTTTTATTCTGAACATTCCAATACTAATTTTAAAGACATATCCAAATATGGGACTTTTGGATGTAAAGACGGTAGACTCAACAACAAACGTTATTAATAAGGTAGACGTTACCTCGCCGGACTTAGAAATAATCACAATTTTATTAATTATAATGGTAGCTTTAGTGAGTGCAAACATTTGTATAAAAATTTATAGAATGCACAACATGTGCTTAAAGAAAAAATACAGTAATAGCATAGCAAACAACTTAGAACAAGTCTAAAAACTATAATATTTTTTTAGAAAAAAAAAACTTAACAGATGGACAAATGGTTAATTAGACAAAAAAAATTACATTTAGAAAGGGACAACTTTAAAAAAAGCATATAAATGCATAAGTCAGAATAGATATATTAAACCAGATACAGTTAGAAAACATTTAGAAAATTTAGTTAATACATTAGAATCAATTAGAAAATTTATCAAAGAGAATTATAGCAAATTTACTAATATATAATACATCAAGAAGAAACACGTGACTTATTTTGGCATTTAAGAGACTTATTGGTAAAAATAATAGCCAAGTATAACATTAAACAAGATATATGTATCTCATTCACTAAGTGAACCAATAACACTTAACTTCAACGAAATTTTGTTAACGACCACATTAGAAGCAGTTTCAGAAGAAACAACAGATTCCGATACAGACATAGATTCTGATCAAGAAGTCGAAATGACACAAAACATAGTAGAATTTCTAAACACAGCCGCAAGGCTAGTGACTGATTTCGATGGTAAGCCAGAAAATTTACGTTGATTTCTAGATGCACTTCTAGATACAATAAAAGGTGAACACGAAACCACAGCTATATCACTTATTAAAACAAAGTTAAAAGGAAACGCGAGAAACCTAATTACAGCGGAAACCACTATTGCAGCAGTTATTGCCGCACTTCAAAGGACAGTCAAAGGACAGCCAAAATAATGACAATAAGGCAAAACAGTAAGCCAGCTAACAATTACTGTAACGAGATCGAGACTCTTACAAAATCGTTAGAAAATGCTTATATTATATTACGGATGGATTATCTACTGAATTAGCCAGCAGATATTCTACTCAAGTAGCCGTAAAAACAATGACCAAAAATTGCAGCCTTGAAAAAGTGAAATTGATTATGGAAGCAGGTCAATTCAATAACACGAATGAGGCAATAAGTAAATTTATAGGAAGTTGTACCGAAACTACTGGTCAACAAAATAATATACAATATTACATTTTGGCCAAAGACCATTTAATAATCGATTTCCAAGAAACGCCAGATTTTAGAGAAGAAACAATTTCTGAAATAATCAAAATAGAGCAAAATATAATGGCGGGGTGTAGGGCAGATCGCCTCCGCGTGGTGCACCCTGGGTAGCGCTGATTGATCTGCGGCCTCAACGGCCTCCTGAACGATGACGACCCCCCCTCGCTTTCTCGGATTTGGGCAAATTCTTTTCACACTACTTTTTTCGACTTTTTCTGACCCCTGTGCTGGTAGTCGCGGCATTCTGTCACCTGAGTATGCTGAGGTGAAACTCAGCAGAAATGGCTGATGGGCTAATGACGTGACTGCCCCCGTCCCGTTAAAACCCTGGCAGGCCTCGGAGTACGTTCCAAATCCGTAGCCATTGGGTTGGCGGTGTAGGTGCGGTTGAGACGACTCCCGTCTTTGTGTCCGGTCTGGACATAAGGACATGTGTCAACCCTCGCATGGCCTCCCTGCAACGGCACAGACAACCATGGGACCATTTATGGACGACTACACACTACGGGTTTGGATAGCGGCTTCGAGTGGGGACCCAACAACAACAACAATGAATAATAACAAAGACAGAAACACAACAACAACAAACTACAACACAACAAACAAAGCAAAAACCCTGCAGAAAGCTTCAGGGGGTAGCGGGAGTTCGGAACCGAACCCCAAAACCACCTCTCTCAGGACTGGAGGAGTGAAATCATCTCCCAAAAAACTTACGCCCCGGGGGGTAGTCTCTAGTGGGGGTAAGGGGTCGGAATCGACGTGTAGGGCAGTGACCAAGGGGTACTCCGGGGGAAAGTCGGAACCAACTTTCTCCATAAATCCGAGGGTTAAATGTGGGAACCCACCTTTGATAGGTAGCGGATCGCAGACGGAACCGTCTGCGACTCCTAGAGCAGTGGTGCTGGATAGGGTAGCCAGCACCAGCAAAGGACTTTCCCCTAGCTTTCCGGGGACTTCCGGGGTATCTCTTCGAGGACCCTCCGTTAGGCCTAAACGGCAGCCAGACCAGAGTAAGCGGTCCTTCTCTGACCTTCGTATGGCTACCTGGATCCTGGAACGCTACGGTGGCCAGAATGACCCTCAGTTATCTGAGAAACAACCGAACCCTCTGCTTCGAAGAAACTTCCCACGCACAACTGGAGGGTGGATCCTACCGGCAAGCGCTGATTCTGCTGAATGCAGAGTCTCTCAGTCCTCTCGCTGAAGCAAAGGGGGTCATCAACTATGGCTTCGTGGAGGTAGTTCTTAAGGTCTACCAAACCGATGCCAGAGGAGATGCCCCTGCATATCCGGAAGTGCTGGGAGAAGCAAGGCCCACAGTAGAAGAAGCTCCTGTGGACATGGAAGTAGAATCCGTCACGTCGGAGGGCGACAATGCTGATGACGCAAGCTCTTTACCGGGGTCCGTCATAAGCATCGGGTCGTTCTTCGACAGGGCGGAGGAGGAGAGGCTTCTGGCCTCGGAGAGCGAGGACGCTGTCCTTGGAGTAATGGAGAGGATCCTGGAGGATGAATACTCTTCAGATAAATCTTCAGCACTCTAAGGCGGCGTCCGCCAACTTACTTATCTACCTTGAGCAAGATGGAGCTGATATAGTCCTGGTCCAGGAACCGTGGCTGAGCAGCAACGGCATTTCTGGGCTCAGGGCGAAAAGCTACAAACTGGTGGCGTATAGCAGGACAGGTAAACCAAGATCCTGTATACTCATCAGGAGGGAACTGAACGCATTTATTTTGCCTAATTTCAGCAATGAAGACATTGTGACGGTGAGCCTGGAGGGCCCGGCTGGAAAGCTATGGCTGATGTCCGTCTATATGGCACATGATGACGAGGTGGAACCACCTCCGGCGCTCACTCAAACTCGTCCAATAAGATCCCCCTACAGGAACCTGAGGAGGACGGACTGGGATGAATATTATAGAAATTTGTTGAGCATACTCCCCAAAGCACCGGGAGGAAATCTAGATCTATCGGAAGAAGGGATCGACGAACTGGTGGAAACTTTCACTTCAGCTTGCAACAAGGGCTTGGAAACCTCTTGTCCAATAACAGCTTTTTCCAGGAAGGAAAAACCGCCCTGGTGGACAACGGAGCTATCTGAGCTTAGGGCCTCATGCAGAGGCCTTTTTAACAGGGCTAAAAGAATGAGGTTTCCCTCGGGATGGGAACTGTATAAAGCAGGGCTAGGAATATACAAGTCCGAAATTAGAAAGGCTAAGAAGGACTCTTGGAGAAGCTTCTGCGAGAGCGTAGAGGGCTGCCATGAGTCTTCCAGGTTTACACGAGTACTCACGAAGAGTTCCGCTCCCTTGGGGTACTTAAGAGACGAACCGGGGCTTTGGGCGATGAGCGGCGAAGAGTCACTGAAGTTACTTCTCGACGCCCATTTTTCGATGAGCCCAGCACCTAGCAGCACCGGCCTGGATAGCATTTCCACTTGCATTCCGGACCGGGGCTGGTTGCTGGATAAGCGTCGCCTGGCTTGGGCCATTGACTCCTTTAGGCCCTTCAAGTCTCCTGGTCCTGACGGCACCATTCCTGCAAAACTGCAGAAATCTGTGGAGGTATCATGCCGTTGGTTGAGCCCCATCTATACGAGCTGCGTTGCCAGGGGCTATATAACAAGATCATGGAGGGCCGTGAGGGTTGTCTTTATACCCAAGGCAGGCAAGAGCTCGCACGTCTCCCCTAAGGACTTCAAGCCAATTAGTCTCTCATCTTTCTTACTGAAAACCCTTGAGAGACTGATTGACCTGCACATAAGAAGCGAAATTCCTCGGGGTCAGCTGTCGCATACTCAACATGCTTACTGCAAGGGTAGATCGGTGGAATCTGCCCTACATACAATCGTGGAAGAAATTGAAGAGTCTCTCCTTCAGAAGGAGTTTGCGGTAGGCGCCTTCCTCGACATTGAGGGGGCTTTTAACAACGTCCTCCCGGAGGCAATTACCAGGTCTCTAGGTAAACCTGGGGTTGGAACCGAACTTATAAGATTTATCCACAAAATGCTTAGCGACAGAACTGTCACGGCAGAGTGGGGCAGTATCTCCATCCACCGGCAGGTGAGTAGAGGCACTCCGCAAGGTGGGGTTCTCTCACCATTCCTCTGGGTTGTTGTTCTAAATGATCTGTTGGAGGAGCTGGTGAAGGGGGGCTGCAGGGTAATTGCCTACGCGGATGACGTAGCACAACTTGATGCAGGGATATCTGAATGCAGTTGTTAGATGGGCAACGGATTGTGGCCTGGCGGTGAATCCTCTTAAGACGGAGCTCGTCCAATTTACGAGGAAATATAAAATACCCAGAGCTCAACTTCCCTCACTAGGGGGCGCTTCTCTGATGCTTTCTGACAAGGTGAAGTACCTAGGTATTATTCTTGACAGCAAGCTTACATGGAAGCCCAATATTGAGGAAAGGGTGATGAAGGCAACAATGGCCTTGTATGGATGCAAGGGCGCAATTGGCAAAAGATGCGGCCTCTCGCCTCGAGTTATTTTCTGGCTATATAATACTATTCTAAGGCCTGTCTTGTTATATGGAGTCATAGTCTGGTGGAACTCACTAGAGAAGACGACATTGGTGAAGAAGCTTCGAACGACTCCTACTCTGGCGCTCAACGCAATGTTAACTGTGGTACCCGTAGATATCGCAGGCGGAGTTGCCGCTACACGTACCGCAATCAGACTGAGGGGCTGGAGCTATAAGCTCAACCTCACTTATGGGCACTCAAGCATCCTTAGAAACTTTGAGTTCATCCATCTGTCAACAGACCAGTGTACACCCTCGTTTGGTCCAACCGGAATATTCTCCACTCACATCCCGTCAAGGGAAGAGTGGACGGAGGGCTACACTTGGGAGCAGGGCCTGGTGAACTTTTTCACGGATGGATCGACGTTGGAAGGAAAGGTTGGCGGAGGAGTCTTTTGCGAAGGGCTCCCCATCAGACTAAAATTCAGGTTACCGGACCACTGCAGTGTGTTCCAGGCAGAGGTAGTCGCAATCAAGGAGGCAGCTGATTGGCTGCTCAAATGCGTAATAACAGTCAAGTAAGTAAATATTTACTCCGACAGCCAAGCGGCAATAAGGGCCTTCGGGTCTATGACGGTGCATTCGGAATTGGTCAAGGAATGCTTGACCTCACTTTCGACTGCGTCCGAATTCTTTGACATCAGCCTCATCTGGGTTCCCGGTCACAGCGACATTGCGGGAAACTGTGAGGCGGATGAGCTGGCCAGACAAGGGACATGTGAGGTGATCTCCCGGCAGAGGGAGAAAATTGGGATCCCCCTGACTACCTGCGGTCTGCTCCTGGAAGGATGGGCATCGCGCCAACTCAGTGAGCGCTGGGCAAATACACAAACGTGTAAAGTCGCGAAATCCTTCTGGCCACGTGTGGACCGAAGGCGCTCGGGCGAGCTTCTGAGGCGGAGAAAATATCAGCTCTCCAATCTAGTGGGTTCTCTCACAGGGCACAATGCGTGAGGAATGCATGCTGTGAGACTTGGAATCACCTCGAGTCCTTTTTGGGCTGGATGTATGGAGGATGAGGTGGAATCATCTCAGCACCTTCTCCTTAGCTGCCCTGCTTTGGCGGGGCTAAGATTCAGGCTCTCTTGGCTAAAAAATCTGATGAGTTTCATTAGCAGCACAAAACAGTTGACGCAAACATAGTCATGAATTTCACGTTATACATGACAATTTTCCAATACCTTGCGATGGCATAATAGGCATGGATTTTATGAAAAAATTCAATTGCATATTGAACTTTACACAAAACCATGATATCCTAATATTAAGACCGGGTAATTTGTCTTATAACATAGAAATACCGATATCAACAACGTATAACGATGAAATAACCATACCACCACGGTCAGAAGTAATACTCAAACCAAGAACCACAACCGGGTATCTTTATAGCAAATACCCTGGTAAAAACAAACAATGCCTATATCCGTATAATGAATACCACTCAAAACACAATCTCTTTAAAACAGAACGAAATCCTTACAGAAAAGTTCTCTGATTACGACATAATAACTGATAGCACAAATGACAGGCATAGAAAACCGGAAACTCTTAAAAAATTGACAAAAATTTTCCAAAACCACATGAAAAACAGTAAACAAAACTTTGCTTCGAATACAGCGACATTTAGACGCCGAGCCAGTTACAACTAATAATTTTTACAAAAATATCGTATAATTCATAAAAAATTACCGTATACCCCACACACACAAGGAGGAGATCGAAAAACATGTGAACAAACTCATAGTTTTGCCTTCTATGAGTTGAACCATAATTTTCTGAGTACAATAGTCTAATCCTACTAGTACCAAAAAAGTCACAAATTCCCATTACTAAGAATGGACGATATTTTGGATCAACTCGGAAGAGCTAAATATTTTTCCTGTTTAGACTTAATGACCGGATTTCATCAAATAGAACTTGAGGCAAAATCTTGGGATATAACATCTTTTTCAACCAACAATGGTTCATATAGATTCACTAGATTACCGTATGGTCTAAAAATAGTCCCTAATTCATTCCAAAAAATGATGACGATTGCTTTCAGCGGCTTAAAACCTGAGCAAGCCTTCTTATATATGGATGATTTAGTAGTCCTTGGTTGCTCTGAACAACATATGCTTTCGAATTTAAAAGACGTTTTCAATTTATGTCGAAAACATAATCTAAAATTACACCCAGAAAAATGTTCACTTTTTATGCACGAAGTAACTTACCTCGGGCATAAATGTACAAATAAGGGCACACCTCCAGACGATAACAAGTACTCTGTAATTAAAAATTATCCAACACCCACAGAGATAGTGCAAACAGATTTGTAGCATTTTGCAATTACTACCGAAGATTCATTAAAAACTTCGCAGAATATTCGAATGGAAAAAAGAACGCAATGATGCATTTGAATATCTAAAAAAGGCACAAACGAGTCCTACACTATTGCAATATCCCGATTTTATAAAACCGTTTTCCTTAACAACAGACGCAACCAAAAACGCCTGTGGTGAAGTACTAACTCAGGAGCATGAAGGAAAACATTTACCAATAGCATATGCTTCCAGAAGTTTCACAAAAGGAGAAAGCAACAAATCGACTATAGAACAAGAATTAGCCGCCATACATTGGGCAATAACATATAATATTTCAGACCCTATGTCTACGGTACAAAATTTCTCGTAAGGTCTGATCATAGACCACTGTCTTACCTATTTGCTATGAAAAATCCAAGATCTAAATTAACCTGAATGAGACCAGACTTAGAAGAGTACGATTTTATAGTTGAGTATCTTAGAGGAAATGACAATCACATTGCGGACCCTCTGTCGCGCATAACAATAACAGATTTAAAACAAATAAATGAGAACAATAACAAAATATATAAAATAGTGACAAGATCAATGTCTAATAAAAACACTAGTCCAAATACACAGCAGCATAACAATCATAATAATGATAAGCCCAGTTCCTATAAACAACACTGACGTCAGGAAATTTTTTAAATTAAAGATCACTCCCACGAGATGCTACATCAAACGGGGAAAGTCTATAAAAGCATATATACAAATTAATGACTTGTTTGTTAACGGAAAAATGTATTTCTAGGCTCGATAAAGTGGCCGACATACATGGAATTTAAAATTTGCAAGTGGCACCAAGCGAGAAAATTTTCGAATTTATCTCGGTAAATGATTTTAAAAATAAGGGCAATGAAATATTAAATAAAGTAAAAGTACCGCTACTGAGCGAGGTGATTCACATTAAAGACACTAAAGCTGTAAATGATATTCTAAGACAATATCACGACGATCCAATTCATGGAGGACACTGCGGAATCTTAAGAACAATCATGAAAATAAAAAGACATTACTTTTGGAAGGGTATGGCAAAAGATTTTACTAAATACGTAAATACTTGTGACAAATGCCAGAAAACAAAAACAACAAAGCACCAAAAAAATCCAATGACTCTAACACCAACACCGTTAAGTGCATTTGACTCAGTTTTTGTTGACACAATTGGTCCCTTACCTACCTCAATAAATGGAAATGTTTATGCCGTCACGATAATATGTGACTTGACAAAGTATTTGGTCACAATACCAATACAAAAAAAAAACGGTTGCAAAAGCAACCTTTGAACATTTTATTCTTACCTACGGTTCAATGAAGACGTTGATTTCAGACATGGGTACAGAATATAAAAATTCAATCTTAACGGAACTATGCGAATTGCTAAGAATTGACAAATTAACCTCAACCGCATACAGACATCAGTCAATAGGCGTGGTCGAGCGTGTCCATAAAGTGTTCAATTCATACGTAAGATCCTACGTATCAATTGACAAAGACGATTGGGATGAATGGTTACAATATTTCACATACTGTTTCAACACAACAGCTTCGACAGTACACAATTATTGTCCATACGAATTAGTTTTCGGAAAAATACCCAACGAATTTCGTCAATTCAAAGATATAGACAAAAAAACACCACTCTATAACATAGACAATTACGCTAGGGAAGTTAAATTTAAATTAGAAAGAGCACATAGGAGAGCTAAAATTATGTTAGAACAATCTAAACTTAAGCAAAAAACTAATTATGATAGGAATACATTAGATTACAACTTTAACTAAGGCCCAATATGGTGGGCCTTATAAAATTAAAACAATAGATAATAATAATCATAAAGTAATAATAGTTGATAAGAAATCCCTAAAAGAACAAAAAGTTCACAAAAATAGACTTAAGATATACCAACAATAATTACATATACACATAGTACCGCGCGGTCCTCAACAAATAAATAATATAATGTTAATTTTAATATAATATAATTATAAATCTTTCATAAAAACCCTTAAACTTAAATTTGTACATAATATTAATGTTGAGTTCAATTTAATATTAGTTAAAATACTTTAATGTTTTTCAACTTTTGTTATTTGTTATAATTTTCTGTGAATTAAGTAGGTTTTGTTTGTAAAGAAATGTGTATAAATACGGAACATTTTGTAAAATAAAGGGAGAGAAAAAATTGTAATTTTGAATCAGAAGCAACATATTTTAAATTGGGAATTTTTGCCGCAATATCATCGCTACAATAACCAAGAGGAATTTGTGTTCATCATTAGTGAGGTCCTTCGATCCGGATATTTCATCGCTTCAATCAACTTGGTCATCGCAACATTAAGAATTAAGGATTCTCCCTGCAAACGAATTTATAGCCGCCTTCAAGATTCTTCCTGCAACATTATTGGTCCTTCCCGCAACATTATTGGTTCTTCCTGCAACATTATTGGTTCTTCCTGCAACATTATTGGTTCTTCCTGCAACATTATTGGCCCTTCCCGCAACATTATTAGTTCTCCCCGCAACACTATTTGTTCTTCCCGCAACAGATATGTAGCCGCATACAGGATTCTCCCCGCAACAATTAATCATTTTTATAAACGAATGTTCATACACTACAGTTGTATGAGCATTCTTCTAAGGAAGGGAGGTGTAGTATGATTATAAGTTGAACATACCTAACGCAGTATACTCAGTTGTTTTTAATTTAATTAATGCATGCTTCATATTTCAAAGGTTCATTGCTCGAGCTGCACAAACTGACAGCAAGCATTTTTCGGCATGTGCCTAAATTGTTTGTCCGCACACTCAATTGAATCAAATTACATTTCTCTTTGTTGCTAAAATTTGTTAAATAAACGTTAAGTAAACATGTGTTATAGAATATATAGAAATAAGTAAAATAAGTATAAAAACTCGACCATATCTTAATGATCAATCATTAAATATTTGACAATACAACCTGCCGGTTATCCAGCATTGGTTACACAGGCCTGCGAAATTTAAGTTTTTTCAGTTTCTAGAATGGCTGTACTTGTTTCTTGTAGTTTTTTATGCGCTGAAATCGAATCTGACCTTCAAAATGTTCCATCACGTCAGGATTTTTGGTAAATGAAGCCTAAAAGGTAAAAAAATGGCCATTTTAACCATTTTAGCCATTTTTGATAATTTTTTTTGGGATAGAAAATTTTTTTTTTCAATTTTCGACGAAAATGCCGCTTCTCTAACAGTCTGTCCATATCGGTTCCAGTCGGTACATGAGGTACGCCATCGCCTCAATGGACTCACTCGTTCCAACTGCAGGCTACGGGGAGTAACCATAATTTGTATTAAATTATGATCACTAATTCCCCAACCACCCCTAACGCTCCATCGACACTCAAATCTGTTCGCTGCTGCATCATTCATTAGCGTCACGTCGATGTCACTCACACCTCTATACCCCTCAAACGTATACCATTCACTCGGTCCATTCACAATGTGGAGGCTATTCGCCACCACCCATTCAGTCATAACCTCACCCCGATCGTGGCTCCGATATCCAGCAGTATGCCTGGATACCTTGCTGAACCACATCGGAGAGGTAGCATTCGCATCAAAACACACTCCTCACGCTGAACCTGGCAGTAGCAATTTGCTATTGTATGCTTCAAAGTCATTTCTGTTCTTATTGAGCGGTCAGTAATACTATTGTTGTTACTGTGTAGTCAATGTTGTGCTCGTTAAGTCAATACCTCACGATTAGGCTTAGTCTGCCTCCTCCTTGTTCGCATCCTCATACATATGTTTGTTAGCTTATTATATGCTCGCTCTCAAATAGCATGATAATCAAAGAAAGCTTGTATTATTGTTTTAAAATTTGTTTGTCTCGTACACCCACACGTACATAAATATGTTTATATACAATGACGAACCGTTGTCCGAGTAACCCAGTAGGAATCGTGCACATCATCCCGGTAGAAAAAGTAGATAAAGTAGTATATACTCTACATTAGACATTTGTAACGTCTGTAAAAAAAAAAAAAAAAAAAAAAAATGTTTTGTTTGTCTTAACGTCATCACCGTTCTTATTTAGTGGTCAAGGTTGGGTTTGTTGGGTTTTCTATGTAAATTCCTCACATTAAGTTTAGTAGCACTAGTTTGTTACTCCTAACACTCGATTGTGTTCATGTGCGTACATAGCGGGCATGTATACTGCTTAAGTCGCTGAAGTTGTTGTAGGTAGAAATACCATACACAATCGATGCCGGCTGATGGCGTTATCATATGTTTAATCGCTATGCTCGCTCTTAAACGGCACGAGAACCTAATACAAATTTGTATCCTCCTTATTGCTTGGTACACATACACGTACATACTAATTTATTTAATGTAACCCACTAGGAATCGTGCACGACAACCCAGTAGGAAAAGTAGAAGAAGTTGCAATTAGCTAAACTGTTACCTAAAGAAGATAGATATGTTATTAGTAAAATATTATAATACATTCAACTAATAACCAAAGTTGCCACAACCTTATTTTAACATGTTAGAACCGAGCCCAGTAAGGTTTTAACTTAATGGTACACTGGAAACCCACTTTTGAAATGTTCGCTTCGAGCTGGTGAGTTTGGTATTCTGTTACCTGAGTATGCAGGTGTGACAATCTGCAGAAATGGCTTTCAGGCTAATGCCAAGCTTGCCCCCGTCCCGTTAAAACCATGGCAGGACTCAGAAAACGCTCTCTATTCGTTGTCATTAAGTTGGCCGCGTAGGCTCAGTTGATTTAATCCTGACTAATACCGATCTGGCTCTGAACACAATTCTTCATAAGAGATTGTGTCAACCCTCGCATGGCCTCCCTGTTTACATAGATAACCATGGGATCAAATAGGTAACTACGCATACGAGTAAAGATAACGGCTCTGAGTGGGGACCCAAAAACTAAAATATGGAGCAATTAAACACAAAAAAAGCAAACGAAACCATTGATCTAAACAAAAAAGATCAAAACAACAAAGAAAAACAAAACAAGCTTGCCTCGGAGGACATAGATCCCTTCAAGAAAAGCTCACGCCTGGCTCATTCACCGGCAAGATCTCCTACGGACCGGACTTGCCGAGTCGAAGAGCCACAGAGCATTACGGGTGCTGGCTCACCCACTAACAGATCAGCACAGAAACAAGATCTGGAAACGAAAAACTCGTTTAGCAAGCTGGGGGAACAAGTAATAGCCCTCGTGAACATGCTAAACGAAAACGAAGGAAAGCGCCGTACCATCCATCAACCTATGAGGGACGTTATATTTAGCATAAAATCCCTCTACCAACGGGCTGCCGCAGAAAAATGTCGTTGCAACTCAAGGGGGACGCCCTGCCATGAGAATAGTACACAAACGTCACCCAGGCCAAGAAATGCAACAGGAACTAAACGCCAAAAGGCTAGCACTGAGGATTCTCCGAGAAGTAAAACGGAAAAAGCAGAAGCAGTGAGAAGAACGCAATCGGTGGTGGAAGTTCATGTACCAGCTTCTTCTCACCCAGTCCAGCAGAAGCCAACAAATAAGTGGACACTGGTAAAAAACAAAAACCCAAAAAAGGCCAAACAAGTCATTAGTAAAAGTACGGGAAGAGTAAGACCCGATGCCATAATAATTGAAAAAACGGGTAACTGTTCTTACGCTGATATTTTAAAGAAAGTGAAAAGCGACGAAAAATTCAAGAATTTCGCTGAATCAGTTTCGAAAATAAGGAGAACCCAAAAAGGCGATCTCTTAATCGAACTAACGAAATCGTGTAAAAAATCTACTGATTTCAAAACTATCGTGGGTGCCACCCTAGGTAGCGAAGCAACAGTGAAGGCGCTTACTCATCGCATCACAATAGAATGCAAGGATATCGATGAAGTGACCTCCAAGGAAGAGGTGCATAACGCGATTAAATCTTTGCCTGGTTTTGACGACGTGGAGTTGGCGGATATAACTGGACTCCGAGGAGCCTATGCGGGCACTCAAACGGCCACCATTAGCCTGCCAGCTCTGAAAGCCAAAAAGCTAATGGAGATTGGCAAAGTCAAAATTGGATGGGTCGTCTGTCGCTTACGAGAACGTGTCTCTTTACAAAGATGCTATAGATGCCTAGAATACGGCCACATGTCGCGCACCTGTGCTAGTTCTTTCGATAGATCTAAGCAGTGCAGGAAATGTGGTGTTGACGGTCACTTCGCTAAGGATTGTCAAAATAGCCCGAAATGTGTGCTCTGCGAGACTGACAGAAGGGAGAACATCAACCATATTACCGGGAGCTATAGGTGCCCTGCATTCAGGAGAGCTCTAACAAATAAAAGCAAATGAGAATTGTTCAGATAAATCTTAACCACTGTGAGGCCGCCCAAGACCTATTATCACAAAGAGTTAAAGAAATTAAAGCGGATATTGCCATTATAAGTGAGCCCTACAGGTGTGAAAACCACAGCACTTGGGCCTCTGACAGCAAAAACTGCGCGGCCATCTGGCTTTGTGGAGAGCTCGCTTTCCAAGAGAATAATAGCGCTGGCGAAGGGTTCGTGCGATCCAAAATAAATGGAATCAATTTCGTCAGTTGCTACGCAAGACCCAGTTTGACTACAGTGCAGTACGAACAGCCTCTTCAAAACATTGTTCTGGAAGCTAGTGGAAAATCGCCTTTAATAATAGCGGGCGATTTCAACGCCTGGGCAACCGAATGGGGTAGCCGGCGCACAAACAAAAGAGGAGAGATGCTTCTTGAAGCACTCGCTCCTCTCCACATTACTGTTCTAAATAGCGGGTCAACTTTCACCTACCGTAAGATGGGAATAGGGTCAGTTATAGATATTACCCTGGCAAATGATTCCCTTGCTCAAAAGATCAAATGGAGGGTGAGTGAGGGCTACACGCACAGTGACCATCAAGCTATCATAATGGACATCAATGAAAGGAGGCTAAAAATTGCACCCAAGCCGACAGGTCCAAAGTGGAAGGACGCGATGCTTGATAGCGAAGCCCTAACATATATGATTGAGCAACTACAAACCCCTGCTGGTTCTGCTGAGAATAGGACGAAACTCCTAGTAGAAGGACTAAGAGAAGCTTGCGACGCCTCCATGCCCAGGCGAGTAATGCACCAACACATATACCCATGCTACTGGTGGAACGAAAATATCAAATCACTAAGATCTCAATGCCTCCGCGCTAGACCCAAGATGCAGCGCAGTAGAGGGAGACCTGACTTTGTTGAAAATGTTCAAAACCTTAGATCAGCCAGGCAGGCGCTAAAAAAAGCCATTAAAACTAGCAAGCAAGAAAGTTTCAAGAAGCTTTGTGAGGAAGCTGATATCAACCCCTGGGGCACCGCGTACCGGGTGGTATTATCCAAAGCGAAAAGCGTACACACACCCCAAATTACTTGCCCAATTAGGCTGCGCAAAATTGTTACTACTCTTTTTCCTCAAAGATCCGAAAACATTTTGCCATCCTACATACAACACGAAGCAAGCGACATCCCTCGTGTCACCGAGCAAGAACTCCAGGCGGCGTGTAATAAAATAAAGCCTAAGAAAGCTCCAGGCCCAGATGGCATACCAAATAGAGCCCTGATATTAGCAATTTCCAAACGTCCGGACATATTTCAAGCAGTCTTCCAAACCTGCCTTAACGAAGGCACTTTCCCAAAGAGGTGGAAGAAGCAAACACTTGTGCTTTTACCCAAGGGCAACGAAAAGCCTGGCGAGCCCGAGTCTTACCGACCAATATGTCTACTAGACACAATGGGGAAAATTCTGGAGAGAATTATTTGCGACAGGCTGTCGTCTTTCGCTGAAGACAAAGGTATTCTATCCACTTTCCAGTTTGGCTTCAGAAAATCCCGCTCAACAGTGGATGCTATCAAATGCGTGGTAGATTTAGCAACAGAAGCCATTGAAGGCAAGAGATGGCGCGGCGGGAAAAAAGAATACTGCGCTGTGGTAACTCTGGACGTTAGAAATGCTTTTAACACAGCTAGTTGGCAGCGTATACTAGAAACCCTCGCAAAAATAGGGTCGCCTAGTTATATAATCAAAATAATTGAGAGCTATTTCAGGGACCGTAAACTGAGATATAGAAGTGACAAAGGCGTTGAGGAGTATATCGTATCAGCAGGGGTTCCTCAAGGATCAGTTCTGGGCCCACTGCTATGGAACCTAATGTACGACGGGGTTCTAAGACTGAATATGCCCCCCAGAACTAAAGTCATTGGATTCGCGGATGACATCGCGGTGGTAATGGTAGCAAAACATATCCACGAAATTGAGAGGATCGCAAGCGAATCAGTAAGCAGGATCAAGACTTGGCTAAGGTCTATGAAGCTGGAATTAGCTGAGCATAAGACCGATGTAGTTCTAATAAGCAGCAGGAAGATAGTAGAAACTATAAGTGTAAATGTTGGGTCTGTAACCATTACTTCAAAACCTGCTATAAAATACCTAGGAGTGATGGTTGACAGCCGTTTAAACTTCAAAACACACCTGGAGTACGCTGTAAAGAAGGCATCGAGTGTGCAGGCCTGCCTGTCGCGAATCATGCCAAACAATGGCGGACCTAGCCACAGCAAAAGAATGCTATATAGCAGGGTAGTCAGCTCGGTTCTTTTGTATGCCGCACCGATCTGGGCTGATGCACTGAACTTAAATAGCTTCACAAAAAAACTGACAGCCGTCTATCGGCTAAGCGCTTTGCGAACTATCTGCGGCTTCCGTACAATTTCGGATGATGCTTCCTTCGTTATAGCAGGGCTAGTCCCCGTGGACATCTTGGCGAAAGAAATGCAGAGAGTGTACATAAGGCTATCTGAACACGACAGTAGAGCAAGTCGTAAAACTATTGCAGAGGAAGAAAGACGTCGTTCGATCGCCCACTGGCAAAACCGGTGGAACAGATCACCGACAGGTAGATGGACGCATGGGCTAATACCCATCCTTACGACGTGGTTAGAAAGGAAGCATGGGGAAACAAACTTCCACCTAACCCAATTTCTTTCAGGGCACGGAGTATTTCGAAAATACCTCCATAGATTCGGCCATGACAGTTCCCCAAACTGCCCTATCTGCACGGATAGGGAAGAAGACGCTGATCACGTCTTGTTCCAATGCCCACGCTATGCTCCCGAAACTTGTGGTATTTTAAACGGAGAAAATATTATAGATTTTATGCTAAAATCGAGCGATAACTGGAAGCGAATCTGCGCGCATGCAAAATATATCCACAATGATCTAAGACGCGCGGAGGTTCGTAGACGAAGTAACTAGTAGCCTATGAGCTAACCAGCCCCGTGAGGTAATTCCTTCCTGGTCAGTTCCGCGGGGAGAGTGGTAGAGTGGAGAGGTGTTTAGTACGTAGGTGTAGCTGTGAGGCTACAAGTCGTGCATACTGCTATGCCGGTATAGCAGTACTCATGAGAGTTTCCTCTTCATGGGCGTCATCCCAAAAAAAAAAAAAAAAAAAAACACGATGGCAGGAATGCTACTCTCACGTAGTAGCACCGCATCGATGTATCTTAAATTTGGCTCTAGAGGCTCGCCAAACTTGTAATACAAGCTGGCGACATTCATTCTGCCGAATTCCCCCTCGACACACACACACTCCCCACTGTGATGAGTCAACTACTACACAAGAGTAGCTGGGCTCACACACAGCTACTGCGGCCACAGCTACTGCGGCCACCTCCTTATCCACCTTCTTTATTACCTCTTTGGATGTGGTGGGGGTCTTACTCCTCACCACGACTGACTAGGTCTCAACCGGCTTGGGCGTCGGCGCAGCGAAAATCATGGTAATATTGCAGAATGTGTACGAAAATTACGTACGGCAATGGGAAGAAGAAAAGCACCGAATGAAGCGTGTGTGCATGTGCAAACCAACTTGTGACCGACCAAAAACCGTGCGTACACCTGAAAATATTGCTGCTGTGGCCGAGAGTGTTCGTGAATCACCAGGAACATCAGTTCACCGTCGTTCTCAACAATTGGACATTTCGGAGACATCATTGAGACGAATTTTGCGTAAAGACCGTGGTATGCCGCCTCGGAGCTTTGATTTGACGCCGTTGGATTATTATCTTTGGAGTGCCGTGAAAGACCAGTGTTATGCCAACAAACCAGCAACAATTGATGCACTGAAGACCAACATACGCGATGTCATAGCTGAAATACTACTGTGGGCAAAAGATGAATTTATTTGTCAAACTTCGCGGGATTAAAATTTCGCTCTAGTTATATTTTTCATGAGTTAGCAGCACTGTTAATAACATCTGGGCCAACTTTCATATGAATGTCATTATCAGTAATATATTTACGCTTGTGTTTACCAAACGACCAAGAGTGCATTTTTCGATTTTTACAATGTCCGATTTGATTGAGCAGAGAAGTGCCATCAAATTTTGTTTGCGGAGTGAAATTTCGTCTGCGGAAACGTTTAGCATGCACAAGGCATTACGTGATTCAACCATGTCGCAGAAAAATGTTTATAAGTGGTAAAAAGACTTCAAAGAGGGTCGAGAACGTGTTGATGACTTGGAGCGCTCCGGACGACCATCGACGTCAACAGATGACCTACACGTCAATAAAGTGAAGGAGTTAGTGCCCAAAAATCGTCGGTTGACTGTTAAAGACCTTACTGATATGATCGAAATATCAGAAGGATCTGTGAAAACCATTTTGAAAGACCATTTGGGCCTACGAAAAGTCAAATCTCGTTTGGTACCGAAAGCTCTCAATTTCTTGGAAAAAAGTCGTCGCGTTGATTTGTGTGAAACAATGCTTTCAGACTATCAGGACAAGCTCAAATGCATCATTACGGGAGATGAGACTTGGATTTATGCTTACGACCCTGAAACAACCGACCAATCAAGCGAATATCGTGCTAAAGGCGAGGCCAGACCGAAAAGAGCACGTCAAAATCATTCAAAAATAAAGGTCATGATGCCATTTTTTTTCGATTTTCGTGGTATGGTGGCACTATGAATTCCTTCCACCTGGCCAAGCTGTTAATAAGGAATATTATTTGAGCGTTATGCGTCGTTTACGTGAAGCAATTTGTCTAAAAAGACCAGAATTATGGGCCAACAACTCTTGGTTTTTGCATCACGATAATGCACCGTCTCACACTGCACTCGTTCTTCGTGACCATTTCGCCAAAAATTCCACGCATATCGTTCCGCAACCACCGTGTTCGCCCGATTTGGTTCCGTGTGACTTCTGGCTATTCCCAAAACTCAAGAGACCACTCCGGGGAACGCGTTTCGAGTCGATTGAGGAGATAAAAGCTGAATCGAAGAAGGTGCTGATGGCTATACCGGAAATGGACTATTTGGCATGTTTCGGGGATTGGAAAAATCGTTGGCATAAGTGTATTTCATCGAGATGGGATTATTTTGAAGGGGATGAAATTGATTTACAAGAATAAATAAACATTTTTCATTTTACAACCAAATTCCCATTACTTTTTGCCCACAGTAGTACAGCCGCATACAATCGAAAATGTGTTGAAAAATTGGACCGATCGTATGCATAAAGTTATGCTCCATCATTAACCGGAAGGATTGTACTTCAAAATAAAAAAAAACAGTTTGGAAAAATATTGAGTCGTTTCTTTTTTAGAGCATTTTCAATTCCGTAAAGTTATATGGCGGACCCTTTAGTAGATTTTTGCCGAGTTTAACAAAGCGCGTCAGTCGTTTCTTTCTCGTGCTAACCGGCGCCAGTTGGACACACCAAGTGAAGCCAAGTCCTTCTCCACCTGATTTTTCCAACGACGGGGAGGCCTCCCTCTTCCTCTGCTACCACCAGCTGGTACCGCATCAAATACTGTCAGAGCCGGAGCGTTTGTCTCCACTCGGACGACATGACCCAGCCAACGTAGCCGCTGGATCTTTATTGACTGCGCAAGTCTATGTCGTCGTAAAGCTCATACAGCTCATCGTTCCATCGCCTGCGATATTCGCTGTTGCCAACGTGCAAAGGTCCAAAAATCTTACGCAGAATCTTTCTCTCAAACACTCCAAGCGTCGCTTCATCGGATGTTATCATCGTCCAAGCTTCTGCGCCATACGTTAGGACGGGCATGATGAGAGCCTTGCAGAGTGTTAGTTTTGTTCGTCGATAGAGGACTTTACTGCTCAGTTACCTACTTAGTCCAAAGTAGCACTTGTTGGCAAGAAAGATTCTACGTTGCATTTCAAGGCTGACATTGCTATCGGTGTTAATGCTGGTTCCTAAATAAACGAGGTCTTTTACAACCTCGAAATCATAACTGTCAACAGTGACCTGGGTGCCGATACTCGAATGCGCCGACGGTTTGTTTGAAGACAGGAGGTACTTCGTTTTGTCCTCGTTCACCACCAGACCCATTCGCTTTCCCAGTTTATTCAGTTTGAAGAAGACAGGACTAACACCCCAATGGTTAAGGCCGATGATGTCAATATCATTGGCATACGCCAACAATCGTACGCTCTTATGAAAATTTGCGCTGAGCGACTAAGTTCTGTGGCTCGTACTATCCTATCCAACATCAGGTTAAAGAAGTCACACGACAGTGAGTCACCTTGTCTGAAACCTCGTTTGGTATCAAACGGCTCGGACAGGTCCTTCCCAATTCTGATGGCGCTGCTGGTGTTGAGCATCGTCATCTTACAAAGCCGTGTTAGTTTGCGGGGATACCAAATTCAGACATCGCGGCATACAGATAACTCCTTTCCGTACTGTCGAATGCTGCTTTGGGGTCTTTTCCAAGATTTGGGGTATTGTGAATATTTGGTCGATGGTAGACTTTCCAGGTCTAAAGCCACAATGATGAGGTCCAATCAGTTGGTTGACGGTGGGCTTCAGCCTTTCACACAATACGCTCGCTAGAACCTTATAGGCGATATTTAGAAGACTAATCCCACGATCTCACATGGCTCGCGTTGCGACCGGTCGCAGCGTGGCTCTATAGGCGGCATCCTTTCTTTCTGCGGCAGCTTGACATTCCTCGTCGTATCAACTGTTTTTTTGGGCTCGCCGGAATCCGATTTCTTCTTCGTTGGCGGTATTTAAAGAATGAGAAATCTTGCTCCATTATTCGTGCATGCCAGTTTTTTGGACGGTACTCTCTGAGAGCAGGACTGAGAGTCGAGTGGCGAATCTCCTGGCTGTCAGTTGCGATTGTAGCTTTTCGATGTTGAACAGTCTTTGCGTAGGTAGATGTACGTGTTTTGCTGCACAGATGCGTGTGGGCAGTGTGGCTGCAACAAAGTAATGATCGGAGGCGATGTTGGGTCTTCGGATCGTGCGCATATCTTATACACTAGAAGCGACCCTTCCATCTATCAGAACATGATCGATCTGGTTTCGCGTTTTTCGATCAGGAGACAGCCAGGTAGGGTGGTGTATATTTTTATGCTGGAATCTGGTGCTGCAGACTACCATGTTTCGGGCTCGGGCGAAAACGATCAGCCTCTGACCGTTACCGAATGTTTCGTTGTGCAGGCTGAATTTTCCGACTGTGGGACCAAAAATTCCCTTCTTGACCATCCTGGCGTTGAAGTCGCCAAGCACGATTTTTAAATCGGCGGGGGCAGCGCTCATAGGAACGTTCCAAGCGCTCATAGAAGGAATCTGTCGCATCGTCCTTCTCTTCCGTCGGGGCGTGGGCGCACATTAGCGAGTGGTTAAAAAAAGGCCTTTGTCTCTCTCCCACAACAAATCCGACACCGAATTTGCGCTCCTTTACATGGCGCAAGGTCCTATGTTTTTCTTATCCTGTCCCGTCCATCGCATTTTGTGAATGGCAGTGATTTCAGCCTTTACTCTCACGAGGACATCAACCAGCCGGGCAGAGGCAGCTTCCCCATTAAGGGACCGGACATTCCAGGTGCATGCCCTCAAATCATATTCCTTGTTTCGTTTGCAGGGGTCGTCATCAATAAAGGTAGTTCTCATCCCAAGCTTTGTAAGTATTTTCATTGGGGGATTTTTAAGTGGCGGGCCCCAAACCCAGCGCACAACCAGGTATCCTGGAATGATTCGCCTTCGCACGTTAGCTCACACTTTTAAGGTAGGATTTGATAAAGCTATAATAATTTTTGGGTAGAAGAGCCTTTATTTTACAGAGTTAACCATCATGCCAGACACGATCGAAGGCGTGGGATGTGTCGAGAAATGCAGCTGTGTAATACTTCTTCCTTGTCATGTCGGTCTCGCACCCAAGTACTATGTGGAGAGTACCGTACCGACAACCTGGCAGGAGGTATTTTTTTTTTTTTTTTAACCCTTTATTATTGTTTCTATTTCAACTTAAGATATTTACAATTTTTCTTTTTTTTGGGTTTCAACAGTATTTTGCAGCCAATACCACTATATACATTTATTTAAAAAAAAATTAACTCGTTATTTAATTATATATTTATTCATAAAATTGTGACACCATATTCATCTGCAGGTCAGTTGGTCGTTTGTGCTTAAGCCTCTTCCTCTCGGTTTCCTCTTTTAATGGAAGTTGCCGAATTTCCCTGTTAGAATGTTCTGGTAGTCGGTTTTGTGTCTTAAGCTGTTGTTGCGTATTTCTTCATGGACTGTTTTTACTTTAAGTTCTGGATGGATATTATCATTTAGTATATACCACTCTGCTTTTGATATTATACGGAGTATCTTATTTTGCGTTTGTTGTATAATTTTTATATTTGTACTGCTTGCAGTTCCCCAAAGCTCTGAGCCATATTTCCATATTGGTGTTATAATTTTATCTTATTTTCTAGTGAGAGCGTAGAATTTTTTCCTAAAAGCCAATGAAAATGTTTAAACCTACTTACAGTTAAGCTTATTGTCTATAATCATAGCCAAGTATTTTGCCCTTGTGTCGTGATGTATTTGTTTATTCTTTATGAATATTGGATTGTATTGTTTTTTTTTTCTCTTGTTAGTGTATGTGACGTGGGCGGTTTTATCTTCGATTATTTTGATTCCCCATTTCCCGAGCCATTGAGTGGTGTTGTCAAGTAATTCCTGGAGTTTATAAGCAGCCGTTCTTGGATCTTTGTCTGATGCTAGCAAGACAGTGTCATCTGCAAATGTTGCTATTAGAGAATTCCTAGTTGCCGGTGTAGGGATATCAGCTGTGTAAAGAAGGTAAAGAATCGGCCCAAGGACACTACCTTGCGGTACACCTGCTTCCATTGTTAGTATATCAGAATACTTATCTTCGAATTTTACATAAAATTGTCTTCCAGTTATGTAACTTTTCATTAATTCGTAGTAGTCTGTTGGTAAATAAGTCAAGAGTTTTTGTAGAAGTCCTGCGTGCCATACTGTGTCAAAAGCTTTGGCTACGTCGAGATATACTATACTGCTTATCGATGTCTTCAAAAATTTTGTTTGTAATTCTGTGAACTTGTTGTATGTTGGAATGTTTTTGCCTAAATCCGAACTGGTGGCAAGGTATTATTTTGTCCTTTTGTGTTATGGGATCGATTCTGTCAAAAAGTAACTTTTCAAAATTTTTTGATAATACTGGTAGTAGACTTATAGGTATGTACGAAGTTACTTGCGTAGGATCTTCGCATGGTTATGGTATTGCGATAACTTGAGCAATTTTCCATACTTTTGGGAAATATTTCAAGTTCAAGATTTGATTGAACAAGTTCCTTATATAGATAAGCCCCTTCTCTGGGAGTTCTCTTAAGATTTTTCCAGTTATTAGGTCGTATCCTGGCGGCTTCTTAGGATCAGTTCTCTTACATATACATTGTTTTATTTTTTCTAATGTAACATTTTTTGGTTTGCATGGATCTTGTTTTGCGTGGGTTGGGAAAAGGTTTACATTAAGCGTATTGTTCGTAAAAGTACTTTTGAAGTGTTTTGCGAGAACTTCAGCCAAGTCAAGATTTGTTCTAGTCCAGCTGCTATCAAGTTTTCTGATAGGTGGTTTGTATAAAGTTTTATTTTCGATTTTGTTTGTAGCTTTCCATAGTGAATAGTTTGTCGTTATACCAGGCCCAAGTTTTTCAATGCGTCTCTTAAGGCAGGAGTTATAAATGCATTTTTCTACAATGTTGAGGTTAACGATGGATGTTTCTGCACGAGGTAACCCACTTTCGGGAAATATTCCCGGCGAGCGATCGACAGCCCGGGCATCGGATGTACAGGCCCAAACCCCCCACGCCTCCTATGACCGGAGCAGGCACCCAGGGTTCCAGAAGAAGCGAACCACTAGTGGTGAAACCTGGCACATTGGCTATGCCAATGGAAAGCCGAGTGAGTGTGAGCGGTACACTGTCGCCGAAACGATCCGAAGCAACTTAACAAGTTGTGGAGGATATGGAGATAGCGGACAATCTCTCAGATGGATCTCTGGTAACGAGTAAGTCCTTGACAACGGTTAAACCTGGTGCGAATCAGGTAAGTACCGGTAAAAATACTGAAGTTATTGGAGATACGAAAGCAGGTGTTGGTCCATCCGCAATTCAGATAAAACGAAGAAGACAGAAGGTGAAGAAAGCCAAAGCATCAGCTAAGGTAAGTACTCCAGCTCCGTCAACTTCGACACCTGTAATAGAGACGGGAAAGCGTAGCAGAACAGAGGGTTCCTCTGTACCGTTGCACTCTTCCAGAAACGAAACGGGGTTTGTGCCAACTACCGGGAAGAGGAGAAAGGCAAAGAAGTTGAATTTGAAGAAATGGAATTCGGAAATGCCTGCATCCTCGACCCAATCCAAGGCAGACAAACCTTTTCCTGACAAGGCAAAGGCTAAAGGACCTCTAATGTCGAATGACACTCTTCCGTCAACGTCTGGCGAATCATTCGCGAGAATGGCAGCAAAGGCAATGACGGTGGAGATACATACCGACAAACAAGACGGTCTTCTGTCCAAAGGGCAAGAACACTATGTTGATAGCTATCTTTGGAAAGCTATCGGTGAGTCGAAAGACGCGCCGACTTTTGGGAGCAAAAGCGTGGTGGACGGCATCGCAAAGCTGCACTGTTCCAATGCTCTTTTTCTGCGAAAACAGCAAATTCATTCTTATTGAGAGTCGCAAAGAAAGGCTGGTACGAGCGAGTGCCTGGATCCTGCGTCCTTCCGTAGTTAAGCAGAACTCCTCACACGCATCCGTGTTCAGAACAAAGATCTTGACACGACTCTTTGGAGAGTATACTCGTGAACCAGGCAGAAATCCGCTACCACTTCGTAGGCGGGTTCCCACCTGGTACTGAGTATCGATCTTGGGTCCCTCTAGGTTCTTTAGTCAAAGTACGGGTGCCGTTCTCACCTACATCTGGGGCGAATCCATTTCCTTGTCCAAGATAAGGTGGAGGACAAGGCGTAAATATACTCAGTCTCATTACTGAAGTAATATTTTCACAGATAAATCTGCAACATAGCAAAGCGTGCCGTAGGCATGCAAAACTGTAAACAAACCCACACATAATACTAATACAAGAACCATGGGTATGTCACAAGCGTATCTGTGGTCTAAGTGCTATGTCGTTGTGAGAAATACTTCATTGTGAAGGGAATGTGAGACCGCGAGCATATATTATCATGCCGAGGTTGATCGAACACACGATATTAAAAGAATTATACTCCGGAGATATCGTTATTGCAAAGATACAGTACTTGAATAGTGGGAACAGCGTCGATGCACCCATAGTTTCGACCTACCTACCCTACGACTCTTTACAGCCACCTCCTTCGAGGGAGCTAATAGAAGTGGTCAAGTATGCATAATCCAATAATATGGTGCTAATAGTGGGCTGTGATGCAAATTCACAGAAGATTGTATAGGGAAGACGCAAATGCAACCCCAGAGGTCTCAAGTTACTGGATTTTATACTGTCATCCGATTTGGTCATTAAAAACACTGGTAGCAAACCAACTTTTGTGACCAGATGGAGACAAGAGGTGATTGATTTAACACTTATCAATAGGTCAGTTGGAAATCAAATCAAGCGATCGCAAGTTTTGCAAGAGCACTCTCTTTCTGATCATCGTCTTATCGAATTCCGACTGGAAATTGATATAATATCAATACCTTCCGGTAGGAATCCTCGAAATGTGGACTGGGACAAGTATGGTGAGCTTGTAACAGAGCCATTACCAAACCTGAAAAAACTCAAATCAGTAGAAATGATTGAAGATGCTACTAAGAAATTAGAAAGTACTTTAATCAATTGCTTTGAGGAACTGTGCCCACTCAGGCAAAGCAGACAGGGGAAAGCGGTTCCTTGGTGGAACCCTGAACTGTCGAAGCTTCGTGTACGGTCCAGAAAACTTCTTAATAAGGCCTTAAAGACCCAAACAGGGCTAATCATCGACTTATACAGAGAGAATATAAGAAAAAAGTAGAAATGAGGGAAACAGCGAGTCTTTGTAAGGTCCTTCATTTAGACCGCTCAGTAAGGCTGGATTCCATTCGAAAACCTGATGGTTCATACACCATTTCAAAATCGGAAACGTTTAATGATCTACTCCAAAACCATTTTCCGGGCAGTAGAACTCTCTCTGAAGTAGAGAGTGGCATGAACAATAACGGTAGCAACGGTGGAACCTCTATGTACAGCTGGTATATTTCTAGTCGGATAGTGACAGGGAAGCCGATAAGGTTTTCCTTGTGTTTCTTTGAGAACTTTAAGTCCCTTGGACCTGACGGAATATATCCAGCAATGCTTAAAAAAGGAGGAGACAGGCTGATTGAGGCCCTGAAAAGGATCTTCACAGCCTGTCTTGCATTTGGTTATATACCATCCCAATGGCGACGCGTAAGAGTAGTATTTATTCCGAAACCAGGAAAATATGACTATTCCCTAGGAAAAAGTTTTAGACCAATCAGTTTGACATCGTTCATGTTGAAAAGTCTGGAACGAGTTGTGGAGAAACATATTCGAGTGGGGGTATTGCCGAGAAGTCCACTTAGTAGAAATCGCTATGCTTACGAGAGTGGAAAATCATGTGAATCAGCCTTACACGATCTTGTTAGCAAGATTGAAGCCGGGCTGGAGGCTGACGAATACACAATGGGCGTATTTGGGGGCATTGAGGGGGCTTTTGAAAATGCCACTTTCGGTTCGATATGTTCTTCTGCCGAACGACATGGAGTTAATCAAGCCATTATAAAATGGATATATTCCATGCTCTCTGAGAGGCTGTTAACCGCTGGTGGGAGCAGTGATGAAAAAATCAGAGTCAGGGCCAAGCAAGGATGTCCCCAAGGGTGTGTTCTTTCTCCGCTGCTGTGGTGCTTCGCCGTAGACTCTCTATTAGTGGAGATGCAGGAACTCGGTTTTCACGTCGAAGAATATGCGGACGACGTCTGTGCGCTAGCATCGGATAAATCCTTAAGGAGGCTTTGCACAAAAGTGCAGAGGATTCTTGACAAAATCGATGACTGGTGCATGACACAAGGTCTTTTTGTTAATCCGAACAAAACAACCATAGTCTTGTTTACGAGAAAACGGAAATTGGATGGACTCAGTCTTCCAAGACTGAAAGGTGTGCTACTTGGTCTTTCCGATGAAGTTAAATATCTAGGAGTAATCTTGGATAAGAAGCTGACTTGGGAGACAAACGTTTCACTGAAGGTGAATCGTGCATACAAGACTTTTCAGCAATGCCGTGGAGCCTTTGGTAAAAACTGGGGTTTGAAACCTGCTGTGGTCCTATGGATATTCACAGAACTTATCAGACCAATCATCACTTACGCTTCTGTGGTCTGGTGGCGACGGAGCATGGTTAAGTCCACAATCCGGGAACTATACAGGCTGCAAAGAAGTGTATGTTTATGCATCACGGGTTCCATGAGTACAACCTCTGGTGATGCCCTAAATGCTATGCTTGATTTGATCTTAAGATACAACAGGAAGCAATAAAAGCAATGTGTAGACTCCATAAATATGGTTTCTGGCGCGAAGACGCAACTTCAAGACACAGAGAAATCATTAAGTTGCTTTCTGAGCAGTATCGTTTGTTTTTGGCACCTAAGCATGACCTGATATCCACAGTTTCATTTGGAAGGAAATTTGATGTCAGATTTCCATTGCGTGAACAATGGAGCAATCCAGAATGCATTAAGGGAGGTTTGACGAAGGCAAAACAGGCTTGTACTTATATCGGCTCTGGGACACTCCGGTGTTCCTGGTGCTCCTTGGCTCGACCATTTCAAATTTCATTTATTTTTAAATTTCAATACTTCTTCTGTTCTTTTGAGAAATACTAACCCCAAAATATTTTAGGTAAAAGACAAAAAGCTGATGAGTCGATTCCACTTTTGCGGCGCTTTTTCCGAGCTTAAGGATCATTTTTATTAGTGCAACTTTCCATTGAGAAAAAAAAATCAGTTAATATTGAAGCATTGTATATATGAGTGAGGAAAGATATTTTTTCTGCTAGGAGTTGCTTGAGTACTTCTCCAGTGAAGAGATCATATCCGGGAGCTTTCTTGGTTTTAAGCTTTTTTATAGCAATATAAGTATGTATATCAGTGCGGACGTGTTTTTCTTACGCTCCATTATCTATCAGATATCTGTGCTTAAAGAAATAATAAAAATACAACCAGCGAAATAGACACTTCAACCAATACAGAATTCACACAAAAATAAATAAAACAAAACAAAAAAAGCAAATAATAATAAAGACTAAAAAATAAAGTCTCTCCTATGATGCCAGTAGAGCAAACAGTACCTGCACCCAATCGTGCTCATATCGACAACAAATTCGCACCAGATAGAAACAATCGCAGTGCGCTCTCCACACGTGTTTGCTCAGTACGCGTAGTCACAAAATGTCAAGTGAGAATAAAAATGACTTCTCTCTGACCGTCTTAATAGGCAGTCAACAAACAAACAATGCCGCATCACCAGTAATGCTGAAAACAGTGAACACCGTAAACACAATCCCGACTCAGCTGTTCCGATCAAACTATGTATCGTAGTACCGTAGATTTTATTTCACGATTTTTGAAAATTCCGTAGAACCCTGTCAGCTGATTGCTCTCTCACCACACAGTGTGAGTTTTTGTGCACGGTAAGGGACTGCGGTAAGGGACTGCGTGCGGTGTTCACTGTTTTCAGCATAAGTCCGGCGGATACTGGACTGGACTGCTCAATGCACTGCCCCGATCACTCCACTATCACCAACTGCATCTCTCTGCAACAAAAAAAATTATATGATATGTCTATTACAACTTCAAACTCTGATGGGACATCCACTAAAAAGTCTGAAACAACACAAACACAATAAACTACCTCAATATCAACAGCCACCGTGTGTACTACAAATAATGATAGAAAAAAGATTGCGCCCTTCAGAGAGTCCGTGACGTCACATTGGCTGAGTTGTTCAGTGCCGCCAACCAATAATTCGCAATAATTTAGCACATTTTTAAATATCAAAACGCGAAAATTTTTAAGTTTGGTGTTTGTTTCTTATTTTTAATTTAAAGCTACCTAAACTGTTAGTAAAAAAGAAAACTGCATTATTAAACAAAATAAGGTCAAAAAATGTCACTCAGAGAAGATTTTAGTGATAATGAGAATTTATTGATTCTTATAGAATTTGATGTTTTGAAAGCGAAACTTTAATTTTTTGCTCTTCTGCAGGTTACGCAAAAATATTAGATATTTTTTTCTCAACTATTCTTAACGTTAAAAACCGTTTTACACATTTTAGGAAGCGTTTGAATTTACTGAAAGCTAATTTAAACCATAGAGGGGTAATCGTTTCTTCCGGTCAAGGCATCAAGAGGTGTATTCATAGAAAAATAAGCAAAAAATTATCAGAAAATAATGAATAACGACATTTGTACAAAAAGAGTACTTTATCTTGTTATATAACCTCAAATATAGCAAAAAATCGTTCCCTTAACAAGAGAGATTTGACTGCTGAAATGAGAAGAACACAAACGATGACCGCAATCGGGGGCAATGCGGCCCACCTGTATTAAAACTGAGTGAATTATTGAACTAATTTTTAAAAAATATATATTTTACAAAATTATAAACATTACATTTTAATTAGAACAGGCTAGGAAAATATCATGAAGAAAGAACTAAAATTCTAAAAACACTAAATAACAAAACAAATGCTAAATCAAGTCACGAAAATGATAATCTGGCAATACTGGTGCTAATACGACGTCACTAACTGTCAAATTCGCTGAGATCAAAGTAACAGTACCACGATAGCCGCTAGCTCATTATTCTTTGCATCATGGTATACTACCACAACAGCGATCGCCTCCACGTTTTCATCACTAATAACAAACACGCTAGTATTCTTCTTCTTCTTAATTGGCGCTATAACCGCTTACGCGATTTTGGCGGAGTTTAACAAAGCGCGCCAGTCGTTTCTTTCTCACGCCAACCGGCGCCAGTTGGACACACCAAGTGAAGCCAAGTCCTTCTCCATCTGATCTTTCCAACGCCGAGGAAGCCTTCCTCTTCCTCTGCTACCACCAGCTGGTACCGCATCAAATACTTTCAGAGCCGGAGCGCAAATGCTACATGCAAATAACTTAAATTTACCAACTGCAACGCTAAGAAAAATCGTGAAACTCAATCGCCAAGCAAACAAACAGAAGAGCTTAAGGGCAATAAAAAACCTAAACCCAAAGCACAAAATACAACACAGACAACACTAAAAGAGTAGTGGCTAAGCAATCCAGCCTCTTCCAAGGAGTTTGCTATCTTAGGGGATGACGATATATTAGAAGAACAAAGCGACAGTGGGATAGTTCCGAATACCAGCCAACAAACTCCACGCATGAGAACCTCCTCCTATATACATATGTTCAGAATATCGAAAATATAAAAGCTCTAGCTGACGCGTTGAACTCGATACCAAATATATTTTACGAAATGAAAGTACAGTAGGTTCTGTTTTTATGCGGCTTTTTTTTATGCGGTTTTGAAATAGTGCGGTTTTTTTTTAAATTACAAAATGCATGTCGACCTATCGGGAATCGTACATATAAACAAGATTCTAAACCAGCTAAGCAAAAACTCATCACAGATTACATCAGAAATGCTAACCCTACAAGTATGGAACCGCCTGCATAACTATCTAGATCAGACGTGTACATTTCCTAAAGTGACGAAAGTGATTTTACGCCAAATCCTAAACGAACGCGCAACATGTGGGTATTGTCTGATTCTATTTCTGACTTAAATTTATTTTTCGATTCTGACGTTTCTTAAATAAAGATATAATTTTCAAAAATACAATATTTTGTTTATGCGATTTAGTTTAATTATTTCAGATTCATGCGGTCTATGGAACGTATCTATAGTTATAATATGGGACTAGTGCCCTTTTTTATGCGATTTTATTACATTATTTCAGATTTATGCGGTTTTAGCATTTGAAACGTATCTATAGTTTTACTATAGAACTAGTAGCTTTTTTTATGCTGTTTTTTTTATGCTGTTTCTTGCGGAACGTATCTACCGCATAAAAACAGAACCTATACTGTACTTAGCAAAAACGAAGTAAAATTACAAGCGAAAAAGTCTTAACACTATAAAAAATGATAGAATTACTTAAACAAAAACAAACAAAATACTACATGTTTAGACCAAAAGATGAACAAGAATTTAAAGTAATACTATTCAATATGCACTATTCAACTGACGCATAAGATATTAAACAAGGCCTAGCTGGGTTAGGTCACGAAATAACAAACATTTATAATATACAAATTCAGAACGCAAAAAACAACCACTTTCACTATTTTCACTTGAGTAAAAATAAAAGATAATAACAAAGAAATATATAATGTAACTAATCTTCATAGCAAAATTAGTTTTGAACGATCCCGCCAAAAACGAATAATACCACAATGTACAAACTGCCAAAGATACGGCCATACGAAAAACTACTGTCAAATAGACCCAGCGTGCGTGAAATGTGCAGGCAAACACAAAACAATTATGTGTCATATAAAATACAATAATAAAAATAGCATAAAATGCATACATTGCGGTAAAAATCACACAGAAAACTACTGCGGATGTGCGATGTATAAAGCATTACATGTCCAGAGATATCCGGCACTACGCAAAAAAAGTATACAAAATGAAAAAGAACAAATGAATAATGAGATAATTGAAACAAACGCAAATACAAATCAAGTGGTACAAGGCATAACATACGCCCAGGCAACAACAATCAACACAACACCAGAAGAACCGAATCAAACAAAAAATAACATCGAACATGTTGCAAAAAATAACGATCGGACTAAAAGTAATGATGAAACAATTAATAACCCAAATTACAAGTATGATGAACATATTAACACAGCTCGTTGCCAAACTAGATGAACGAAAGAAATAAAATAGTTTAGCTATATGGAATGCGAATGGACTTGCACGCCACGTTCTGGACTTAAATCGTTTTTAATAAATAAATCAATGTTGATCTCGGAGACTCAAAACTCGGAGACAAAACTTTTGTTATCCTACCGAACTATAATATACATTACATAAATCAATTATTATCAAAAGAAATATTAAACACATTGAACTGGAGGTATACAGAGAAAAATTATCCAAGCAACCACAATAGCCATAAAAGATACAAAAGAACAAATAGCAATATCTGCAGTCTATTGTCCCCCCAAATATATTGTAATAACACAAAAGATAAATAGTAGAAGTAAGGGAGCAATTAATTCAAACCATTAGAAAAAATAAAAGTCGGTTTATTAGCACAGGTGAGCCAACCTATTGGCCAACAGATACAAAAAACAACTGGATTTAATTGACTTCTGCATCATTAAAAATATATCATATATATGCAAGTCTGACAATAAAATCACGTTTAGAGCTATCTTCAGAACATTCACCACTAATTATGACCTTACTTGGACCATTTGAGGTAAAACAATCTCTCGGCCTATATATCATAATTCTAAAACGAATTTTTTTTGTTCCCCATTTATTTTATACATCTGTCCTTTGACATTAAGTATGTTGTTTAACAATTTGGTCAGGATTTATATATAATACATCGCTTAATGGCCAGTGTCAAAAGCGATAAAATTAAAATAAACGAAATAATATACAATTAAATAATATACAATAATACAATACAAGTTTCACTTTACATGATTACATTTTACAACTATTTTTAATTATTTTTTTTACATATTTATGGTTTTTTAGCATTTATCATACTAGGTCGCTTGGTCGGGTTCTTTTTAAACGCCTTTTTCTGTTTCTTTCCCTTTCAAGAAGTTTGTTGATTTCTGCATTACTGTGTGTGTGTATTTTTTCAAAGTGCCTTGTTGTTATCTTTTTGATTTCTTCGTCTACTCTTGCTATATTAAAAGTCCTGTGGATGTCATCATTTTTCGTGTACCTGTCAGACATGGTCAAAATTCGAAGAATCTTAGATTGCTGTCGTTGGATTTTGTCTATATGAGTTTTTTTAGCCGTTCCCCACACCTGTGATCCATATAGTCAGATTGGTTTAATCATAGTTTTGTACACTAACAGCTTGTTCTGTATAGTGAGTCTGGATTTGGAGCAGAGTAACCAATGAAGTTGTCGAAGTTTTTCTTTTATTTGTTTGATCTTTTGCTTGATGTGGTGATTCCAATTTAGTTTGGAGCCCAAGTGAATTCCCAGATATTTAGTAGTTGATTCTATTGTAATTGCTTTATCATTTATTTTAATTGGAACTGCGGTAAATTTTGTTTTGTTAGTAAATATAACCTGTACGGTTTTTTCTTCATTTATTTTTAGGCACCAGTTATCAAACCATTCCTTAACTGCGTTTGTGTATCGCTGCAGTTTTTCAGTAACGATAATTAAGCTTTTGTCTGATGCTAATAGTATTGTATCGTCTGCGAACGTAGCAATTGAAAAATTAGTTTCGTCAGGAAGTGGTATATCTGCGCTGAATAAAACATATAGTAGACGGCCAAGAACGCTTCCTTGCGGAATTCCAGCAGTTATTTGATGAATACCTGAACATTGATTGTCATATTTAATATAGAAGCTTCGGTCAGTTAGATAGCTTTTTATGATGAGATAGTAGTCAAAAGGTAGCATTCTTTTTATTTTGTGGCCTTTTGTGTAAGCCTTCATGTCACACTTTGTCAAACGCTTTTGCTACGTCCAAAAATACTGCGGCACAGTATCGATTGTTTTCAAGGTCTGATTGGATTTTATTTGTAATTCTATGGATCTGTTGAATAGTATTATAAGTTTTTGGTCTAGAAGTTGGCTTATCCGATCATGCAGTAATTTTTCAGCAATTTTAGATATTGTCGGTAATAAGCTTATTGGTCTATATGATGACACGGTATTTGGATCTTTACCCGGTTTTGGCAATGCAATAATCTCTCCCACTTTCCAGAGCTTCGGAAAGTATTGTAAGCGAAACATTGCATTAGAAACGTTTCGCAAGTATATAATATATATGCCTTGGTGGGTAGCTCCGCTAATGATTTTCCTATTATCATGTCATATCCGGGTGCTTTTTTATGTTTTATTCCTTTTTTGATGCAAGCTATTATTTAGTGTGTATTCGTCCTTTTTATTTTTGTAAAATCATAGTGGAAGTGGTTTTGGTTGTTGATTTTCTTTTCTTCGTCATTTGATAGAACTTTTTCGCCAATGTTTTCGCTTTTTCCTCTTTTGTAACAGCCCATGAATTGTCATCTTTTTTTAGTGGTGGTTGATGTTTTATTTGAGTTTTTAATTTTTTAGTACATTTCCATAAAGAGTAGTTTGTATCTTGAAAGGGAGTCAGATTCTTCAAATAGTTTTCGATTTCTTTGTTATTTCTCTTATTTAAAGTATCCTTAAGAATTTTTGTAGCTAAGTTTAGTTTTCTTTTGTCGTCAGGTGATCTAGTTTTTTGCCACCTTTTTCTTAACTTTCTTTTTTCTATAATTTGTTTTTTAATAGTAATGTCAGTTGTTGGTGTATTTGTTCTATTTGCTTGCTTTGGTGCCGATCTGATCCTTGGTTCTAGTACTACGTCATTAAAATGGATAATGGCATGTTCAATGTCAAGTTGCGTTTTTAATATCACATTTGGTATAAGTTGATCGTCAATATGGTGGCGGAATTTTTCCCAGTTGGTTCTGTCATTAAGTATGCGAAAAGATGTATCTATAGATTTTAAATGACTTACATATTCAAGTAATATCGGCGAGTGGTCAGAAGAAAGTTCATAGCTCGACTGAATTGTCAATTAGTTATGGCTTATGTTTTTGGTTATGCAGAAATCGATCAAGTCTGGAATTTTCTTTACGTCAGTTGGCCAATAGGTAGGTTCTCCGGTACTTATAAATCTGCAATTGTTTTTGTTAATTGCGTTAATAAGAATACGTCCCTTTTTGTTGGTGAGTCTTGAGCCCCAATCAATGTGTTTTGCATTGAGATCTCCAGCTGCAATAAATCTATTGTTAAGCGTCTTTATGTATTTGTCATATTGATCCGAGTTTATTATGTGTCTAGGTGGACAGTATATGAAGGAGATAGATACTGGGTCTATTTTTGTCATAGATTCGTACTGTCGTGGATTGAAGATAAGGCGTCGAATATTGGAGTTGTTCATTGTGCGTTATGCTTGATTATAGCAGTCCCTCCGTGGGCTCTTGCATCAGGATGGTTTGTCACATGCACTTTGCATTTAGGAAATTTCAGAAGACTTTTATCAGTGAAGTGTGTTTCTGCAATCAATGCTATGTATGACAATATCTTTGTCAACTAAAAATTGTTTCAGTTCTAAATAGTGCTGTGTTATTCCATTTGCATTCCAAATTAGAATTTTAATTTTTTCACTTTTGTCCATTCATATTCTTTAAAAGCATTGTAATTATATTCATCATATTTGTCATTTGGTTGACTAGGGATTTTACCATGCCTTTAAGCTCTTCAATATCATTGTTTTTTTCAGATCTGTTAATCAGTTCCTGCTCTGCTTTATGTTCCCTTGAAGAAGATGCTACATCAGCATAGCTTACTCCGGGAATTATGTTTGTTACGGCTGTTGTTATTAGTGTATTATTTTTATTTGTATTTAATGTTGGTTCTTTATTACGCAGAGGTGGAAATCTTTGCATTTTAAGTGCTTCATAAATTTCGCATCCTTTGTAGTTAGCGGTATGCTTACCTCCACATAAAGCGCATTTAACTTCCTTTATTTGGTTTTTGCATTCCATTGAAAGATGTCCACCAGCGCATTTCACGCAAACTGGATCCCTTGTACAATAATTTTTTGTGTGCCCATATTTCTGGCATTTCGGGCACTGTGAAATGGTGCGCTTATGGTGAGGTGCTTCAAAAATGACTATGCAGTTCATTAGCTTGTTTATATTGTAAATGTTTTGTTGTTATCACTTGCTTGTAGTTCGATGAAAAATAATGGTAGTGGTTTTTTTGTTGATCTCTGTATTATATTAGTAATGTTAAGTACTTTGTGGCCTTTTTCATTTAGTTATTTTTTAATTTCTTCTTGGTCTGTAGAGTGGTGCATATTTCCTAAGACTACTTTAAATCCTCTTTCACTTTTTGGCCTAAATGTATACAGTTTCGTACCTTTTTCTTTTAGCATGTGGTGCAATCTGTTATATATTTATAAATTTTCTGCTTGAACGCAAACTTCATTATTTGCTAAAATTTTTAGAGTGAAGCTGTTATTTGCTATTTCATTTAAAGCACTCTTTAATGTTTTTATGCATTCTACACTTTGAACATATATTGGCGGTGGCTTATTATTTTTTTCTTTTTCGTCTTTGTTTAAATTTTGTGACAATGAATCTTTAATTTGCCCAATGTTTGCAGTTTGAGTAAATTCTTCTCCATCACCCATATCTAAAGCTGCAAATTTGTTTGCAGAAGAAGTTCCACTCAGCCAGTAGTTTGGCAGCTTACTTTGATTGAGTGTTGATGTTGCTTTTATTTTTTTGTTACTAGCAGTCAATGTTGAGACCTTTGTGGGTGAGTTTCGTGCTCTTTTAATCACAGGTTGCTTTTTTAGTGCAGCTGATTGTGTAGACCAGTGGTCGCCAACCTTTTCAATGTGTTGAGCTACTTTCAAGATTTTGAAATAAACAGCGAGCTACTTGCACAAGCCAACATAAATTAAATAATACACAGTTATATTCGACACACAATACATGTATTTATTTTACTACAATAATATGCGTTCTATATATAATAAACTTATGACTTATAGTGCTTATACTTATGCATAACTACATCCATGTTCACACCTATCAATCGTAACAAAATTTTTTGCAGTCATAATGGCAAATCACAAGCGACTCAAAAAAACAACAAAACAGTAATAGTACATTATTATATAAATAAAATATGGGCAGATAAAAAGAGCATATTTAATGAGAAGGTTGACATTCTGACTCATCGATAATTTTTTTAATATTTGCAGTATAATTTGATACAGTCATTCGAATAAAGTTATCCAAATGTATATCTGTAAGCCGATTGCGGTATTTATTTTTAATAAATTTCATATTGGAAAAAGAAGATTCACACAAATAAGTTGAACTGAATAACGCTTTCACTTTCAACGCAGCACGACACTCATAAATCTGAATACTTATCTTTACTTACTAAAGTCCATATACATTTTGTATTTGAACCTAAAGATTTTAAAGTCAAGTCACTTTCAATCAGTTCCATTTCTGTCACAGCAATGTCTTCGCCAAAGTTGTTCATAACACAAGTTGCAAACTGTTGTATATCAATGTCCATGAAGGGTGAAACAACAAATTGCGTCACTAAAGCAATTTTGCTGAAATCCTTCAAACGATTTTTGAAGTTTTCTTCAAGTTAGAAACTGTTTCCATATGATATTTTCGGAAAGAATAGGAAAGTGCTTAATATCGCGGTTTTTTAGGTTTTGTTCCCAAAATTCAAGTTTTGTAAAAAATGCATTTATATGTGGTAGCTAAGAAATTGTGGAAAACTTTCATCCTTATGACATAGCGCCACGAGCCCCTTATCACAACCCACCATAGCTGGAGCACCGTCAGTTGTCAGGCCTACCATTTTTGATATTGGAATTTTCTCAGAAGAGATGAGATTTTTTAAATGAGAAAACAGCTCTAGCCCAGTAGTATGTCCTTTGAGTGGAATAAACTTCAAAAGATCTTCTTTAATTGTAAAATCACTAAAAGCCATCCTGACAAATATGGCCATCTGTGAGGTGTCAACTACATCTGTTGATTCATCCAGTTGCAGTGAAAAATAAATACAGTTATCTAAGTCACTTCTTAACTGTAAAAAAAATATCATTGCTCATTACTTCTACTCGCCTCATCACTGTATTAGCAGAAAGTTGCATAGATTTTATAGCAGACTATTTCGTCTTTATTTCTAAAGTTGGCGAATAAAGAATCTGCAGCTTCCAAAAATGCTTGTTTTATGATTTCCCCGTCTTCATAAGGTTTTTTCTTTTGTGCAATTATCTGGGAAACAAGATAAGATGCTTCAGTTGCAGCCTTATTTTTGTCGATTGTTTTCAAAAATATTGACTGTTGTCTAATTAACTGGATTTTTAAATGTTTCAGTTTTTCTTTTCTGGTGGCAGAATTTAACGGGAATGCCTTCTCAAAATTCGAATGTACAGTTTTATGATGCCTCTCAATATTTCCTTATTTAGGAACTGACACAGATGTATTACATAACAAACAAACACTTTTGCCTTTAACTTCTGTGAAGAAGAATTGTTCTTCCCATTCCGAATGGAAATGGTATGTCTTCGCTTTCTTACTACTGCTTGCCATAATGTTTCGAACTCTAACCCAACCGCTGCACGCAGAACGTTGATAATGCCGTTCAGTATTAAACTGAGCGCAATGTCGACGTGCATTGCGTATATATAAAGCCAAAAAATTCTCGAACACGCTAATCGGTTCCAGTCGATCCTAGAACGGAGACGCGACTTCGCGTCGTGTTTGTCGGCGCGAAATCGCTTACCGCAGTGTTGCCGCTGTTTATCTATTTATTATGAAAATTTCTGAAATTTGCTAATACTGGTATGATTTTCAGACTTTTGGATTTCTTGCAACGTGAGCAGCGCGAGCTACCATAATTGCCTTTGCGAGCTACCGGTAGCTCGCGATCGACGGGTTGGCGACCACTGGTGTAGACACTGACAAATGGTTCGCTAGCAGTAGTTCTGTTGATGCAGTTGTTGTTGTTGCAGTATTTAAAGAGACGGTTGAACAAGTTGTAGATGTATTTGTAGTCGTAGTTGTAGGCATACCAGTTGTGCTCACGTATGATGCAGAGAATACGGGACTGCTGATATGAGAACTTATGCTCTCTGCGCTCCATGGCGATAATGTAGAGCGCATATTGTTGTTGCAGCTTATAGGAGCTGACTGTGCTGACCCTTTTGCGTTTGATCCGCTCTGTGCAAGGCGAATTTATTACAGGTGACAGCAAACACATATAAGTAAAACCCTACATGTATTTGTTGTTGCGTTTGGTCCAACCATCACGTCAAAATCAGCAAGCAAATGTAAACATACGAATGTAAACATACCAATACACACAAACAAAGCATATCATTTTGACGTAAGCCATACCTACGGTGAAAAATTCAGCTGGGTGAATGCTGTCACCTTAATAAATCCACCTTGGCTCTGTGCTAAATTCATGCGCGGCATTGAGAACGAGTTTTCGGTATGTAGCGGCATTTTTTGCGGAGTAAGAACTTTCGTCTCACTTTTGGATTCTGTTCTCTCCCAATGGGGAGAACGTAACACACTCATATTTATTTTGCCAGCTGCTTTGCTTGGTTTTAGTTTTTCGTTTTTTTTTTTTTGTTTTAATAAAAATGTTTGTTGGCTTATCGAGTTTCCCTTTGCACTTTCTATGCAGTTTTCTATGAGTCCTATCTCTTGTTAGCAATAATACACTTTGAGTTTGTTGAGAACAATTTTATTAACACGGATCGACAGTAAAACACGTCCGATACGCACAGTATAAAAATTGAAGTAAAACGAATTTGAATAATGTTTGGCAAATATTGGAACAAAAACTCAAAATAAATATATCACTGAAAACTCAAGAAGAAATTGACTCCGCTATTGTATTTTTGAATGATAGCGTAATACAAGCAGTTACCAACCCAAACAACGAAAATGACAAATGAAGAAAATATCCCAACTTACATTAAGAGAAAATCGGCGAAGAAAGCAAATTCCGCAAAACATGGCAAACCACCAGACGTCCAGCAGATACAACTAAACTCAATAAGGCGACAAATGAGCTAAAAGTATTATTTACCAAACACAAGGAGAGTAAACTTCGAAATTATATGGCAAACTTGGGAAAAGCAGCATTTTCAAATTAATGAAGAAGAAAAAGCCGATACACTAGCCAAACACTTCTTAGACACATTTACAAGCGAAATGGAAAATCAAAACACTAAAATTAAATCTGATAAGAAATAAAGGTTCCGTAACCCAAAACAAGAAACACTACCATAAGTGGAATTAAAAATCAGATAAGGAAGCTAACCGATATGGAAGCTAAGCTTCAGGATATGACCTAATAAATGGAAAAATTTTAAAAGAATTACCTGAAATAGCATTGCACTACATAAGAAATATATTTCATTGCTTGCTAGATACTAAATACTTCTCACGACTATGGGAAATTGCTCAAATTACCGCCATACCCAAACCAGCAAAAGATGCCACCAAAACTGCCTCATATGGGCCCATCAGCTTATTGCCAATACTTTCAAAAGTGTTTGAAAAAATATTGCTCGACCGACCAGAACCAATTTTGACAGCAAAAAAAGTGATACCACGCCATCAATTCGTATTTAGACGGCAACACTCAACAGTCCAACAAATCCACAGGGTTGTCAACAACATACTTAACGATATGGATAAAAAAAAATATTGTGTAGCTGTATACTTGTACATTGCAAAAGTCTTTGATAAAGTTCGGCATAAAGGACTTTTGCATAAGATACTACTATGAACTTTTGAAGAGCTACATAACTGATCGAAAACTTTATATAAGATATGAAGACGCATATTCCGATATCCTACCAATGACAGCTGGAGTACCGTAAGGTAATGTACTAAAGGGTGATTTTTTAAGAGCTATAGGAAATTTTTTCAAAAAAACACACGTAAAATTCAGAAAAATGCGTGAAATTTTTATTTAAATCCATAATACAGTCTATATAATTTAATGTTTGAAGATTATTTCATGCAAATGTTTACCGCGACTGCGCTTCAAATAGTCCATCCGCTTAGTCCAATTTTGGCATACTCCTTCCAATGTTTCGGCCGGTATCTCACATATAATTGCTTTAATGTTGTCTTCCAATGCGTTAATTGAATCAGGCTTGTCTGAATAGACATGCGCTTCAACATAGCCCCACAAAAAATAATCTAAAGGCGGTGTATCGCACGATGTGGGTGGCCAATTGACAGGTCCCGAACGTGAAATAAAATGTTCACCGAACTCGCCTCTCAACAAGTCCATTGTTACGCGTGCTGTGTGGCATGTGGCACCGTGTTGCTGAAACCACATGACATGCAAGTCAAGCTCTTACATTTTGGGCAAAAAAAAGGTGGATATCATTACACGGTAGCGCTCACCATTCACAGTTACGTTACGATTCGCAGCATCTTTGAAGAAGTACGGTCCAATGTTACCTCCAGCCCATAAACCGTACCAAATTGTGACCTTTTCTGGATACGTTGGTAGCTCTTGCAGTTCTTCTGGCCGATCTTCACTCCAAAATCGAACATTCTGCTTATTCACGTACCCATTGATCCAAAAAGAGCTTCGTCGCTCAACACAATTTTTCGGCAGGTCGTTCGGCTTCAATTCTTGCACCAGCTGTATTTTGAAAGGCTTCACACCTAAATCCTTTCGCAAAATTTTCCACGTTGTTGAGTAACAGAGGCCCAATTGCTGCGAACGGCGATGAATCGATAATTGGTGGTCATCATTAACACTGGCCGATACACCTGCGATATTTTCTTCAGTTCGCACTATACGTAAGCGTGTTGGTAGTTTGATATCCAATAATGTAAATTTGGTTCTAAATTTAGTCACAATATCTCGAATAGCCGCTTCAGTGGGTCGATTAAACTGACCATAAAATGGAAGAAGCACGCGATAAACTTTCATAACAGAACACGCATTTTTATAATAAAATTGAACGATTTGGAAGTGTTGTTCGTTTTTAAGACGATTCATGGTTAAATTATAGACCAAACTGAAAATGTTTGGCAGTGAAACAAAACACGAAACGTGCGTCAGCTGTTTAAGCCAACTGTTTAAAAAGATAATAGCTAAAAAATCACGCGTTAGGACTTCTTTTATATCCAATATGCACCGCAGATGTGCCAACTCCGACAGCACATATTGCAATGATAGTAACGTTCGCAGAGGATACTGTATTAATGAATCAAAAATGCAGTAAACTGGTTAGAAGAATGTAGTATAGAAGTTAATAAAGACAAAACTATACAAGTTATGTGTACAAAAAAAAACATCAACTATTGCCCAGCAGCAAAATAACATGGAAACAGCAACAAAAAAAATGAAATTAAGAATAAGTACCGGCAATTAAATTAGCTAATCGAACGAGCATCAAAACTATCACTTCAGAATAAGGTGAGTACATAGGTACAAAACAATTATTACTCCCATCTGGAAATACGGAATAGAAATATAACAGAAAAACACAAATCTTCGTACTCATACAGTGAACATAATCCAAAATATTGCGAAATATAACAAATGCTGGTTAGTTTATTCCCAATGAAGCCATACATCCTGACTTAAACGTAGACACCAGATAACGTCAATGTATAAAGAAGTCTCAATGACGGGAACGCATCGAATTTTGAGGGGTACTCATTTTGCGCGCGTGGTTCGCCACCGACATATTTTTTACCAAAGTTAACAGAAATATACTCAAATGGTCAAATTTAAGAGCAGTTGAGTAAAATTCGTTTGTATGAAAGAATGTTAACGCTGTAAACTATATTAGCTACAGGCACTTTTTCATAAAAAACTAAACTCAGTAGTGACTAAGAAAGAGCAAATCATCCAAAAATATATACAAATATTGTGTCTGTCTAAGACATCTTCTGTTAAAACTTTGTTGAATTCCCTCCCTCCAACTAAATCAAATCCTTCATAGAGAATTGATTCATTACCAGGCGCATAGGAAGATGGCATATTCAAATTCAAATATGTGAATTTATATACATATACGCATATATATATGCTGTGTGTATGTATGTACGTATATATGCTGTGTGCACTTGCCTGCCACATCAAAAAATATTATGATACCCTAAAACTTTTCAAGAAATCCAGCGCACATTCATAGACACAGCATTGTATGTGCAGTAACCTTCAAATACTCTGATTTCAGAGTACCACTATTTATCAATTGGAGAACTACATGCATACGTCAAGGAATATACTCGTACTAATTAATTATTTACCTATTATCAGAGAATATAAAATACTGGCTTTGAGATTTTCTGCAGTATTGAAATGTCCGACACAGAACTTTTTGAAGTGAAACTTCTAAGGCGTCGATGGACGAGGGAGAATGGAGAGTAAAATTTCAAGGCCACGCAACGCTTTGGGCATTTTCGTTACGCGAGAGAGAAAAAAGATATAACATAAAAGAATAGGAGAGAGAGAGCTATACCTTATATATGTATATCTTAGATACATACACTTTAGGCTATTTTTCCTGAGTTTTTCCTTGTGGTTGCTAATTTCTAGTGAGAAATAGCACTGCCTACTTTTTGGCGCTTATTTGTTGGTGCAAACTTGTGGGAAATATAGTTTTGGTGCCTACTTTTTGGCATTATATTTCCTTGGTCCCTTTTGTTTGGGGCGTTTTTTGGTCCCAATTTTTTTTGCGTTGTTTTTTTGGTGCCTACTTGTTGGCGCTTATTTCCGTTTCCTGGCTAGTGCTTGTGCGTACTACTCGTATAAAGTGCTATCCATTCCGGGATCGGATTTATTGATATTGCCTTGCGGTAATTTGTGCCGTTCCTGTAATCGCTGCGTTTGTGCGGGTGATGAACGCTCGGAGTAATGCGCGTTGTTGCCACGGTTTGTGTCCGGCGTTTACCTATACCGGTCGACCCTTCTCCGTTTTTTGTAAATCTTGTCTATTTGTAATCTCTGCAAATGTTGTGAATTGGTTTAGATATATATTCTTTCTCTCTCTCTTCCTCTCATTCTCTCTCGGGTCTCTCCCTCTTTCTTTGTCTGCCTTAAAGTTTTACTTCTGTTGTGTGTACTACGCTACACACATTTTTTTTAAGCTACTTGTGCTGTTTTATGCAACTTACTGTACCCTCATGCGAAACAAATGACTAACCGACGTTCGAGCGTTTTTTTTTTAATTAAGCAAGACACGTTGTGCTCTGTTATGGCGGTTGAATCAATCTGTCTTTTCCTTTATTTAGTTTTACTTTAGAACCTAAAATGTATTACAATTTTGGTTACTTAGCTTAAAGTTATTTTTGTTGGTTCACATTTTCTTTCAAGAAACATACACCGATCCACGATTTTAAATGTAGGTATTACAATTTTGCTTACTTAGCTTAAAGTTATTTTTTTTGGTTTACATATTCATTTCAACAAACATACACCGATCCATGATTTGACTTTTATAATTTTAATTGTTGTTAAATATAATAAAATGCTGATTAATTACTTTGAAAATATTCTATTGTGAAATACACCGGAAATATGGAATTGTGTTACTGTCTGGCTTTATTAATTTGATTTTAAAATTCCTAGAATTTATCAGATTCATTGTATTTAGTATTTATATAACTTCTCCACCCTTTAGATTGGAATTCTCCTGAATTCTATTATTTAGTTTTATTTTTATATATTTTTGTTTCATACAAAAAATGCAACATAAAATTGTTATTAAAATAACTATTAAAACATTACATAAATAAGAGAATTTGCTGTGGTATTTTAAATTAAAAAAATGTTTTTGGTATTTTTATGCCCAATAATAAATTTGTATTATTAAAAATTGCTGTTCCTTATTCTAAATATATCACTTCATTGTAATCTGTTTCATATTTTATTATTTTCTTACTTGTTAAAATATTAGGATGAATTATTCCATATTTGGCTGATACTACATTATCTTGTATATGTTTTTTATTTTATCTCTCAAAAGTTGTATTTTTGTTAATTGTTCTAAATATAAATTTTGTTCTCTTTCTTTTTCATTAAATTTATTAATGCCATTTAGTGTATTTTCTATATGTTCTATAACTTAATTTTAAGGATTTTCTGAGAGTTGGCGTTACCAATATAAAATCGCAACAGGTCATACATTAACTAACGTCATTGTGAAGCGTTATTATTGCGCTTTATTTTTCAGTATGTGTAATTTCGTTAAAGTGTAAACAATATTTTTTTTGTAGCCATCAACATGTCAACTTTTGTGCCAACAAAACGCAATTTGCGGGAAGCATTACTTTACTGTTTCAATTGGAAGAAAAAAGCAGCTGAAAGTCATCGATTGCTGTGTGAAGTTTATGGTGAACATGCTCCATCGCAACAAACGTGTGAGTATTGGTTTCGACGCTTTAAGAGTGGAAATTTTGACTTGGAAGACAAGGAACGTCCAGGACAGCCAAAAAAGTTTGAAGATGAAGAATTAGAAGCATTACTCGATGAAGATTGCTGTCAAACTCAAGAAGAACTAGCAAAATCATTGGGAGTCACTCAAGCAGCCATTTCAAAACGTTTAAAAGCAGCCGGATTCATTCAGAAGCTTGGAAATTGGGTTCCCCATGAACTGAAGCCGAGAGACGTTGAAAGGCGAATATGCATGGCCGAATTGCTGCTTGAACGGGACAAATTGAAGTCGTTTTTGCATCGGGTTTGGACTGGTTATGAAAAATGGATCCATTATGACCACCCTAAGCGCAAAATATCATACGTCAAGCCCGGCCAACCAGCGAAACCGACGCCGAAGAAAAATATTCATTGCGCCAAGGTAATGCTCTGCTCTGTATTTGGTGGGATCAGAAAGGTGTGATCTATTATGAGCTGTTGAAATCGGCCCAAACGATCACAGGGGACCTCTACCGAACACAATTGATTCGTTTAAAGAGAGCAATCGCTGAAAAACGGCTGGAATATGCGACCAGGCACGAGGTCATAATTTTACAACATGATATTGCTCGGCCGCATGTTGCTCAACCGGCCAAAACATATTTGGAAAACAGTGGATGGGAAATTTTACCTCACCCGCCTTATAGCCCAGACATTGCCCCGTCCGACTACCATTTGTTCCGGTCGATGCAGAACGCACTCACTGGAATACGATTCACTTCAGTTGAGGGTATCAAAAATTGGCTCGATTCCTTCTAGGCAGCCAAACCGGCGCAATTCTCCTGGGATGGTATCCACAAATTACCAGAAAGATGGGAAAAAGTAGTGCCTAACGATGGACAATACTTTGAATGAAATATATTATACTAAATTTTTATAATAAAGCTCCAAATTCACTCAGAAAATCCTTAAAATTAAGTTATAGAACCATATTTTTCACTTTTATCAATACTTTTAAGTTGTTTTATAGCTGTATTAAAATATTCAGTTATTTCGATATGTTGACTAATATTTGCGTCAGTTTTTAGTAGATGATTCTTTATGTCATGTCTGTCCTTGTACTAGAAAAAGGTTTTTTGATGTTGTTAAGGTGAATACCTTTCAATTTCTGTTTCCTATATAACCTTTGTGCCTAAACGCTTCATAGTTTTTTATAAATCCTTCTAATCTCTTTTCCTCATATTATTCGGTGTTTTTGTTTAATCTATTTATGATTTCATGTTTTGTTGTTTCTAAATTGTTTCTCACTATTTCAAAATCTATTTGTTATCATGTATCAGGTCAGTCCATAAGTTCGTGCGTTTTTTAATGGTGATTTTAAAATTAATAAAAACGATGTTTAAAGCATTTATTAATCAATAAGATATTTTTATTTTTTTTCTATTTATTTATTTATTGTCTTTGAATGGATACATTCTTACAGACTAGATTAAGATAATGTACAATAGTTTAGTAGTTACTAAGAAAAGAACGTTTTAAGATGATTGACTAAGATGCCATACGGCCATGTAAAATCAGCACTAGAAGAATTGAAAAACATATTTAAATCTGCACATGCGCTAGGAATCGGAGCATTCACCCCATAGTTGGTTCTCGAGAAGCGAAGGTTTTAAAGGTTTCGTACTGTCGGAGCATCATATTGATTATATTAAATTGAATTTTACTTAAAAGGGAAGGACAATCAATAGATCCAAAAATATGGGTATATTAAATTGAATTTTACTTAAAAGGGAAGGAGAATCAATAGATCCAGAAATGATACGAATAATAAATGAGCACGATAGAATAGATTGGCTGCTATCAAGTGATTTTAAGTCAATCAATAAACATCGAGAGCGGTACGATGGTACAGGTTCAGAAAAGTTTAAAGATCGGAACGCAAAACGAAGAAAGACTTTCTGAACTCTCTTAATCCGATTAGACAGACCTATTTGGTACGGTCTTCAAATAATGGCGGCATACTCTAATCTTGATCTAACAAAAGCACAATACAATGTTTTGAGAGTGTGTGGGTTGGTAAATGCATAACAATTTCGGCGTACAAATGCTACGTCTTATGACGTGGTTAATTAACATGGCTGGTGAAATTCAACTTAGAGTCGAAAATAACGCCTAAGTCTTTAATTTCCTCAACGGATTGCAAAGGTAAGCCAGCAATACTATACGAAGTATGCGAAGTATGTTTGATTTAGCATATTTGCTAATATTTAGTGACAAACGGTTTAAATAGCACCAGTTCCGGACATTAGGCAAGTCGGTTTGCAACTTTTCAGAGTCCCTAACACTGTTAATCACCGCAAATATTTTAAGATCATCAGCATACAATAAGTGTTCAGCAAAAGAAAAGTAAGAACCAGTATCGTTAATAAAGAGTATAAAGAGAAGGGGTCCTAGAATACTTCCCTGTGGGACACCAAAGGACGCAATAAATGCACGGGATGTCGTATTATCACCGGCTACAACACAGTGCCTGTTGGACAAATATGATTTGATCCACGACAAAAACGTGGAGTGTTTTCCTTCATTATTTACAATGTCTTCCCAATGTTTAGGCAAATTTTTCATTCCCTGCTCAAAAAATTTTTTGTCCTTGGAGCCAAAATACACTTCGATATCCCTTTTTATAGCTTCTTTTGAGGAGTAGTTCTTGTTACTCATATGGGATTGAAGTCCACAGAAAAGGTGATAATCACAAGGTGCAATATCCGGAGAGTTTGGTGGATGCGGCAGTAGCTCCCATCCGAGCTCGTTCAGCTTGCCTAATGTTTGCCTTGCGGTATGAGGTCTTGCGTTGTCGTGGTGAAACAAAACTTTGCGTCTATTCACTAAAGACGGTCGATTTTTTTAAGTGCCTCATTCAGGTTTGATAGCTGATAGGAATAATAATCAGCAGTTATCGTCTGGTTCGGTTCCAGAAGTTCATAATAAACAATACCGGCCATATCCCACCAAATAGACAGGAGAATCTTCTTGGGGCGAAGGTCATCTCTAGGGGTCGGTTCTGGTGTTTCATCTTTATCTATCCATTGGCGTTTGCAAACAGGATTATTGTAAAGGACCCATTTTTCATCACCAGTAACGATACGGTTAAAAAAACTTTCAATTTCAAGCCGTTGGAGCAGCTGAGAACATACATGCACTCTCTGCTGAAGGTTGGCGACGGAAAGTGTATCCGGAACCCGTTTTCCCAGCTTTGAAACCTTTCCCAACTGAACCAGGTACCTATGAACTGTTCCATTCGATGATTTTAACCTCTGAGCTATCATATCGACTGTCAAATTTCGCTCAGCTTCCACGAGTTCGAGCAAGGCGTCGGAGTTACAGACTTCAGGACGACAAGCGCGCGGGGCATCCTCCACGTCGCAGTTACCACTTCGGAATTTTGAAAACCACTTTTGCGCAGTCTTTACACTCACGATATCCTCTCCGTAAACAGTGTTTATTTCTGCAGCAGCAGTTGTTGCATTTTTACCACTTTTATAAAAAAAATACAAAATATGCCTTTTATACGCGTTCGAAGATTCCATTTTATTTTTTAACAACACGTGCTTCTATCCGCGATTAAAATCACTTGTTCAATGCACAATATATCAAAGAAAATATAAATAGTTCCGTTATATTTCGCGAATAATTTTTTGTATGCAAAAATCGTACAAAAATGAAATTAAGGGTAAAATACGCACGAACTTATGGACTGACCTCATACTTCCTTTGGTGTACATTTTAGTTTGGAATTGTATTAGTTGTTTAACTGACAACCCTGTTTCTAGTTTATACAAAACTCTAAATTTTTCTGCTCTAGTGTTATGAAATCTTTCAATGCCTGCATTACCCGTATGGCTGTGGGGCTTAGTTAGATGAAGTTCTATATTTTCATTATCAAAAAATTATTTAATCCTTGCGGTTTTAAATTCGTTGTCTGCAATTATTTTCTTTAGTTTTCCCAATTTAGTGAAATGGTCTTCTAATCGTTCGATAATGGTAATATGACTTCTGTCATTTAAGGGATAAGCCGCTCCGAATTTTGAAAATTTATCTATGATAGTTAAAAAGTGGTACCCTTTCATAACATACGTATCCATGAGTATAATTTCATTTTTTTCTGTCGGTGTTTCTGTATTATTAAATTTTAATTTGATGGGTTTTCTGTAATACCTACTTTACCTCTTGGCAAGTTTCGCACTGATTGATAACGGTCTGGATCAACTCCAATAATTTTGGGTAGCACATTTTTTTTCTTATTTGAATGTATGTTTCCAATATACCTGAGTGCATACTTTCCGATACGTGGTGCAACGAAATTTGCTTAATGGCCTCGACTTCGGTTTCGATGTCTTGTGCTCTCTTTGTGCACTTAATAAATTTTATCTGATTGTCATTAGAATACATTTCAATTAGTTTTAATTGCACTTTGTTGTAATTGTGTTCTGAAATTTCCGGATAGATCCCGATCTTCCCTTTTGTAATGAATCTTTTGAATATGTTTCCCATTTCTTCAAAATCACTTTCCGCATTAAATATTATTCTATTTCCATGCAGTATTTTAAATTCTTCTATTTTATTATTTGTTAAAATAATTTGAGTTTTGTACTTATTCACTATGTCTTCTTTAATTGGAAAATAGTCACCTAAATCTTCTTCCGCTGAGTGTATTGTGGCCATTGTCTGGTCGTCCTCTATATTATTTATTGAATATCCTAAATTGTCGACATTGTTATTCTCTATTTCCATTGCAACAACGTTCTCATTATTTTCTATTCTGCCTAGAAAGTCAGCTACTTTATTATCCTTGCTTTTTAAATCTTCAATATCAAATTGGTGTTCTCCTAATTTTAGTAGCCATCTCCGATGTCTTGGTGACATATCCTTTCCCTTATATACATATACTTTGAATGTAGAAATTTAATTGATTGATGGTCAGTTAAAATTACAAATCTTCTACCGTATACGTATGGCCTCAAATATAGGGTGGGCCATGTAAAATTTGCTTTTTGAATCAGCTATAAAAAAAAAAAAATAATCAATAGTTTTTCACACTTTTTTTTTATTTTGAAGATTGAACATTGTTATTTATCAATGAAAAATAATATCGTTCAAATGACTGCCACGACTGGCTTTACAGTAGGCCATTCGATCAACCCAATTTTCGATTGTTTGGGCTCCAATTTCATGTATGGCAACTTCGGTTTCGTGTTTTAAAGCATCAATCGTCTCTGGATGGTTCGCATAGCATTTGTATTTAACGGCTCACCACAAAAAATAGTCCAACGGGTTTAAATCACAGCTCCCAGGAGGCCAATTGATATCGGAATTTCGGCTGATTATTCGGTTTTCAAAAACGGTAGCCAAAAGTCGAGTGTAACTTTGGCAGTGTGACAAGTTGCACCGTCCTGTTGAAACCAAATGTCTTCCATGTCTTCTTCTTCTTAATTGGCGCGATAACCGCTTACGCGATTTTGGCCGAGTTTAACAAAGCGCGCCAGTCGTTTCTTTCTCGTGCTAACCGGCGCCAGTTGGACACACCAAGTGAAGCCAAGTCCTTCTCCACCTGATCTTTCCAACGCAGAGGAGGCCGCCCTCTTCCTCTGTTACCACCAGCTGGTACCGCATCGAATACTTTCAAAGCCGGAGCATTTGTATCCATTCGGACGACATGACCCAGCCAACGTAGCCGCTGGATCTTTATTCGCTGCGCTATGTCTATGTCGTCGTAAAGCTCATACAGCTCATCGTTCCATCGTCTGCGATATTCGCCGTTGCCAACGTTCAAAGGTCCTAACATCTTACGGAGAATCTTTCTCTCGAACACTCCAAGCGTCGCATAATCGGATGTTGTCATCGTTCAAGCTTCTGCGCCATATGTTAGGACGGGCATGATGAGAGTCTTGTAGAGTGTTAGTTTTGTTCGTCGAGAGGGGACTTTACTACCTTAGTCCAAAGTAGCACTTGTTAGCAAGAGAGATTCTACGTTGGATTTCAAGGCTGACATTGCTATCGGTGTTAATGCTGGTTCCTTAATAAACGAAGTCTTTTACAACCTCGAAATTATAACTGTCAACAGTGACGTGGGTGCCGATACGCGAGTGCGCCGACGGTTTGTTTGAAGACAGGAGGTACTTCGTTTTGTCCTCGTTCACCGCCAGACCCATTCGCTTTGCCTCTTTATCCAGTTTGGAGAACTTTTTGGAAACAATTATTTGAGCATATCACGGTAACGCTCGCCATTTACTGTAACCGCGGCTCCTCGCTCATTTTCGAAAAAAAATGGACCAATGATGCCGCCAGACCAATTTTGTTCAAGCGTATAGCGTCCCGTTTCGTAAATGTCAAACCTTTAAGTAAATTATGAACACATTTGACATGTCATTTGTGTTACCATTCTCAAAAAAATAGGTAGTTGACACTCCATATTATTGCTAAAAATTCTTTATCCGTAGCAGAGTAGTTTCTCTCATGGTTGTTCAATGTCCTTGATGCATAACAAACTGGATGTCCTTCCTGCGACAATACTGCGCAGCATAGCATAATTAGATGTGGGTATCGTAAAATTGGATGGGTACTTATTAGTGTCTTTAATTTTTCGAATGTTTCAATGTAGGTTGGGTCGTTCAAATTAATTCGTGCTCCTTTTTTCAAATATTTTGTAATTGGCTGTACCACTTTCGCATAGTCTTTTACAAATTTTCGATAATAAGCGGTTAAGCCCAGAAAACTTTTTATTTGCTTTTCGGTTTTTGGTAACTCTAAATTTTCAGTGACTTTAACTTTATTAGGATTCGGTTTGATGACGTCTTTTGTTACGATGTGGCCCAGGAATTCTGTTTCTTTCCCCAAAATAACCCCATTTGTGAATTTGAATTTTCAAGTTTTTACTTTTCAACACATTAAATATATCCTTAATTGCTTTCAAGTGTTCTTGTAATGCGGTACTAAAAATCAGAATATAGTCTAAATAAACGACACATGTTTTGTTTATGAAACTTCGCAAAATCTCATTCATAAGTCGCTGAAAGGTTGCGGGGGCGTTTTTCAATCCAAACGGTATCCTTACAAACTCGTAAATACCGTGAGGTGTGACGAATGCCGTTTTTTCCTTCCTTTTTTACTAAGATTTGGTGGTAACCCTTCGCTATATCAAGCGTTGTGAAATATTGTTCTCTTCGTAGTTTATCTAGGATTGAATCGATGTTTGGAAGTGGATATTTATCGTCCACTGTTACATCATTTAATTTTCTATAGTCCACTACTAAACGAAATTTTTTTTCACCTGAATTGTTCATATTTTTTGGTACTACTATGAGTGGACTGGAGTACCTTTTTTGGATAATGCCTTGCTCCTCCATTTCTTTTATTTGCTTCCTTACCTCCATTTCATGTTGAGGTGGGTAACGGTATAATTTTGAATTGATCTGCTGTTGGGGTGTCGTTTTTATTTCATGTTGAATTTCTGTAGTATTTGTTAATTTATCGCCTTCTTCAAAAAACATGTTATTAAATCGCTTTAGTAGCTTGGTAATTTCTCTATACTCTTCTTCGTTTAAATGATCCAACTTTAATTTTTCAAAATTTAAATCCATGGCTTCAAGGGCATAAATTTGGTTAAGATTGTAAGGGCTATTAAGACATTTGGTTTCTTTTTTATTTAAAATTATTTTTCTTTCTTCGATTTTTATTTGCGCTTTGAGGAATTTTAAGATGTCCATACCTATTATAAACTCATACTTTCTTCCTGTGAATGGTGCTACCTTCCATCTCACTCTTGCATTATTGGGTAAATTAAACTCTTCTGGTGCTACTGGGCACACTTCATAATTTATTGCATCCACATTTGTGATTGTACTAAATGTTATTGTGTCTTTTAACTTTACTTTCGCACTGTAATTTTTATTATTAATTACTAATTTTATTTTGGGTAACCAGTCCAGGGCTGTTTCGTAAAAAAACACAATTATTCACTTCTTCTCCATTGCCATAATTGGCAGGAGCTTCTTTTTTATTTTGCCTGTCAGAAATTAATGGATTTTGGCCAATCTGCTGACCAGGGTGTCCTACCATGTGAAGTCTACTCCTATTTAATTGGATGTTATCTATTTCCATTGGTTCAACCGGACCCTGTCTAAATGGATTTGGGCGATATTGACCTGAACCTTGTCTAGGGTGTGGTCGTTGGAAACTAGCCATGGTAAATTGATTGAAGTCGTTATCCCTTCCGTTATTAAAATTGTTATTTTGTCTGTATTGTCGGGAATTGTTATATTTTATTTCATTTTGGTAATAAGGTCGGTATCGCAGCTTCAGAGTTTCTTTTATTAATGTCCAGCTATCCGGCTCCGGTATGTTGATTATTACATTATTTGCAGCTCCCTGTATAGTACGGTAGTAAATTGTTCTTAGGGCTTCCTTTTGTAACTCAGCATTGTTGAATGTTGATAGATATTCGGTGCTTCTGAAGAAAGAATTTATAGTTATGTCCCCGATTCCAGTGAATGTAGGCAGGCTGTTTATGGTTTTCATTATGCTGTCTCTGTTGATAACTTCTGTCCTATTCCTTAATTCGAGGTACGCCTGTCTCATTGCCTTTAATTGTTGTTCTCTTCTTGCCAATTCCTCTATCAGTTCTACAGGTGCCACTTGAGGTTGACCTTCCACCATATTTCTTTGTTGATCAAATGCACGTTGTTTTCTTAGATACATTTTTGCACAATTATTTAAGCAGTTTTTACTGCTTTTCGTGGTGATTCAATTTAATTGTTTGTAGTGTATTTACAATATATACGGGTCAACGATATGAAGTGTTATCAACTTCACACCGCTTGTATCTGTAAAACAGCTCATGACATCAACGTCAAAATTGTTCTAATGACAGTTCAATGTATTGTTTATAAGCCATCAAAAGCATTTGCGTCTCGGTTTTGTTGAATTTTGTTTTCTGTGACGGAATTCAAACGTATTACTGTGATTGCGTTATATTTGGCTGGAAAATCACAACCAGCCATTGTTCGTGAGCTCAGTCACTTCAAACTGAATAAAATGTTTGTGTATCGCACTATAAAACCTTACAATGATACTGGTAGCATTGCAAAACGCTATGAAGGTGGACAAAAAAAAAACCGCAACAATACAAGTTCCAAAAAGCACACGATCTATCACCCCAGCAAAAAAAAGTTCGGTGCGAAAGAGCAAAGGAGTTGTTGCGCTTGCACGAACGTGGCGAATTTCCTAACATTGTGTTTTCTGATGGAAAAAATTTCCCTATTGAGCAGTTCATAAACACTGAAAACGATCGTGTTTACTTTACCGAACGCTCATACGAGAATTTGAGCCTACGTATGGCCACTCGAAGCAAGTTCCCATCGCAAGTAATGGTTTGGGCCGCAGTGACCGCTGATGGACGCCCTCCAATCGTTTTCATCGAGCCTGGTGTCAAAGTGAATGCGACATATTATCGGGAAAATGTTTTAGAAGCTGCTTTGGAGCCGTGGATACGCAAACATTTCGGTCGTAGACCATGGACTTTCCAACAGGACTCGGCACAGTCTCATAAAGCTCGTGTGAACCAAGAGTGGTTAAAAAATCATGTTCCACACTTCATTTCGTCCACACAATGGCTTTCGAATTCGCCAGACGCAAATCCGATGGACTATTCCATCTGGTCCATTTTGGAAAGCAAGGTGAGGACTAAAAAATATGTCAGTATGGATGCGCTAAAAATCGCGATTATACGAGAATGGGCCAAAATACCTCAAGATCACATTCGTGCAGCATGCAACTCATTTTTTGACCGTTTGAAGGTTATAGTCAAGGCAAAAGGTGGTCATATCGAGCTAAAGTGAATATATGTTAAAATTGTAACCATTTTTAAGCAATTTTGTCTTTGAAATCAATAAAAACTGATTTCACACAAAAAGTTATGGTGTTTGGAATAGGTAATACTTCATATCGTTCACCCTGTATACATATTTTTTTTTTGAAATTCTAACTTTACTTTGGGGGTGTCTGGTTTGAGAATTTCACTACTAAGATTTCACTGCGCCAAAAAAATTTTAAAATTGTTCACTTCACTTTGGTGGTGTTTGGCTTGTTAAATTTACTACTAAGCTTTTACTGCGCCAAAATTTATTTGTACAAATTGAGCGTGGTTCGTATCACGGGAGCTTTTTCTTTTTCTTCACTAGGATCCTACCGACTGCGCCAAACAAATTACTAACCGACGTTCGAGCGCTTTAAAAAAATTAAGCAAGACACGTTGTGCTCCGTTATGGCGGTTGAATCAATTTGTGCTTCCCTTTTTTTTACTTTAGAACCTAAAATATATTACAATTTTGCTTACTTAGCTTAAAGTTATTTTTGTTGGCTTACATATTCATTTCAACAAACATACACCGATCCATGATTTGACTTTTATAATTTTAAATGTTTTTAAATATAATAAAATGCTGATTAATTACTTTGAAAATATTCTATTAAGAAATACACCGGAAATATGGTTACTGTCTGGCTTTATTAATTTGATTTAAAAATTCCTAGAATTTATCAGGTTCATTGTATTTAGTATTTATATATGTAACTTCCGCGCACTTGACGCACAGCAGCTGCGGTTGTTGAGCATTTAGAAGACGTATTAACGTGGGTGCAAACATATATACGGAGCCGCGACCATTCGATATGACAAAAATTCACGATTTACTAACTATAGCAAATATTTCTATAAGAAATATTCCAGTATTGACTATTTTGATTTGATATGTCCGATCTGAGATGTAAATTTTTGTCATCGTTGAGAAAAGTGATATATGGGCGAGTCGTTTTATGAATGAAAGTACTTTGCTCTTAGAACTACGAGCACGAATCTATCAATGAATTTTTTTATGACGAGTTTTTGTTGTACTGCACAATAGTTGAAACTGTTCAACGCCGCCGCGACTATTTCCGACTGTTCAGCACCATGGCAACTAAAATGATGGCCGCTTTGGCTGCGCCTATTGTAATTTTTATTATTAATTACTAATTTTATTTTGGGTAACCAGTCCAGGGCTGTTTCGTAAAAAAACACAATTATTCACTTCTTCTCCATTGCCATAATTGGCAGGAGCTTCTTTTTTATTTTGCCTGTCAGAAATTAATGGATTTTGGCCAATCTGCTGACCAGGGTGTCCTACCATGTGAAGTCTACTCCTATTTAATTGGATGTTATCTATTTCCATTGGTTCAACCGGACCCTGTCTAAATGGATTTGGGCGATATTGACCTGAACCTTGTCTAGGGTGTGGTCGTTGGAAACTAGCCATGGTAAATTGATTGAAGTCGTTATCCCTTCCGTTATTAAAATTGTTATTTTGTCTGTATTGTCGGGAATTGTTATATTTTATTTCATTTTGGTAATAAGGTCGGTATCGCAGCTTCAGAGTTTCTTTTATTAATGTCCAGCTATCCGGCTCCGGTATGTTGATTATTACATTATTTGCAGCTCCCTGTATAGTACGGTAGTAAATTGTTCTTAGGGCTTCCTTTTGTAACTCAGCATTGTTGAATGTTGATAGATATTCGGTGCTTCTGAAGAAAGAATTTATAGTTATGTCCCCGATTCCAGTGAATGTAGGCAGGCTGTTTATGGTTTTCATTATGCTGTCTCTGTTGATAACTTCTGTCCTATTCCTTAATTCGAGGTACGCCTGTCTCATTGCCTTTAATTGTTGTTCTCTTCTTGCCAATTCCTCTATCAGTTCTACAGGTGCCACTTGAGGTTGACCTTCCACCATATTTCTTTGTTGATCAAATGCACGTTGTTTTCTTAGATACATTTTTGCACAATTATTTAAGCAGTTTTTACTGCTTTTCGTGGTGATTCAATTTAATTGTTTGTAGTGTATTTACAATATATACGGGTCAACGATATGAAGTGTTATCAACTTCACACCGCTTGTATCTGTAAAACAGCTCATGACATCAACGTCAAAATTGTTCTAATGACAGTTCAATGTATTGTTTATAAGCCATCAAAAGCATTTGCGTCTCGGTTTTGTTGAATTTTGTTTTCTGTGACGGAATTCAAACGTATTACTGTGATTGCGTTATATTTGGCTGGAAAATCACAACCAGCCATTGTTCGTGAGCTCAGTCACTTCAAACTGAATAAAATGTTTGTGTATCGCACTATAAAACCTTACAATGATACTGGTAGCATTGCAAAACGCTATGAAGGTGGACAAAAAAAAAACCGCAACAATACAAGTTCCAAAAAGCACACGATCTATCACCCCAGCAAAAAAAAGTTCGGTGCGAAAGAGCAAAGGAGTTGTTGCGCTTGCACGAACGTGGCGAATTTCCTAACATTGTGTTTTCTGATGGAAAAAATTTCCCTATTGAGCAGTTCATAAACACTGAAAACGATCGTGTTTACTTTACCGAACGCTCATACGAGAATTTGAGCCTACGTATGGCCACTCGAAGCAAGTTCCCATCGCAAGTAATGGTTTGGGCCGCAGTGACCGCTGATGGACGCCCTCCAATCGTTTTCATCGAGCCTGGTGTCAAAGTGAATGCGACATATTATCGGGAAAATGTTTTAGAAGCTGCTTTGGAGCCGTGGATACGCAAACATTTCGGTCGTAGACCATGGACTTTCCAACAGGACTCGGCACAGTCTCATAAAGCTCGTGTGAACCAAGAGTGGTTAAAAAATCATGTTCCACACTTCATTTCGTCCACACAATGGCTTTCGAATTCGCCAGACGCAAATCCGATGGACTATTCCATCTGGTCCATTTTGGAAAGCAAGGTGAGGACTAAAAAATATGTCAGTATGGATGCGCTAAAAATCGCGATTATACGAGAATGGGCCAAAATACCTCAAGATCACATTCGTGCAGCATGCAACTCATTTTTTGACCGTTTGAAGGTTATAGTCAAGGCAAAAGGTGGTCATATCGAGCTAAAGTGAATATATGTTAAAATTGTAACCATTTTTAAGCAATTTTGTCTTTGAAATCAATAAAAACTGATTTCACACAAAAAGTTATGGTGTTTGGAATAGGTAATACTTCATATCGTTCACCCTGTATACATATTTTTTTTTTGAAATTCTAACTTTACTTTGGGGGTGTCTGGTTTGAGAATTTCACTACTAAGATTTCACTGCGCCAAAAAAATTTTAAAATTGTTCACTTCACTTTGGTGGTGTTTGGCTTGTTAAATTTACTACTAAGCTTTTACTGCGCCAAAATTTATTTGTACAAATTGAGCGTGGTTCGTATCACGGGAGCTTTTTCTTTTTCTTCACTAGGATCCTACCGACTGCGCCAAACAAATTACTAACCGACGTTCGAGCGCTTTAAAAAAATTAAGCAAGACACGTTGTGCTCCGTTATGGCGGTTGAATCAATTTGTGCTTCCCTTTTTTTTACTTTAGAACCTAAAATATATTACAATTTTGCTTACTTAGCTTAAAGTTATTTTTGTTGGCTTACATATTCATTTCAACAAACATACACCGATCCATGATTTGACTTTTATAATTTTAAATGTTTTTAAATATAATAAAATGCTGATTAATTACTTTGAAAATATTCTATTAAGAAATACACCGGAAATATGGTTACTGTCTGGCTTTATTAATTTGATTTAAAAATTCCTAGAATTTATCAGGTTCATTGTATTTAGTATTTATATATGTAACTTCCGCGCACTTGACGCACAGCAGCTGCGGTTGTTGAGCATTTAGAAGACGTATTAACGTGGGTGCAAACATATATACGGAGCCGCGACCATTCGATATGACAAAAATTCACGATTTACTAACTATAGCAAATATTTCTATAAGAAATATTCCAGTATTGACTATTTTGATTTGATATGTCCGATCTGAGATGTAAATTTTTGTCATCGTTGAGAAAAGTGATATATGGGCGAGTCGTTTTATGAATGAAAGTACTTTGCTCTTAGAACTACGAGCACGAATCTATCAATGAATTTTTTTATGACGAGTTTTTGTTGTACTGCACAATAGTTGAAACTGTTCAACGCCGCCGCGACTATTTCCGACTGTTCAGCACCATGGCAACTAAAATGATGGCCGCTTTGGCTGCGCCTATTAATGCATTGTGTTCTTGTAGTCTTTAGGCATACAATTTTAGCTGTGGGCGAAATACACATTTAGTGGAATAAAGTTAGTGGCCCGTGTATGCAGTTGTATGTATAATACATGCATATGCAAAATAGAATTTTTGTAGCATATGTTAGGCCGGAATTCGATCATTCTGATATTTACTCCCTAATTATTGCATGTAAATATGATAAGGCGCTGCGTCGTGAGGTAGATCATGGTTGCTGCAGTGCGTATGCACATATGTAACACTATAAGAATTGAAGATGCAATTGAACTTTTGAACAAACATAACTAACATACAGGGCTTGATTAAAAAGTAATGAGCCTTATTTTTTTTAAGCAGTTTTATTAAAACTTTTGGCTTATACAATTAAAAAAAAAAATAAACATACAATTAATTCTTCAAAATAGGATCCTTGAGCGTCAATACACCGCTGGTAGCGGTCCTTTCACTGCAGGAAACGTTTTTTAAACTCATCCGGCCGGATCGCGTTCAATTCGGCTGTCACAGTTTTTTGGATCGCCTCGATGGAGTCGACACGCCTCCCCTTCAGCTTTATTTTCAAGCGCGGGAACAAGAAGGAGTCCGGAGGGGACAGGTCTGTGCTGTAGGGAGGGTGGGAAAGCACCGGAACCCCCATCTTGGCCAATGCAGAGGTGCAGAGGAAGGCGGTGTGCGCCGGCGCATTGTCGGGAGGAAGGGTGGAATTGTTCGACGTCCTCACGGCCTTCCTTGAACGACTTGTGCCATCGTTGTACCTGGGGACTGGACAGAGATTGGCCCCCGTAAGCCTCCTTGAGTAGTCCAATGGTTTCGGTACTCGTACAAAATTCTAACACACTTTTAAAACAGCTTTCACGCGCGGAGCGATGTTGACTGCACCGCTGTTGTCAGCGAACTGGGACCGGTTTCTAATGGAAAGGGAAGGTCCGACGATGATTTTCCCCCACCAGCCGATTCGGTTGATCGCTTGGCTGACGCTCCGCGCGGGAAGGTTCATTACTTTTCAATCAAAACCTGTAATATATATATGTATGTAAATATTGATATAACAGCACATATTGATATTCATATATGTATATATATTGATATACCATAACACTTGTATCTTTATGAATTCTCGTCTAAAACTAATTTCGACTAGAAAAATTAGTACAAATTTTCATCGAATTTGTATGTACTTTTAAATTTACTAAAACGCACACACCAAAATGTGAGAGCGGGTTATAAAGTATTTTGTTTAAATTCTTCTTTTTCAATTAAATCAAAAAACAACAACAAGAAGACGCAAATGTTACTGTTAACTATTTTTAGTACAATTGAGATTTGAAAGGTTTGTAGTAAGGGATTTAGAACATCGACTTTATAGACACCACACTGAGTTTTGTCCACACAAAAATTGAAAACACCACATATCTTTCACCTCAACACACAACACATCTCTCACCTCGACATTAAACCAATTAAATTTTTACCATTTTCTTGTTTATGAAATACGTAAAATTTAGCGCCGAGAATTGATGTCAAGTCACGCATTTAGAAGGGATAGAGGCGCGGTGCGTTTGCTTCTGCGACTGCGTCGTGAACCAAGGTTTTGTGATGTCTATGTATGTACATATGCGTGCGCGACTAATGTGTTTTAAGTCTTTGGACTTAAATTAAAACACCAAAGTTAATTTTTTTCACAATTTTTATTTTTAAACAAATTTAACCTTCTTGGTTGTTGTGAGTCTACAGACTAACTTCAAATAATTTCCTTAATTCTAATAACACTTGTTTTGCGCTCACTTTATGCAGTACTTTATGCTTATTGAGAGCATAACTGCATTGAGCGAAAAACGTGTCGGTGTAATTTTACATACTAAGCAAATCTTTTGGTGGGAACCTTTACTTGTGAAATCTTAGTATCTTAGCATTTAAATAGTTTGGTGTATGATTCCAATTTCATTAAATGTAAGACAATACTCTCACAACTCAAAAAAGATAAATAAATAGATAGGGTGGTGGAGTGATGGTACCTAACTCCTCCCCCTTTGTCAAAAGATTCTCCTGGATCCTATGGTTCGTTATTTTTTAAGCCGTATTTCTCTTTAATGGCTTCCAGTTCCACATCCTCAGATTTTTTTCAATTTTATTGATAATCTTAATTTTATTACAATATTATTTTTTCTTAAATACAATATCACAATAATTATAACAATGCTTACAAAAAAGAAAGTGCTTATTGCATAAGAAACATTTCTATGATATTTTAATTCTTTTATTTCTTTAATATTTTCAAAATTTTCCAATACAATTTTTTTGAAGTTAATTTCTTTTTCAAACGTGTTATTTTCGTTGTTTACTGGAATGTAATATTTCTCTTTTACAATTTCTATCCAATTTTGAAGAACGTACTCTTTTATTGTTATTTTACAGTTGTATACAGATATTAAGTAATTTTTGTTAAGTGTGATTTTTCGATCGTCACAATTTTGTAAAACAGTTTCATTTATTGCATTCTTAACAATTAAAGTTTCATCGTCCATAGCTAGGATCTCGAATTTGTTGTTATACTTTATACTAGTTTTAATAATATACACAGTTTTGAGTTTTTTTCAAATTTTTCAAATCTGTCTCTTCTTCATAAGAATATACGTCATTTGCTATTTCGACAACATGTTCAATATCAGTATTTATTTCCATGAATTCTTTGTTTGGTATTGGCACTATAGCTTTTACATAGGTTTTAATAAAATTTGTTGGTATATTAATGCCAATAATTAACTTCGATTTTTCGTATTTCATTATACCTAATTTTAGTAATTTTAGCTTATAAAAATCAATATTGTAACGTTCTATTTCATTGGCCGTCAATATACTAGGGTGTAAAATCTTATGTCTAGCCGCTGATATGTTATCTTGAATTTGATTAAGCGTATTTTCCAAGTATCTGATTTTTTGCATTTGGTCTAAGTATAGCAAATATCTTACAATTTCGCTGTTCCTGGTTTTAATTTCGTTAATAGCTGCCTGGATTCTTTTTCTGTCTTATTCTATATTATTTTTTAGTAGGTTTAAAGTGTCATTAAGGTGTAGGTTTATCTGAATTTGTTTATTAACTGTTTCAATAACGTTGTGATTATTTTCATCCGTAACTTTTAAATGCTGTAAAATTTCTTGACGGTCATCGTCGTCCATTGTGCCAAATAGCCATTTATGAGTTGTCCCGACAATATTTAAAAGTCCGCTTTTTTGTTTAAAATTCACTGGCGAAGGTGTAATTGATTTAACTTTGTCTTTAATTATTTCTATTTCTTTGAGTAATAAATCCTTATGGAGAATGTCTAAATTTTTAATATTGGATTCGATTTGTGAAATTATTAATATATATTTATTTCGGTTGAATCTATTAAATGTATTACGGTAATTCTTTCATTTATTACTTCCACTTCTCCTAATTTAATTTGAGTGTAACCTGTTTCTTCCAATATTTTGTTGACTTGCAATGTCCCTTGAGTCCCTGTTACCAATATCGCTATCACCAGTACGAATGTTGCCACCTGAAAATTTGTTTGGCCTTTTAATATTGGATGTATGAATATTTTGCAATTTCCTCTTTATAAATTTAGGTTCTTCTTTATGCCTCAAACTTTTGTAATTTTTTATAAATCCTTCCAGTCGATTCTCTGAATAGTTTTCCCGTTTTTGGTTTTATTTATAAATTGTGGTTAACTTTGATCTTTCAATTCGATTTTTTATTAATTTGTGATCAACTTTGTAATTTTGAACCTCTTGTGGAGTAGTTTTTATTGTACTATGGAAAAAATAGTTATAAAATTGTATGGCCTTCTGCATTTGAGTTATAACTGGAAGTTTTTCCTCTAGGTTTAATATTCGAATGCGTTCTGTTAGAGTGTTATTAAGTCTCTCAATATCAGCATTTCCTGTATGACTGTTTGGTTTAGTTGCGTGAAACTCAATTCCTTCCCTAGTTAAAAAATTTGGAATTAAACTCATTGTCAAACACAAACTTTTCAATGAAACCCTTAATTGATAAAAATTCGTTTATTTTGCCAATAAGAGTTTGATTATTCCTATCGGGTAGGTAAAAAGCCACAGCATGTTTTAAAACTTTGTCAAGAAAAATTATAAATGAGTGTTTACTATTAACATAAGTATCGACATGAACAATTTTATTATATTAGTAGAAGTAGGAGTCTCAGTTAAATTGAATTTATTTTTTGTTGGATTTCTATCATATTTTCCTCAAGAGCATGTGTCACAGTTATTTATAATTTCATGTATTTTTATTTTTAGTTGAGGATGATAAACCTTGTGCTTCATGCCCTCGTAAGTTACTAATATTCCAGAATGCCCAGTTTCGTACTTATGAAACAGAGATATTTGCTTTCTGAACTCGCTTTCATCCTGGATGTCCTGTGCTAAAAAGCTACATCTTACAAATGATAGCCGTTCACTACTTAAGAAATTGTTAATTAAAATTTGCTGTAATTTGTTGTATTCATGATCATTAATTTGGGAAAATATCGCCACTTTTCCTTTATCAAAATTTCTTCGGACTATATTAGTTACATTGTCAGAGTCAATATCTTGTTTATCGATAAAACTGATTATCGATCAACTTCCTTGTTATTTACTAAAATTAGTTGGTCATTGAAATTCTCTGTCTCAGAATGTATGGTTTCAAGGGAATGGTTGGATTGAACTTCTAGAGATATATCAGATTGATTTGCTGTTTCTTCAGCATTTAGATTTTTTATTATAAAAGTTTCGTTAAGAGTGATTCCTAAATTATCAGAATCTAACGCGTTTATTTCACACTTTTCGCAATTAATGCGGCTGAGAAAGTCTGCTAATTTATTTTCTTTGCCAGCAATGTAATCAATTTTTGCGTCGTATTCCCCTAATTGAACTAGCCATCTCTGCAACCTAGGGCTTATATCTTTACCCGAGTTTTTGACTTGCAACCACTTTAGTGGTTGATGATCGGTTTGGAGATCAAATTCTCTTCCAAAAAGATACGGTCTATAGTATTTGACTCCCCACACTATTGCCAATAACTCTTTTTCAATAGTGAAATAATTTTTTTCATGATTATTTAGTGTTCGCGATGCGAATGAAACAGGATGATCATCTTGGGTCAAAACCGTACCAATAGCAAAATTGCTGGCGTCATTGATAAGCTTAAAGCGCTTATTAAAATTTGGATATTTTAAAATAGGCGGATTTGTTATTATATCCTTTAGTTTTTCAAAAGCTATAAATAATTTGGGTCTCTTATGTTGATTTTAGCATTTTCCTTTAAATTTGCGATCATGGGGTAAGCTACTTTAGAATAGTCTTTTATAAATTTTCGGTAGAAACCTGTTATTCCTAAAAATGATCTAATCTGCTTTTGTGTTGTCGGAAGCTTCAATTTTTGAATTACTTCGACCTTAGCTGGATTTGGCTTAACACCCTTAGGTATGACACCTTTATATATGGCCTAAAAATTCGGTTTCCTTCTTTAAGAAGCTACATTTATCAATTTGAATTTTAAGTCCTGCTGTTTTCAAAGTTTGAAATATTTTTGTAACATTTTGTATATGCTCTGATAAAGAAGTACTGAATATTAAGATGTCGTCTAAATAGACAACACAAATTTTATTTATATACTGACGAAGGACTGAATTCATAAGTCGCTGGAAAGTCGAAGGGGCATTTTTAAGCCCAAATGGCATTCTTATGAATTCGTAATGGCCAAAAGGTGTAGAAAAGGCAGTTTTTTTCTGTCATTTTCATCTACAACAATTTGATGAAAACCTTTGGCAAGATCAATAGAAGAGAAGTATTGAGCTTTGCCCAATTTATCAAGAATTCCTTCCATATTGGGAATTGGAAATTTATCATTAACAGTAATTTCGTTTAGCTTCCGGTAGTCTACAACAATTCGTAATTTTTGGATGCCAGAATTGTCGATCTTCTTTGGTACTACCCATAAAGGACTATTATAAGGTGAATTGCTTTCCTTAATTATGTTTTGCTCTAACATTTCTTTGATTTTTTTCTATATTTCTTCTTCGTGAATTTGGGGGTACCTATACATTTTTGAATATACAGCTCTATCAGTTGATGTAATTATTTCATGTTTAATTTCATGGGTTGCAGAAAGCTTATCACCCTCTTTATAAATTATATCCTTGAAACTGTGCAATAACTTCGTTATCAATTGGGTTTCTTCCGAATTTAGATGTCTCAGATTCAATTTTTCTAGGTCGCTGTGTTCAAGTGAGCAAATTTCTACACTATTGTATGGATTGTAATTTCTAAACGGTATATGTTTATCTAGAATAGTAATAAATTTATTCTCTACATCAATCTTAGCTTTAAAAGCGATGAAAAAATTTTGACCTATTATTGCTGAATAAATTTTGCTATGGAAATCAATAACCTTCCAAGAGAAGGTACCTGAGATATTAAATTCTCTAGGTATTGGGGTAACTAATTTGCGTGTCACTGGGTTTATTCCGTTTATGGTCCTGTAAGAAAGGGGTGAATTGAGTTGTTGAGTGGGAAAAGTATTCCCACGGACATTAGGTTTTATTATGCTTGTTTCTGATCCAGTGTCTCTGAGACATCTAATTTTACAATTTCCAATTGTTACTAATATTATGGGCAATTTTGTGGAGAAGCCGTCATATAAAAATTTACGTCCGCCTCTTCTTTTAAATTACCGATATCCATTGGCTCTGGTTCTTGTTGATACGCATTAGTTTGGCGTTGTTGCCTACTATGATAAGATTTTCTAGTTTGAGAAGAATTTGGTTGATTGTACTGAAATAATTTACTGGAATTTAATTGCTGTGTTGAATTTCTGCTGTAATTTTCAACTGGAAAATGATTGATTAATCTGTATTGTGACCTGTGGTAAGGGTTTGAATTCTGCCAGTTGAAATTTCGGGCTTGAATGCTACTATTCGGTTTAAAGTTGCCGTTTTGGAAGTTATTATTTGGCTTAGATTTTTGCCAATTTGTATTTTGAAAACAATTATTAGTATTCCAATTATTGCTATGAAAACTATTATATTACTTGGCTTTAATGATTGCCAATTGTTGTTTGTTTTTCGTTCACTTTGTATATAAACCCTATGGTTAAATGCAATGGCCCTTGTGTCATCCAATAGTTTCAATTTGGTATATTCTGTAATTATCTCATTTAAAGCCGCATTTTCACTTAAATGAGCCCTAATTGGTCCGTCAATTTTTTCTAATAATATGTCTACCAGGTCCCTGTCTACATTTTCTGGTCGGTAGATACCAGGTTTTAATGGGTCAGACAAGTATATATCATTAATATTAAATTTGGAAGTTTCAAAATTAATATTAAATTTGGAAGTTTCCCGCACAAGTTGAAGACTTCTCCGTAGGTCGTCTTTGGGCTGCATTCTTCTTGAATTTTTCCCTTCATTTCCTCCCACGAAGCGCCGCTTTCTAGTTCTCTTACACGCCGGCCAGCATTGCCATGAATCGTCTCATCCTTGGCGGTCATGTTAAAATTAAATTCCTGTTGTTGGTGTTGTGTGTGTTGTTGTTGCTGTTGTGTTTGCTGTTGTGTTTGTTTTTGTTGCTGCTGCTGTATTAAGCGTTGCTGCTGCAGTTGTAAATTTTGTAACTCCGCTTCTTGTCTGCGGATGACCTCCAGTAGTTCTTCTACGTCGTGCTGGTTCGCCATTATTAAATTTCTGTTTCGGTCACTTCGTCGCATAGAAATTTCACTTCGTTGTTCTTTAAATATTCCTTCGGGAATATCTCCAATGACTGCGCCACTAATGTGTTTTAAGTCTTTGGACTTAAGTTAAAACACCAAAGTTAATTTTTTTCACAATTTTTATTTTTAGACAAATTCAACCTTCTTGGTTGTTGTGAATCTACAGACTAACTTCAAATAATTTCCTTAATTCTAATAACACTTGTTTTGCGCTCACTTTATGCAGTACTTTATGCTTATTGAGAGCATAACTGCATTGAGCGAAAAACGTGTCGGTGTAATTTTACATACTAAGCAAATCTTTTGGTGGGAACCTTTACTTGTGAAATCTTAGTATCTTAGCATTTAACTAGTTTGGTGTATGATTCCAATTTCATTAAATGTAAGACAATACTCTCACAACTCAAAAAAGAGAAATAAATAGATAGGGTGGTGGAGTGATGGTACGTAACTCGCGCGTCGCAAATAAATTTTAATAAATTCTGAAAGTAATTCATGGCGTTTTTATTACATAATTACATAAATGAACATACATACGTACATACTATATACAGTATGTCAATTAAAAATGTCTAAAATGAAAAAATTTTATGAACTAATTTTTTGACTTACACGTATTATCTAAAATGTCTTTATTAGCCCTTTTTTTATAAAATTATTAAAGGCAGTATTCGTCAAACGTTTTACGTACAACATGTACAAAAATCAAAATATACAGTGCACTCGCGATAATATTAACTTCCTAATATATGAACACCCCAAAATATGAACACTTTTTCGCTTCCATTGAGTATCCTGAAATATTAGCTTTTGGAAAAAGCTCTAAAATATGAACATTATTGATTTTTAAATTTCTATCGAATTTCATGAGTCTAATAAATCGGGAAATCTCCTAGTTAATAAAATTTAAAATGAACAAAACCGTCGCTGAGAAATGCTTGCGTTCACTCGCATACACATGTACTTGCTTTGCCTTCTCCTAATAGGACTATGAATAAGTTCGTGCGGTTTTTTTCGAAATTTGAAACTTTATTGACGTAAAATGGTTACAAATTTAATATTCAAAGTATTGTCCACCGCTTACTACTACTTTTTCCCATCTTTCTGGCAATTCACGGATTCCCTTTGTGAAAAATTCGGTCGGTTTTGCCGCAATCCACGAATCGATCCATTTTTTGACTTCATCGTAATTACGGAAGTGCTGGTCAGCCAGGCCATGTTGCATCGATCGGAAGAGATAGTAATCGGATGGCGCAAGGTCTGGACTATACGGCGGGTGGGGTAGGACATCCCATTTGAGCGTTTCTAAGTATGTTTTGACCACTTGTGCAACATGTGGCCGAGCATTGTCATGTTGCAAAATAACTTTGTCGTGTCTATCGGCGTATTGCGGCCGTTTTTCTCGCAGTGCTCGGCTCAAACGCATCAATTGTCGTCGGTAGACATCCCCCGTAATCGTTTCATTCGGTTTCAGTAGCTCATAATACACAACACCCAGCTGGTCCCACCAGATACACAGCATAACCTTCAGGCCATGAATATTCTGCGCCGACGTCGATGTTGAAGCATGGCCAGGGTATCCATACGTTGCCCGACGTTTTGGATTGTCGTAATGGACCCACTTTTCATCGCCAGTCACAATTCGATGCAAAAAACCCTTTCTTTTGTGCCGTTGAAGCAGTTGTTCGCATGCCATAAAACGGCGTTCAACGTCTCTTGGCTTCAATTCATACGGCACCCAATGGCCTACCTTTCGGATCATTCCCATGGCTTTTAAACGTTTGGAAATGGTTGATTGATCAACTCCCAAAGTTTTTGCAACCTCTTCTTGCGTTTGAGCCGGATCTTGATCGAGCAATTCCTCCAATTCGGTATCCATGAACTTTGGCGGCGCACCCTCGCGTTCTTCGTCTTCCAAGCCAAAATCACCACTTTTAAAGCGTGCAAACCACTTCTGGCACGTTCGCTCAGCTAGAGCATGCTCACCATAAACTTCCACCAAGATACGATGACTTTCGGCTGCTTTTTTCTTCATATTAAAATAATGAAGAAGAATTCCCCGCAAAAACACATTATTTGGCACGAAATTCGACATTTTCAAGTGTGGTAAAAATATTGTTGTTTACGCTTCAAATAAAAAACTTATACTGACGTTTGTGCCTTACGACAGTAGCTCTCCAATGAATGTTTGGAAATGTGGATCGATGGAATAATAATCAAGTTACGCCATCTGTTGTAAAACCGCACGAACTTATTCATAGTCCTGTTCTGTCGTCAATACAAATTTTTAGCGTCGTAAGTTGGTCATTTTATACGAATATAATTAGTACTTCATATTCTTCGAAATAAATGTAATATTAATCAGTTTAAAAAATGCACACAAAAAAGCATAAGTTTTTGACCTTAAGAGAAAAATCAGATATTTTAGAATATTTACGAAAGGGTCAAAGTGTTACTAATTTATCGCGTAAATATGGAGTGACAAAGTCTACAATATGCAGAATTAATAAAAATAAAAATGCTATATCTAAATGTGTCAACAATACTTTTATCGCTCCTGGAAAACTTTACGTCATTCAGAGTACCCAAAGATGGAAAAATCTCTGTATCGATGGTTTTTGAATATGAGGGACAAAAAGCTCCCGGTTAGCGGGCTTGTGTTGAATGGAAAAGCAAAAGGCCTTCATTTTAAAATTAAAGTAAATTGCCTTGAATTCATTGCCAGTGATGGGTGGCTTCAAAATTTAAAAAAGAGATATGGCGCTCGGTTGCTTCAAGTTTCTGGAGAAAAACTATCTTCACAGCCCCAGTTAGTTGACCCATTCAAAAAAGCGTTAAAGATGAATATGGAGGATCTTGGATTAAGTCGTGAGCAACTGTACAACGCCGATGAATCCAGTTTATACTGGAAACTTTTGCCACAAAAGACGTATGTGCCATCGGTAGAAAAAACTGCCTCGGGTGCAAAGATGGAAAAGCAAAGAGTAACTTTCTTGTGTTGTTCAAATGCGTCAGGATCTCATCATCTCAAGCTTTGTAGTCGGAAAGGCTAAAAATCCCCGTTGTTTTAAAGGGTTTGACTGCCCAGTGTATTATCGATATTCGAAATCCACATGGATGATTGCTATTTATAAAGATTGGTTCCACCGTTCATCCATACCTCAGGTAAGCTTTCATATTTTTATCTCAGTAGGTTTAAACTCATAAAATATGTTTAGGCTACAAAGCTTTTGATGGAAAAGGGATTACCAATAAAAGCTCTCCTTTTAATTGATAACGCTCCATCGCGTCCACCCGAGGATGAACTAATAACTGAAGACGGCTGCATATTAACAATGTTTATGCCACTAAATGTCACCCCTCTTACACAACCTATGGATCAAAATGCCATCAGCATAACGAAACTTTACTATAGAAGCAGTCGTTTGGCTTCTGTTGCTGCAAAGGGGTTTGATTTGCTTGAGGCTCTAAAGCAAATTACGCTTAAGAAAGCGATTTTTACCTTAGAATCTGCATGGAGTAACGAAGATCCTGTTGTGCTATCCAAATGCTGGAGCAATGTCTTAAGTATGGTAGAAAATCAAGAGGATCCCGAAGATGACGTTCCTTTGAGTGTTTTTCGAAGCAACTTAATTATGAATGTAAGTAATTTGGAGGAAGGTGCAGCCAATCTTTTGTCACACTTGAGACCTGAGGTTTGTGTTTTAGAACCGTTAGTCAATTAGTTGCTTTTTAAAAAATGAATACACAAGGTTTCTTTTGCGGTTTTAAATAAAACAAAAATCTCTGAAAACTAATTAAATATAATATTTTTCAATTTAGTTGCCTTTCGTAAATATGGACAATCTCGCAAAACTGAACAAGCCTGGTTTTAATTAGTTCATATTATCGCGAGTGCATTGTAACAGTAAAATAAACAAGCAACACTACAGAACACGTGAAGAGACAAAAATTATGCTGTATAGCCATGATGGACCCAATAAAGTTTTGAGAAAGCCCCGCACAGTTCTGCAACAAAAAAATATAATAATAGGACTATGAATAAGTTCGTGCGGTTTTTTTTCGAAATTTGAAACTTTCTTGACGTAAAATGGTTACAAATTTAATATTCAAAGTATTGTCCATCGCTTACTACTACTTTTTCCCATCTTTCTGGCAATTCACGGATTCCCTTTGGCAAATTTCAGTGATGGTATGGGGTTGCGTCTCGTCCAATGGGGTGGGTGAGTTGAGAATTTTTAATGATATAATGACAAAAGAGTACTACCTTGATATTCTTAAAAACGAGTTGACAAAAAGCTCGATAAAATTTGGATTTGTTGACCCAGAAAATCCCAATAAACTAAAATACAAACTATATCAGGATAACGACCCCAAGCATCAGTCGTTGCTTTGCAAAACCTGGCTACTTTATAATTGCAGTAAAATCATTTATACGCCTGCCCAGAGTCATGACTTAAACCCAATAGAGAGGTTGTGGGTTTTTTAAGAAGAAAGTGAGCAAACATAGCCCATCTAATAAAACCGTTCTCATAAGTGCCATTCAGGTTGAATGGCAGAAAATACCAGAGACTTACGCCTTAAAAAACCTTATTCATTCCATGCCCCGTCGCCTGTGATCTGTAATGGAACCTGATAGCCTTCACACTAAATATTAAAATCACAGACCTATATTTTCCTGACAAAAGTCATATAATATTTGAAAATGTAAACAATTAATGGACAATGCAGAATTGACTATTTTATGGGCTTTTATGTTTTTTTTTACTAAAATTGTTTTGAAGCTTTGAGTTTTATTGCCATAAATGCGTTAAACATAATTGTTACAAAAAAACTGTGTATTCAAAATTTTGAAAATGTAATTTCAGTTGGTAAAATAAAGTTATTAAAATGCAATTAATTGACATACTGGACATAAATAATGGTATATGACTATAAAATGTGTAGATGTTAATGGGAGGTACATATTTGCATTCACAAAAAAAAAGTTTAAGATAAATCAACACTTATTTTATATTGCATGTCAATTTATAGTTTGTGTATTCGATGGCAAATTACATATGTATGCATGTACATTTGTATATGAATAGCAATAATGCATAAGGGAAACAAAAACATCTTCCTTTCATATGTACATACACTAATCAGAAAAAGAAATTAACGAGTTTTTCAATACCACAAACCAGGAAACCAATGGTTAATAGCTTGTAGGGTATCCTTTACGTTTTAGAGCTTCTGCTAATCGCTTCGGCATCGATTTAACTAATCTTGTTGTCTCTTCTGAGGTAATATTATATTTACCATTCTTCGAGAATGACCCTCTTCAAGTCGGGTTTGGATGGAATGTTGTGTTCCCGAATCCTGGGCCCCAATAAGTCCCACAAGTGCTCAATAGGATTGAAATCTGGGGATTGTGTTGGGGTACGCAATTGTTTTGGCACATTATACAATAGCCATAGCTTGATTATTTCTGCGGTGTGTTTGGGATCATTATCCTGTTGAAAGTGAAACACATTTTCCAAACCAAGTTTTTGAGCACTTTGCTTTAAATTCGCCTTAAGAATGTCGAGATACAATCTTTTGTCTATAATTGTATCAATGAATTCGAGGTTGCCCACACCACCACTAGCCATACCCACTTTAAGTCCTAGCATGTATACATAAACAGATACCTACTTGCCTTCTAAACTTCCTACAAAATAATATTATTCATATGTAACTACATCCACGCACGTTCAAACATATATGCATATATATATGCGCGAGCACAGCCCTCCCTTCTTGCTTCCCTGTACTTTCGTCTACCACCAGTGGATATTCCTAATATTGTACTTACAAAAACACTATACTTCGATAGACGCAAAAGCAGCATCAAGCGCAACGCGATAGTCGCTTTGCCACCACGCATTCTAAAATGTTCTAGAACTTAACAAAAACACAGCGCAATCACTTCATGCCTCAACATGCGCATGTCGCCCAAAGCTAAAATTCTAAGCCTATCGCCTACAAAAACAAAGACGCAGTCGCAGCGGCCATGATTCTGAACAGTCTCAAATATTGCATATCACAGCAAAAGTAAATTCATTCATAAGTTTCTACGAGCAAAATACTTTCATTCATAAAACGAGCCGCCCATGTGCCAATTTTTTCGACCGTCCGAAAATAGTCAATATTGGAATATTTCGCATAGAATTATTGGCCAATATTTGATAAATCTTGAATTTTTGGAGAGAATGTTAATGGATTCAGAAAATGTTAATGAGTTGAGAAGGCCCAAATGTTAAATGAGCTTTTTTCGAGTACTGATTTGTAGCAGAGAATGTTAATGAGATGAGAAGGTGCAAATGTTACTGTTAATAATTTTTAGTACAATTCAGATTTGAAAGATTTGTAGTAAGGGATTTAAGAACATCGACTTTATAGATACCACACCGAGTTTTGCCCACACAAAAGTTGAAAACACTACACATCTTCCCCTCAACACACAACACATTTCTCACCTCACATTAAATCAATTAGATTTTTACTATTTGCGTATTTTTTTTTTAAATAATAAGCGAATACGTAAAATTTATTACACAAATTTTTTTTCGCTTACATTAAGAAAATAATAAATTAAAAAAAAAATTAAAAAAACAAAAAATTGGCGCCGAGAATTGGTGTCAAGTCATGCATTTGGAAGGGATAAAGGCGCGGTGGGTTTGCTTCTGCGACTGCGTTGTGAACCAAGGTTTTCTGATGTCTACGTACATATGAATGCGCGCGACGCGAATAAATTTTAATAAAGTTCTGAGAGTAATTCATGGCGTTTTTTCATTACATATATACATAAATGAACGTACATACTATATACATAAATGACGGTATATGGCAATAGGAAGTATTTGCATTCACAAATAAAATAATGGTTTAAGATAAACCAACTCTTATTTTATATTGTATTTCAATTTATAGTTTATGTATTCGACAGTATACGTATGCAGCCACAAGTGCAACAACAACATCTTCCTTTCATATGTTTATTTACATATGTTTTCATGTATGCCGAAATAACCTTGACACATTGTCAAAGCACATCATTTCTTCCTAACAAGTGTAAAAACAATTCTGCTCTAAAGCCTATGCAAATGTGTATGTACATATGTATATATACCCACTTTATGTCCTAGTATACATACATATGCATATACATACCTACTTCCTTCTAAACTTCCTACAAAATAATTGTATTCATATGTAACTACATCCATGTACGTTCATACATACATGCATATATGCGCTCCCTTCTTGCTTCCCTGTACTTTTGTCTACCGGCAGACGATATTCCTAATATTGCACTTACAAAACCAAAATACTTCGATGGACGCAAAAGCAGCAGCAAGCGCAACGCGATGGCCGCCTTGCCACCACACATTCTAAAATGCTCTAGAGCACAACAAAAACAGCGCAATCACTTCATGACTCAATATGCGTATGTCTTCCAAACTCAAAATCTAAGCCTATCGAGTACAAAAACAAAATATATTCGTATACGCGGTCGCAGCGGCCATGATTCTTTCAGTTGCGATGGCGACAAATATTAAAAAACGAAAAATTCATTCATAAGTTTGAGCTCATATTTCTAGGAGCAAAGTACTTTCATTCATAAAACGAGCCGCCATATGCCAATTTTCGCGACCTTTCGAAAATAGTCATTATTGGAATATTTCGCGTAGAATTATTTGCCAATATTTGATGTATCTTGAATTTTTGTAATGTCGAGTGGCCGCGGCTCCCTATGTATGTATGCACCCTTATATGTATGTAAATATGTCTTCTAACTGTTCGACAGTCGCGAGTTGAATGCGAGTTAGACCCGATTTACACGAGGAGACATCTGGAAGGGAAACATTTTGTTCAAGGGCGAAAGACGGTCGGGGAAGAGAGAAGGGATTTTGTCTCCCGTACTCGGCGACACGCTTTGCTCTTCTTATTCGTATTTCTTATCTTAAAGCAATTTTTGACAGTTGCTTCATTCGTTTTCTTCTTTTGTGGAAGAGAGTTCTAAGTTATGTGTTGGTTTTCAATCAAACGGAAGATAACAACGATGACAAACATCCGAACGCTGCTTGGGAAATGCACGATTATTTTTCTAGTGAAGTAGGTATAATTTAAAATAGTTATGGGACATGTTTATGTTGATTTCTAATTTTTCCCTGCATTTCTAGATACTCAAGTTAATTTTAAGTTAATTATTTCCATATGAAGTCTTTTTAATTTAATTTTTTTTATTCAAGTATAAGAATTTATAAATATATTTCAATAAAAAAACAACAAATTATTTATTATTTCACCAGTTTGTATTTTTCATTCATATATTTAAGAAACTGTTGTCGAAGGCCCTCTGCTTTAAATGTAAGCGCGTGCTAGAATACATCCGAACCAGACGATGCTAAAGTATTAAATGTCAAAATGTCGCGGAAACATTTTTGCCCGTGTGTACGCGAATGAAACATCAAAAGAGAATTTCCAGTGTCTCCCTTCCAGATGTCTCCTCGTGTAAATCGGGACTTAGGTTCCTTGAACAATTCCAGCGCATCACATACGTACACCCTATGATCAAAAAGTGCCGGAAATGTTTGAATAAAACAATACAGAGTTAAATTTCAGGCAAATTTATTTTATCTCCTTCAAAATATGACCCGTCTGAAGAAATACACATGTGTCAACGTTTAACCCAGTCCTCTATACACCCCCGGTAGACCGACGAAGGGACGGCCTTCAGCTCCTACGTCGTATTCTCTTTGATCGGTGCGATGGTGCGTTATCATCATGCGAAATCTAAGAATTGTTTGCCCATATTTCCGGCCGTTTGCAACATACAGCATTTTTCAAACGCTTCAAAACAGATAAATAATATTCTTTATTGATGGAAGGTACTCATGGTTCACTACGCCTTGGCAATCGAAGAAAACTGTCAACATCACCTTCCCGGTACTTTTCACTGACGGAGAAGAAGACGGTCGCAGTTGTTATTTATTATATGCATACATTTTGCGTTCGATGAAGGTTTTGTATACATATAGGTATATCCTTATATATGGGCGGGTATGCGCGTTTGGCTTCTGGATGGATATTAGAATATTTTCTCATTAATATGTGTATGTAAGTAGTTGAAATTTGACTGAAGAGATTAAATATATGAATGCATATTCATATGCATTGCCTTTATGGCTGTTTTACATAAACATAAATCAATTCAAAAGAAGTATGAACAGTAACAATATTCTAAATAACAGGTATTAGAAAAACCTGAATACACTATTTTAAATCAATTCTAATTAAACCAAATACAAAAAATAAAATAGAAATATCGAAGAAAGAAAAATGTTTACAGGAGTTGAACCTGAGTCAAATACGGAACGATGTAGCGCGCCTACGACATGTCTTTCACGCTTGGGCGTGGATATTTCTAAGTCAGTTATTTATAATATTTGCTGTTTTATATACATATATTCTGCATTCGTTGAAAGTTTGTATGCGTATTTCTATACTTACACATGTGTGTGTGTATGTGCCTTTGGCTTTATGGAAATACATATGTATATGCATTGGTTTCGCTGTGGGCGTGAAATAAGTCGAATTCCTTACTAGTGTGTTGAATACCTTACTACTGTGGTGAAAAATCATATGAAATCCCCTACTAGTGTGGTAAACACAGACAAAAATCTGAAATCCTCTACTAGCGTGGTAAGTAAAAATAGAAATTCTCCACTTGCGTGGTAAAAATCGGAATCCTCCACTAGTGTGGTAAGTTGAATTTAAAAATCCCTTACTATGAAAAACAAATTAGTACTCGAAAAAAAATTATTTAACATTTGCTCCTTGTCATTCCATTAACATTATCTGCCGCACCTTTATCCCTGCCACATGTATGACTTGACATCAATTACCGGCGCCCAATTTTTTTATTTCTTCCTACTTTATTTTTTTTCTCTTAATGTAATCGAAAAAAAAAAATTATTATAAATTTTATGTATGCGCTTATATTTCAAAAGTAACAAAATAGTAAAAAAATAAGCAGTCGCAGAAATAAGCGCACCGCGTATTTTTCCTCGCCACATGTTAGACAAGATATGAATTCCCGGCGTCAATATGTTTTTTAATTTTTTTTTTTTATGTAATCGAAACAAATCTTTGCAATAAATTTTACGTATTCGCTTATTATTTGAAAAAAAAAGAATATTGTTAAAATTTTATTGGTTTAATGTCGAAGTGAGAGATGTGCTGCGTGTTGAGGTGAAAGATGTGTGGTGATTTAAATTTTTGTGGTGGAAAGCTCAGTGTGGTGTCTATAAAGTCGATGTTCTAAAATCCCTTACTATAAACAGAGAATGTTAATGGAATGAGAAGGTGCAAATGTTACTGTTAACTATTTTTAGTGCAATTGAGATTTGAAAGATTTGTCACATTACAAGAAATCAGATACGCCTACGCCCTAGTGAACGAGTTTCTTCCAAACAAGTGCAAAAACAATTCTGTTCTAAAGCCTATGTAGGTGTGTATGTATATATGTATATCCGCTTTATGTCCTAGTATGCATACATATGCAAATACCTACCTGCCTTCTAAACTTCCTACAAAATAATTGTATTCATTTGTAACTAAATCCATGCTCGTTAATACATTCATGCATATATGCGCGAGCACAGCGCTCCCTTCTTGCTTCCGTGTACTTTTGTCTTTCCCCAGTCGATATTCCTAATATTGTACTTACAAAAACACAATACTTTGATAGACGCAAAAGCAACAGCAAGCGCAACGCGATGGCCGCTTTGCCACCAAACATTCTAAAATATTCTAGAACACAACAAACACACATACCTCACATGCGCATATCGCCCAAAGCTAAAATCTAAGCCTAGCGACTACAAAAACAAAATACATTCGTAGACGCAGTCGCAGCGGCCATGATTCTATCAAAAAGTACCGGGTCATTTTTGGATAGAGGCTGATCGACTTCGCCAGGACCCGAAACATGGTAGCCTGCATCACCAGATTCCAGCATAAGAAGATACACAAAACTACCTGGCTTTCTCGTGATCGCAAACGCGAAACCAGACCGATCATGTTGTGATAGATGGAGGACACGCTTCTAGTGTATTAGAAGTACGTCTGATCCGAGGACCCAACATCGACTCGGATCATAACCTTGGTGCAGACAAACTACGCAGCCGCCTCTGTACAGCAAAAAAGGCACATCTACGTACATCTATATGAAGAAACGAGAGGCCGAAATACGTAAATGCGAAGAACTTGAGATGCTGGCCAATAGGAACAACGCTGGAAAATTCTACCAGAAAGTTCGGCGGTTTAGAGAAGGTTTTGAGTCCCGGGGCGTTTTTCTGTAAGAACAAAGACGGCGATCTGGTGACTGACATCCAGATAATACTTAAATTATGGAGAGAACACAGAGAATGTGAATATCCCGATACTCCAATCACTGACGACGGAATTGTCGTTTCGCTACACGACCATGACAATAGCGAAAGCGCGGCTAAAGAACAACATAGCCGCGGGCGCCGACGAGCTGCCGGCTGAGCTATTCAAACATGGCGGCGAGGAGCTGGTAAGGTGCATGCATCAGCTTCTATGCAAAATATGGTCGGATGATAGCATGCCTGCCGATTGCAATTTAAGTGTGCCTTGCGCAATCCATAAGAAGAGTGATTTTGCAATCTGTGCCAATTATCGCGGGCTAAGGTTCGCCTATAAGGTTCTAGCGGGCATATTGTGTGAAAGGCTGAAGCCCACCATCAGCCAACTGATTGGATCTTATCAGTGTGGCTTTAGACCTGGAAAGTCCACCATCGATCAAATATGCACAATACCTCAAATCTTGGAAAAGACTCATGAAAGGAGAATCGACACACACCATCTTTTCGCCGACTTCAAAGCTGCATTCAACAGTGCGAAAAGGAGTTACCTATATGCCGCGATGTCTGAATTTGGTATACCCGCAAAACTAATACGGCTATGCAAGATGACGTTGCTCAATACCAGAAGCGCCATTAGAATTGGGAAAGACCTCTCCGAGCTCTTTGATACCAAACGAGGTTTCAGACAGGGTGATTCGCTGTCGTGTGACTTCTTTAACCTGATGTTGGAGTGGATCGTACGAGGAGCTTAATCACTAAGGCACGAATTTTTCTATAAGAGCGTACAATTGTTGGCATATGCCGATGATATTGAAAGCATCGGTCTTAACAACCGCGCTGTTATCCAAACTGGATAAAGAGGCAAAGCGAATGAGTTTGGTGGTGAACGAGGACAAAACGAAGTACCTCCTGTCGTCAAGCAAACAGTCGGCGCACTCGCGTATGGGCACCCAATTCACTGTTGACAGTTATGACTGCGAGATTGTAAAAGTCCTGGTTTATTTAGGTACTTGCATTAATACCGATAACAATGTCAGCCTAGAAATAGAAAGTAGAATCTCTCTTGCCAACAAGTGCTATTAGTAAAGTCCTCTCTCGACGAACAAACCTAACACTCTACAAGACTAGCATCACGCCCGTCCTAACGTATGGACGCAGAAGCGTGAACTACGACAGCATCCGATGAGGCGACACTTCATCGGAGTTTTTGATAGAAAGATTCTGCGCAAGAATTTTAGACCTTTGCACATTGGCAAAGGCAAATATCGCTGGCGATGGAAAGATGAGCTATATGAGCTTTACGACGGCATAGACATAGCACAGCGAATAAAGATCCAGCGGCTACGTTAGCTGGGTCATGTCGTCCGAATGGATACAAATGCTCCGGCTTTGAAAGTATTCGATGCGGTACCAGCTAGCGGTAGCCGAGGAAAAGGAAGGACTCCTCTGCGTTGGAAAGATTAGGTGAAGAAGTGCTAGGCTTCACATGGTGTGTCCAACTTGGACCGGTTATAGCGAGAAAGAGACAACTGGCGCGAATTTTTAAACTCGTAAGCGGTTTTGGCGCCAATTAAGAAGAAGAAGAAAATAAAATAATATCGGGGCCGCGACCATTCGATATGTCAAAAATTATCGATTTACCAAATATTGGGAAATAATTTAGTGAGAAATATGGCAGCATTAACTATTTTGATTTGATATGTTCAATCTTAGATGTCAATTTTTGTCATCGTTGAGAAAAGTTTTCATATAGGCGGCTTGTTGTAATTAAAGTATTTTGCTCCTAGAAGCAGTGAACGTAAATGCATAGAAAAGTCTCAGGAACGAATGGACAGGTTAAATGTCAAATGTTAACAAAACGCAGCTGAGAAATTCTTATTATTTCACCATGGCCTTGGAAAACTTAACATAAGAGAGTTAACATAGCGGAGCGAATGCAAGTCGATGATACGCAGAATTAAATATAGCGTTTGCATTGAAGTGTAAAATGCCATGATTTGGTGGTAGGCGAAATAAAATAACAGCAGACTTGTACAATTTTCTTTCATGCTTATTATTTCTTGTGAGATGAATAAATTATATCTAAGTATATAAGTTTGCGTGCATGAATGTGAAATTTTAAGTACCTAAGTGGCCAGATAGTATTGATATAAGGTGTATTATTAAAATTATTTCAAAATATCCAAATAAAAAATTTACTTAATTATCTTTGCAAACCATTCCTTTACAACAAGGTTTAGTTTTCAACAATATGCTGTACTTTTTAAATTATTATTTAAATTAATTATATTTACATATGTTAGGTTAGGTTAGGTTGAGGGGGTTGTCCATTATAGGACACACTCAGGATCATGACCCATTGGCTATCCCTTATCCCTCCTGAAACCAATGTGTACTATTCAAAAATTTCGCACGATCCTTAATTTCGACAGAGCCGAAGTCTTCTAGGTTAGGTTAGGTTAGGTTTGGCAGCCGCATCGCACATAGATACAACGATGCCACTTAGACCACGAAATGGGTCCGTTGTGAGCCGCGGGGGCTGGGCTACATATTGAACCATCCTGAGCTTTTGACAAAGCGTAAAAGGTTGTTGATACCTAAAGTGTATAGATTATCTATATCCGTTAGGAAGTAGGATTTTAAAAATCGGTTCCTGCTTCTGGCTAGAGCTGGACATGTGCAAAAAAGGTGTTGAATTGTTTCCAAATCCTTCTCATTTCTGCAGCTACGACAGAAATCATGCATGTAAACGAGGTCTTTTAATTCGTTAGAGAAATTTCCGCCCAAAATGGCGAGTGTACGTCTGGATAGAGCAGGACAGTGACAGATGAACCCGCTCTTCCTCTTCCTCGTCTAGAGAACTTCTGCAGAAGTCATGTATTTACACACCCATTCTCTGGGCGTGCCTACCGATTAGACAGTGCATTAATAACTGAAATCAGTGTGTTAACACTGCGCTTATCTCTTCTTAGTAGAAGCTTCGTACGTTCAGAATTGATAGTCGGCCACATCTGTCGGGCGATTTTGCAAGTCGCTTCGTTAGGCCATCTTTCATTCTCTACTCTTACAATTTCCTGGCGCATACGCAGTCTACATGTTTGCAAGGGTATACCTATATCATTGTCTATGCACGAGGTGTGTTCAAAAATAATCGCAAATTTTGAATTTTCGCAGGTTACGCATGTTCGATTTTCGAGTTGTTTGTGCCGATATGTTGGTACTCATGTCTCCCACTCATGCCGACGAGTTCGGCCATTTTCAATGTTCAATTAATTGTTGACAGCTGCTTTGCTTGCGCCTGTTTGGGCTCGTCTTCGATTTTTACCTATTCAAAAAGATGGATAAATTCAAATTTTGTGTGAAAAACGATTTAAGTGCATGCAGTGGATTCATTCCGAATGTTGACTGTGTCATACGGAGAAGCTACTTTGGACCAAGACAACGTTTATCGGTAGTACAAAATGTTCTCAAAAGGCCGAAAGGATGTGGAAATATCAAACGAAGATTAAAGCGACCCACACCGACTTATCTAACTATAAGATGTACAGTGTAATTACAAGAACAAAAACAAAAAAAACAGATTCTTCTTACATTGGTAAAAGAACATAATAGATCCAAATTGTACAAAAATTATTATTAATACATATTGTTAATACAGAGAACGTAAACGCAGAGAGAAGGTTCGGTCCCGGCCCGTTCCTCATTTTGGGCTCTAACAAAACAAGGGTAAGAAATTTAACTCACGCGCAAGTATGAAAAAATGTAGTTTACACTAGCTTGTATTTGCTTTCGTACATAATAGATTTTGATATGTCCATATGATTTGTATGATGCTTTCCATTTCAATTCAACCGGGCTACTCGGGTCATGTTCTTCGATTTCGATGTAACTTAAATATGTTGCTCTCTGGTCAAAATAATGAGACACGTATTTTTTTGTTCGCCCGAAAAAAATTTTTTTCAAGAGTTATCGGCAATTTTGTTTTTTGCCTCAAACTCGATTTTTTTTAATTATATAAGAAAAAAATTTTTTGAAATGCCCATAACTTAGTCAAAAATGAACCGATTTTAATAATTCTGGGTTCAAAATGATCGTAATTACTTACACAAGCGACTTCATGTAGAAACAATTGCAAAAAAGTAGTTGAAAATTTTTTATTTAGTAAAAAAGAAAAAAAATTTAAATTTTTTCAAAATTCAATATTTCAAAAAGGGCATTTTTTTTTTTTTTATAACTTTTTCCAAATCAAAAAAACATCTCAAACTTTAATTGAGCTGCATGCCTAGTAGCTAAAATGCGTTGTTTTTGAGTAATGAATTTTTGAGTAAACACCCTGTTTCGCACTTTTTGTTTTTTGCAAAATAAAAAATTTTCAACTACTTTTTTGCAACTATTTCTAAATGAAATCGCTCGTGTAAGTAATAACGATCATTTTGAACCCAAAATTATTAAAATCGGTTCATTTTTGACTAAGTTATGAGTATTTCAAAAAATTTTTTTCTTATATAATTAAAAAAAATCGATTTTGAGCCGAAAAACAAAATTGCCGATAACTCTTGAAAAAAAATTTTTTCGGGCGAACAAAAAAGTACGTGTCTCATTATTTTGACCAGAGAGCAACATATTTAAGTTACATCGAAATCGAAGAACATGTCCCGAATAGCCCTTTTGAATTGAAATGGAAATAATCTATATAAGAAAATTTTTTTTAATTGCTCATAACTTAGTCAAAAATGAACCGATTTTAATAATTTAAGTTACATCGAAATCGAAGAACATGACCCGAGTAGCCCGGTTGAATTGAAATGGAAAGCATCGTATGCATGTTTGCATAGTAGATTTGCTCTTTTTGATTTTTTTTGTGAAAATTGCGCCAAATTGTATGTATGCATGTATATATAATATATAATACATTAGCATACAACAAATGTATATTGGGTATATGGTAAATATTACCATACATTTTTCCTTCATATATAATAATAAATTAATAATAAAAATCTTAAAACAACTTGTCGTCACTAATTATAAATGTGGTAAGGATGATGATAATACAATTGGTTTTATTTTAAATTCTTCAAGCAAATCAAATTAATAATCCTCCTAGAGAAATGTTTCATTGCCATGCACACAGTAACTAGGCATATGCAAATACAAATATGTGAATTTATATATACATATGCGGCCGCGTGCACTTACCACAGGCAAAATATTACGATTCGCAAATATGTCCAAGGAATCCAGCGCGCATTCATAGGCACATAATTGTGCTGTTGTTATGAATAGCGCTGAACCAGAGAATGTTAATGCAATGAGAAGGTGCAAATGTTAGTGTGAGCTTTTTTTAGTACAATTGAGATTTGAAAGATTTGTAGTAAGGAAATTTAGCACACCGAGTTTATAGACACCTCACTGACTTTTGCCCACACAAAAATTAGAAACACCACACATCTTTCACTTCAACACACAACACATTTCTCACCTCGACATTAAACCAATTAAATTTTTACTATTTTCGTATTTTTGTAAAAATAAGCGAATACATAAAAAAATTAATAAAAAAAGTTTGCGCCGGGAATTGAAATCGAGTCTAACATGTGGCGAGGAAAAATAGGCGGTGCGTTTATTTCTTCTACTGCTTATTTTTTTACCATTTTGTTACTTTTGAAATGATAAGCGGATACATAGAATTTATTACAAATTTTTTTACGATTCCATTAAAAAAAAAATTTAAAAACAAAAAAAAAAAAAATTTAAAACAAATGCAAAAATTTAAAAACAAGTGCAAAAATAATTCTGCTCTATGTATGTATATATACCCACTTTATACCTACTTGCCTTCTAAACTTCCTACAAAATAATTGTATTCATATGTTACTAAATCCATGCACGTTCATACATTCATGCATACATGCAGATTCGTAATACCACTAAACCAGGTAGACGTGTTGTCGGACAGCTCGTCAAAAGTGCCAAATATAGTGAAATTAAAAAAACGAATTTTAACCGAAAGTGGAAACAACGCTCATAACCACTGTAGCAGTCGATCGCGCACTGGAAGTGGGCGATTCTGCTCCTACAGGTGAGTCTTTTTCGCTTCTTGGGCTGGAAACTTTGTTTTGTTTTCGAGCGAGATAAGCAAAAGTGAATAAGTGGAAAAAAAGAGAGAAGTAGCAAAACTAAAAATTTAAACAGCTACGTTGATAGCGGGTGAGTTCAGCAAAGTGGTTTGTACTTGTACAGTGAATAAGTGAAAATAGAGAACATTGAGAGAATAGCAGAAAAACAAACATTTAAACAGCTACGTTGAGTACGGTTCAGTGCGGTGAGCTTCACACCAAAAGGTGTAAGTGCAATGGAGAATGTGAATCCGTTTATGCGTTGCTCCAAAACAGCGAGCTCACCCGAGCGCACAACCTCACCACACGTTGTCAAATCTGTTACTGGTAGCTTAGAAGGAGGTGATAAGCAGACGATGGATAGCGGTTCCCCAGTGAAGCAAAGGGAAACATTAAGTGAGTCGCTCTTTCTCCCTGCATTCGCCTCTCCGGCTAATGGCGACGCTCTTACCATGCTGGGAGCAAAGATAGAAGAGCTAGCAAAAATGATGGTACTGCAGAGACATGTAAATCAACAGATGAGAGGTGTTGTCTCATCAATCTCTGCATTACACAAAAAAGTAAAGCAAGAGCAGAATAAATTAGCTACGCATAATAAAGCCAAATCAGGTGTCGAGAAGGCCACTCAAACACCTTTTGCAGAAAATGCTAAAGCCAATGGGAAGAGGACAAGGGCTCAATATAGAGGGAATTCCTCTCCTGAAAATTCCCCGCAGCCAATAGGAAAGCGTACGAGAAGCATTTCACTTAGTGTGCAGGCTTCACATTTGGAGGGCACATGCAAGCAAGAAACCAATGATAGGCTGCCAAGAGGAAATAAACCCACATCCAATGAGAATGAAGGGTGGGTGGAAGTACGTCGAGCTAAGCGTCGCACAACACCTACGCAGACTTTGGCAGCGGCAGAAAGCAGAAGCGGCGGTACCTTCTCGGAGATAGTGCGTCAAGGGGGCGAAAAGCAGCGAATTAGGGCCAGACCAGACGCTTTTATTATTTCTAATAAAGGCGAGGGGTCTTATGCGGACATTCTCCGTGTAATTAAATCGGAGCCAAGCCTCTCACAACTCGGCGATATGGTGACAAAAATTAGGAAAACGCAAAAAGGTGAAATGTTATTCCAACTAAAAACGCGGGGCGAGGCAGACAATGCGCAATACCAGGGCTTGGTAGAAAAAGTTCTTGGCGATAAAGCCGAAGTTAGAGTTCTGACTCATGAATTAACAATAGAGTGCAGGGATCTTGATGAAGTGTCTACAAGGGAAGATGTAGTACAAGCCATAGTAGATCAATTCAATTTACCAAACATCAACGTAGCGGCAGTGAAAAGTTTACGTAAATCATACGGGAATACGCAAATAGCGACACTAAATCTTCCGGTAAGCGCTGCAAATTTGCTCCTTTCTAAAGGGAAATTGAAAGTTGGATGGGTGGTCTGCCGCCTGCGGAGGATTATTCATCCAACGCGATGTTTCCGTTGTCTAGATTTTGGCCATATATCGAAAAACTGTACGAATTGCGATAGATCCAAGATGTGTAGGAGATGCGGAAATGAAGGACATGTAGCAAAAGACTGCACAAATGCACCAAAATGTCTTCTATGTCAACTAGCCAAGGAAGAGCTATCCGACCACATATCTGGTAGTAGTAGGTGTCCAGCCTACAAAAGAGCTTTAGCCAAAGCATCAACATGAGGAGTATGCAATTAAATTTAAATCATTGTGAGGCGGCTCAAGATTTATTGAAGCAGACGGTGATAGAGATGAAGGTTTACGTAGCAATAATCTCAGAGCCCTACAAGATTCCTTCGCGCAACGATTGGGTAGCAGATAGAACACGAAAAGCAGCAATATGGACTTGTGGTACCCACCCGTTTCAGAAAGCGGATCCAGTAGATGCGAGAAAGGGCTTCGTTTGGGTCCTTGTCAAAGGTTGCCATATTTGCAGCTGCTATGCACCCCCTAGCTGGACGATTCAGGAGTTCCGGGAGTTCCTAGATCATATTGTAGAGACTGCGAGAGGTCGTCACCCGGTCGTCATAGCCGGCGACTTTAATGCATGGGCAGTGGAATGGGGCAGTAGGAGAACGATCGCCAGAGGCGCGGCTTTATTGGAGGCGTTCGCTCCGCTAGATTTGGTCATAGCCAACGATGGAAGAACAGCCACCTTTCAAAGAGATAGTAAGGAGTCCATAATAGACATCACTTTTACTAGTGGCTCCTTGGCTAGATGCGTCAAATGGAAGGTCAGCGAACATTATACCCACAGCGATCATCAAGCCCTAATTATAGACATCCCGGAAGGAAAAGAAGACAACAATTATATCTCTGCTAGTAATTCTCTGCACCAAGCATGGAGACTGACAACACTGGACAAACCTCTATTCAACTTTGTATTAAACGAGGTCATAGAGCGCGTACAAGAAGAGAAATCAGCAGCAAGGGCAGCAAATAGGCTTGTGCAAGACATTATAGTAGCCTGCGAAGCATCGATGTCCCGGAAAGTAAAAGGCTGTCATCGGAAGCAAGTATACTGGTGGAATGACACAATCAAAGAACTAAGGGCGAAATGCTTCAGAGAGAGAAGGATCTGCCAAAGACTACGGAATACTGCGGAGCATCAAATTAGGCTGGCAAATTTTAAAAATTTTCGAAAGCAGCTAAAAAATGAGATCCGGCGAAGTAAAGCTGCCTCATTTAATCAGCTATGCAACGAGGCAGACAAAAACATATGGGGTAATGCATACAGAGTAGTAATGTCTAAAATTGTTAAAGCGCCGCAAGTAAAATGCCCTAACTTGCTAAATAATATAGTTCGGACCCTGTTTCCTCACCGCAAAACAGATCCAATGTCATACATTTCAGCATCTATAAATGACATTGATGATATAACACCTGAAGAAGTGGTACAAGCAGCAAAAATGATTGGAGATCGCAAAGCTCCCGGCCCGGATGGTATTCCGAACATAGCATTAAAAACAGCCATCCTGGAAAATCCCCAGACATTTGCTAGGGTGATGCAATTGTGTCTCGAGCAAGGCGTGTTCCCGAATTTCTGGAAGAGGCAAAGACTAGTGCTGCTCCCGAAGCCAGGGAAGCCACCAGGTATACCAGGATCCTACCGTCCCCTATGCCTCCTTGACACGATGGGTAAGCTTTTAGAGCGGCTTATTAACAACAGAATACAGCCGTACACTGAATGCGAGGCGGGACTATCCCCGTACCAGTATGGTTTCCGAAAGCGAAGGTCTACTACAGCGGCAATACAAAAGGTGGTCACGATTGCTACAGACGCGATCGCAGGCAAACGATGGAGAGGCGCTGATAAGCAATACTGCGCAGTAGTGACTTTAGATGTGAAAAACGCCTTCAACTCAGCAGACTGGGGGCACCTTCTGAAGGCACTTAAAAAGCTATCTGTTCCGGCATACATATATAATATTGTCAGAAACTATCTGAGCGATCGAGTTTTCGAATACGACACGGAAGGTGGAATAAAAAAGTATAAGATTACAGCAGGTGTGCCACAGGGCTCAGTGCTAGGCCCCACGCTTTGGAATATTATGTATGATGAAGTGTTCCGACTCCCATTTCCAACAGATGTACACATCGTTGGCTTTGCGGATGACATAGCTCTCGTAATTGTAGCTAAACTGGTGAGCGATATCGAAGTCAAAGCAAACACTGCAATTGCTACCGTAACAAACTGGCTGGATAGCGTAGGTTTATCCATTGCATCGGAGAAAACGGAAGCGGTCCTCATCAGTACCCGCAAGAAACCAGAGATAGCCTCTTTCAGCATAGGCACACATAAATTTAAATCGTCTCGTCAGCTCAAATATCTGGGTGTTATAATTGACGACCGGCTCAGTTTTGGCCCACATGCGGAATATATAACCCACAAAGCATCAAGGATGTTCAGTGCGCTCTCTAGAATGCTCCCGAATGTGGGTGGGCCGAGAAGCAGCAAACGCAGGCTATTATCTAGCGTCATCGCATGCACCCTGCTATATGCAGCACCAGTATGGGCAAAATCCCTGAAGGTAAAAGCATATAGAAGACCGTACGAAGCCATGTACAGACTTTGCGCACTGAGGGTGATAAGCGCATATAAAACCACCTCTGACGAAGCGGCAATGGTGATCGCAGGCATGATTCCGATAGATATATTGGCGGAAGAAAGAGCGAGAGTGTTCGTGCAGAAAAAACAGGACCACAGTAACATATCCGCGATCATAAAAAGAGAGAAGGCTACATCCATGCTGAAATGGCAGGAGCGTTGGGAAAACGCGACAAAGGGAAGGTGGACTTATACACTAATCCCAAAAATCGAAAAATGGCTAAATAGAAGCTATGGTGAGCCTAATTTCCAGCTAACGCAATTTTTGACAGGCCATGGTTGCTACCAGAAGTATCTACATTGCCTTGGGATACGTGATTCGCCTTTATGTCGAATATGCCATGAAGAGGAAGATGCAAGACATGTATTTTTTGTATGCCCGCGATTTGTGACTATCAGAGAGGATTTAGCTTCACTATCAGATGATCCGATAGTACCAGAAAACATAGTGGACATCATGATGTCTTCAAAGTATGCGTGGGATAAGATCTCGGCCGCAATTAGCCAAATAATTTATGCATTAAAGCTCGCAGACACATCCGAGGTCAGCGGCAGATAAACAGACGATACTTGACAAAGAAACGAACTCTTAAGTCGACGTGTGACAAGTATGGTGGGAGGGGGTGGACAGGCCCAACTGGGGTGGTTTGCTTCGGTAACAAACAAAACTGGGGGAGGATTAAAGTACATGCAACTTTTGACGGGCTGCATGTGAAGTGTAACTGACGTAGAGCCTAGAGTTCAACCGCCTTCCCGACGATTTACTTAACGGTAGTACCGGGAGGGGATCGGTACATGGACGGTAGGAGGTTTAGTTGGGTTAAAGTCCTACACTGACGGGGTACAGGCTTTCGATGCTTCCTCCTCGTAAAAAAAAACAAAAAAAAAACAAAATGCATACATATATGCGCGAGCACAGCTCTCCCTTCTTGCTTCCGTGTACTTTTGTCTTTCACCAGCCGATATTCATATATTGTATTTACAAAAACACAATACTTTGATACACGCAAAAGCAAAAGTAAGCGCAACGCGATGGCCGCTTTGACACCACACATTCTAAAATGTTCTAGAACACAACAAAAACACATACCTCACATGCGCATGTCGCCCAAAGCTAAAATCTAAGCCTAGCGACTACAAAAACAAAATACATTCGTAGACGCAGTCGCAGCGGCCATGATTCTATCAGCGACGGCGCTGAACAATTTAGAACAAAAACAAAAAGTTCATTCATAAGTTCGAGCTCATATTTCAATTTCATTCATGAAACGAGCCGGCCATATGCCAATTTTCGAGACCATTCGAAAATAGTCAATATTGGAATATTTCGCGTGGAATTATTTGCCAATATTTGATAAATCTTGAATTTTTGTCATGTCGAGTGCGCGCGGCTCCCTTATATGTATGTAAATATGTCTTCTAACTGTTCGACAGTCGCGAGTTAATGCGATTTAGATTCCTCGAACAATTCCAGCGAATCACACATTTCTGTCCGCAAAGCCGCATATATGTAGCCTATGATCAAAAAGTACCGGGAATGTTTAAATAAAACATAACAGAGTCAAATTTCAGGCAAATTTCTATTATCCCCTTCAAAATATGACCCGTCTGAAGCAACACACATGTGCCAACGTTTAACTCAGTCCTCCAAACAGCCCCGGTAGGCCGACATGGCCTTCAGCTCCTACGTCGTATTATCTTTGATCGGTGCGATGGCGCGTTATCGTCACGCAAAATCCAAGAATTGTTTGCTCACATTTCCGGCCGTTTGCAAAATACAGCATCTATCAAAGGCTTCAAAACGGATAAATAATATTATTTATTGACTGTCTGGCCCGATGGAAGGTACTCATGGTAGACTATGCCTTGGCAATCGAAGAAAACAGTCAACATCACCTTCCCGGTTCTTTTTGCTCATAGGGTATAAATATCCCATCTTTTCACTGATGGACAAGAAGGTGGTCGCAGTTGTTGTTTTTTATATGCATACATTTTGCGTTCGTTGAGGGCTTGTATATATTTATATTTTATACATATGCGTGTATGCGCGTTTGGCTTTCTGGATGCATCCATGGATATTAGAACATTTTCTCATCAATATGTGTATGTAAGTAGTTCAGATTTGACTGAAGAGATTGAATATGTACATACATACATATATGAATGCACATTCATATGCATTGACTTTATGGCTGTTTTACATATAAATCAATTCAAAAGAAGTATGAATAATTTTATATAGAAAATAAATTTCTAAATAACAGGTATTAGAAAAGCTGAATACACTATTTTAAATCAATTCTAATTAATATAAACCAAATATAAAAAATGAAATAAAAATATCGAACAAAGAAAAATACCTAAGGGACTTGAACCTGAGTCAAACATGAGACTATGTACTGCATACACAACACGTCTTTCACGATTACGCTAATCTAAAATTACTAATGAACTTTTCTACATTAGTCATTTATTCGATTCGCAGTTTTATATGCACATATTCTGCGTTAGTTGAAAGTTTGTATGCGTAATTATATGCATATGTATGTGTGTATGCGTGTTTGGCTTTCTGGACGGATATTAAAATGATATTTTCTCATCAATATAATTTGGATTTGATGAAAGAGATTAAAGACATATGTACATATTTTCTGTTTTGATTGATTTATTGTATATAAAAATCAGGTCATATCCAGTATGAACTATTTTATACCGAAAAGAAATTTCCATTTATGAAATACAAAACAAAAGGTATTTTAAAGAAATTTTAATTAAAATAAACTCAAAAATTTTACCAATCTTTCCTGGTTTGAATTGTAAAAAAAAAATGTGCAAGGAAAAAAATATGACTTCAGGACTTGAACCTGAATTAAATGCGTGCCAAAAAACAAAGCGAATAATTCCGCCGACTTTAGCTTCTGCACCACAAATTAACTGCCGCGCGGCCTTCTTAATCGCAAATTTATTCGCTTCGCTGTGGGCATGAAATAAGTCGATTTCCTTAGTAGTGTGGCGAAAAATCTTATGAAATTCCTTAGTAGTTTGGTAAACGCAGAAAAAATCTGAATTCCTGTCCTAGCGTGGTAATTAAATATAGAAACCCCCCACTCGCGTCACTCGCGTGGTAAATATCTGCAATCCCCCACTAGTGTGGTAAGTTGAATTTGAAAATTCCTTAGTATGAATCTACAAATTAGTACTCGAAAAAAGCTCATTTAACATTTGCTCCTTCTCATTGCATTAACATTCTCGGGCTGAACAGTTCACGGAAGCTTCAATATAAAATATTTGACACTTTGGGCTTCACTCGAAAGCTGAATCTATGTATAGTGACATCCAAATAAGTCGCACTCCTCGTTCAGTGTAAGTATCTAATATTCCAGCTTTATACATATGTTTTTGGCCGCTCTTTATTAAGGAGAGAACGACATACGTCAAGGAATATATATATATACATATATAATTGGCGCCTACACCGTCTTTTGGGTGTTTGGCCAAGCTCCTCCTCCTATTTGTGGTGTGCGTCTTGATGTTGTTCCACAAATGGAGGGACCTACATATTCGAGCCGACTCCGAACGGCAGATATTTTTTATGAGGAGCTTTTTCATGGCAGAAATACACTCCGAGGCTTGCAATTGCTTACCAAGTGGCGACCGCTATTAGAAAAAACTTATTCTTAATTTTTGTGTTTCACCTAGATTCGAACCAACGTTCTCTCTCTGAATTCCGAATGGTAATCACGCACCAACCCATTCGACTACGGCGGCAGCCAAGGAATATACTATTAATTATACATATACCTATTACCAGAGAATATAAAATGTCTTCGAAATTTTCTGCAGTACTGAAATGTCCGACACAGAACTTTTTTAGCTAATTGCTGCAGTTTTCTGCAACTTACTGTACGCTCATGCGCGCATTTGACGCACAGCGGCTGCGGTTGTCGAGCATTTAGAAAGACTTATTTACATATACATAGATATATATTGATGCATACATATGTACGGAGCCGCCGCCTCCGACATGAGAAAAATTCAAGATTTACTAAATATTGGCAAACAATTCAACAAGAAATATTCCAATGTTGACTCTTTTCGAATGATCGACAAAATTGTCGCATGGGCGGCTCGTTTTATGAATGAAATTACTTTGCTCGTAGAAATATGAGCTCGAACTTATCAATGAATTTGTTTTCGTTGCGCTTTACAATATTTTAAACGGTTCAGAGCCGTCGCGTGTTAATAATCATGGACGCTACAGCTGCTCCTATGAATGTATTTTGTTCTTGTACTCGCTAGGCTTCTCTACAAGACAAAAATTCCAACACATTTACATGTACTTTATTAGTCTCTAATACATCCGCATTATCAGAATAGCATATACAACATTTTTTAATGGAGAAATCAAATATTTCATGAGCTGTTTTCGAGTACTAATTTTTAGATTCATAGTAAGGAATTTTCAAATTCAACTTACCACACTAGTGGGAGATTGTAGATATTTACCACGCTTGTGGAGGATTTCTATATTTACTTACCACGCTAGTAGAGGATTTCAGATTTTTTTCTGTGTTTACTACTTTAGTAGAGGATTTCATATGATTTTTCACCACAGTAGTAGGGGATTCAACACACTAGTAACGGATTCGACTTATTTCATGCCCACAGCGAAGCGAATGAGTTTACGATTAAGAAAGGTGCGCCTGCAGTTAATTTGTGGCGCAGAAGATAAAATCGGCGGAATTTTTCATTTGGTTTTTTGGGACGTATTTAATTCAGGTTCAAGTCTTGAAGTCATATTTTTTTCCTTGCACAATTTTTTTTTTACAATTCAAACCAGGAAAGTTTGGTAAAAATTTTTAGTTTTTTTTCATTATAATTGCTTTAAAATAGTGTTTTAGGTGTTTTTGTATTTGGTATTAAGAAATTTCTTTTCGGTATAAAATAGTTCATACTGGATGTGAACTGATTTTTACATAAATCATTCAAAAAGGAAATATGTATGTACATATAAGCGTGCACATATTTAATCTCTTTAATCAAATCCAAACTATCAGGTCATACCATAAGTTCGTGCGTTTTTTAAAGATGGTCTTAAAATTAATAAAAAAGATGCTTAAAGTATTTATTAATCAATAATATATTTTCCTTCTTTATTTGCAATGTCTTCCCAACGTTTAGGCAAATTTTTAATTCCCTGCTCAAAAAATTTTTTGTCCTTGGATACGCTTCGATATCCCTTTTTATAGCTTCTTTGAGGAGTAGTTCTTGTTACTCATATGGGATTGAAGTCCACGGAAATGCTGATAATTCGCTGGAATTGCACAAAAAATCTAACTCGAATTCATTCTAATTTCTGTTCAGAAAGCCAAACGCGCATACGCGCATATCTATATCAATATGTATACAAACTACCACTAAAGAAACCATACTGACATTTTACAAAAAGAGTACCTTATCTAGTAACATAACCTCAAATATAGCAAATAAGTCGTTCCTTTCAATGAAAATTTGTTGTTTTATTTTCTTAAAATGGGCATTTTAGTGCGTTTTTATATCCAAAGCTAGGCAACACTGCATTAGCGAGAGAGAGATTTGCAATCGAGGGCAATGCCACCAGATGTTAAAAAAAGTAAAGCTAAATAAAACTGAGTGAATTATTTAACTAATTATTAAAACAATGTATATTTTAGAAAATTATAAACATTATGTATGATCCAAGAAGCCTTCTTGGATGACGAAAACCGAGAATATTGGGGGTGTATATCTTGCGCAGCGAAAACAAAAAGAGTACCGAACTGCTTGATGTGAGCGATAAGAATAATTCATTTATTGAAATTCATGCAAATTATGTACAGGTGGCTGATGAAAGCCGCTACCAAAAAAAAATTGAATAACTTTTTTTCTTTTTAAGTTATCTGTTCCATTTTTATTTTAATTTGCAGATTGATCTTTAAAATTTATTAAAATGGATAACTGGGACACGCAAACAAGAATTTGGATAGTCCGCCGCTATCACGCACTGGAGTCCGTAGTTTTGGTACAGAGGGAGTACAGGCGGATGTTTGGCGGCGATCCCCCGAGCAGATGGACTATAATGAGACTAGTGAATAATTTTGCTAAGCAAGGAACAGTCGCAAGAAGGCCTTGTCATCGAAACCCACCAGTTCGGACGGAGGAAACGATCGCTGCTGTAGCTGCAGCTATACAAAGCAATCCAAGGGTTTCAACAAGAAGCTTATCTGCTCAACTTGGTGTCAGCCGACAGTCTTTGCAAACAATAATGCACAAAGATTTAGACTTATTTCCCTACAAAATTCAAATAGTTAACAAACTGAAAGAATTTTTCTATCCAGAACTACGCCGAAAGAGAATTCCTTTCAACTCTGTGTGGTTTCAACAAGATGGGGCAACGTCTCACATAGCCCAGACTGTTATGATAGAGTTGCGACGAAAATTTCCCAATAAACTGATTTCAAGAAACTCCGAATTTCGTTGGCCCCCCAGGTCGCCTGACCTTACTGCACCTGACTTTTTCTTGTGGGGTTTATGTAAACAAGAAGTTTATAAAACAAAGCCAACAAATTTGGATGAACTAAAACAATCCATTCGGGCAACAATTGCGGCTATTCCTGTCGCAACTCTCAAAGCAGCAATGAACAACTTTTTACTAAGATGCCGCACTTGTGTCAACGAGCATGGGGGGCATTTAAATTCAATTATTTTTAAAACTAGTTAAGCTACATTTAATAAAATTTAATGACCTTCAACTTGAAAAAAAAAAATGAATTCCATACACTAAAAAAAAAGTTATTTGAGTTTCTTAATGTAGCAAAATTCATCAGCCACCCTGTACAAGCGAAAGAATACAAGAATGCAAGACTAAGTCTGATTGACAATGTGTTTGTGTGTGTATGCAAATTTACAATGAATAGGTGTTTCGTTCTACAGAATGAGTGTTAATTAGGTGTAAGTTATTTGAGTAGTTATTGAAGCATAAAGGGCGATCCAACGCATTACATTTCACTTAGAAAAGGCTATAAAAATGTCATGAAGAAAGAACTAAAAGTCCGAGACTAAATAACAAAACAAAAAATGCTAAATCACGTAACTCGTTGTCAAATTCGCTGAGAGCAAAGTAACGGGACCACGATAGGCGCCATCTCATTACTCTTTCCATCATGTGTACAATACATATGCGGTTGTTCGCACACGATTCGCTAAAAATGCTAAAAAGGAATCCGCGAGCATTCAAAGGCACAACATTGTGCCGAAAATTATGAATTATGAAGCGTTAACAAAGCTGCCTCATAATATACTTAGATACCTTCTTAGACCTTTTGTATGAAGTGTAACGTTATTATTTGGTATATGAATACTTATATTAAAGTCGAAAAATATGTGTTAAAGCTTTGAAATAAAAAGTACATACATATTGATTGACCGAAGCAAAAAATGAATGCACGCAAACATCGCCTCTTATAAAGCGCGTCATGGATGGTACGCCAAAGAGATGTATAGACACAGTCGCTGCACGGAAAAGCCCGGCAAAAAAGAGTAAAAGTGACCGCGATGGAACACTGAAGGCAACGCCGGCATCAACAAAAGAGCAAACCAGCTCCGAAGGATGGAACACGGTAATAAATAAAAAAACCGTAAAGGAAGCAACAATAAAAGTCCAAAAATAGACGTGAAACAAAGAGACGAAGCAAACACGAGGGGAAATCGCAGGCGACAGAGGCCGCCACGTAAAGACGCGACCGTTGTGAAAAGCGTTGGCAATGTCTCATACGCTGACATTCTGAAACGTGTGAAAACAGAGCCATGTTTACAGGAGCTTAACTCGAAAGTATAGGGTTATTCACTAGGTGCGCTTCAACTTTCTTCCGATAGGGAGGGCGAACGACGCAATATTTTTTATTTTTCGCTTGTCATTTGTAAACTTCATTAGTATACATTTCATCATGGAACGCTACTCACTTGAGCAACGATTGCAAATCGTGCAAATTTTTTATGAAAATAATCGTTCTGTTGCTGCTACTTTAAGAACGGCCATTTTACGGTCCATTTAACAAGCCGTCCCGTTTTGGGGTTATGTGAAGTCATTGGTCTACAGTAACAAGCCGGCGACGATTTGTGAGCTCAGAGCCAATATTGAACGCGAAATTGCTGGAATTTTGGCCGATTTATGCAAAAGAGTGGTCGAAAATTGGGTTCAACGATTGGACTTCGTAAAACGTGCACGCGGTGGTCATGCAAAAGAAATCGAATTTCATGCTTAAATGTATATGTTCAAACTCGATAATAAAAAAAAAATAGTTAAAAAAGTCAAACCGTTTGTGTTTTATTCAAAAAAGTTCAAAAGTTGAAGCGTTCTTACTGAAAAACCCTATATATTACAAAGTGTTGAATACATATAACATCTACCATCCATATTTATGTGGGAAGAAAAACATCTTGACCTGCTTCATAACACAGCTCATATGCATATCTATATACAGGGTGGGCCAAATAAGACCTACTAATGTTAAGCACAAATAACTTTTTTATTTTTTGACATATTTATTTTTCTCTTTTTGTAGGTTGTAATTGAATTGTTGAAAATTTATTATGGAATATCGGCATATGGTGGATGAAGCTCATTTCCATTTAAATGGTTATGTCAACAAACAAAACTGTAGATTGTGGGGCTCTGAAAATCCAAGGGCAACAAATCAACATCAGTTGCACCCATCTAAATGTACTGTTTGGTGGCGTGTTATGGCCACTAGAGTTATCGGTCCATATTTCTTCGAAAATGAGGATGAAACGCCTGAATCTATTTCAGGAGCTTCTTACAGAACATTGATTGAAAACTTTTTGCGGCCAATGGCGCAGCAGTATCCCAATTTGGGGTTTCAACAAGATGAAGCAGCTGCGCATACTGCTAGGCAAACTATAGACCTGCTGCGTAGTAGTAGTCGGTCTTATTTGACCCACCCTGTATACATCTAATTGGCGCGTACACCCTTTTTTGGGCCGAGCTCCTCCTCCTATTTGTGGTGTGCGTGTTGATATTTTTCCACAAATGGAGTGACCTACAGTTTTAAGCCGACTCCGAACGGCAGATATGTTTTATGAGGAGCTCTTTCATGGCAGAAATTCACTAGGAGGCTTGCCATTGCCTGCCGAGGGGCGACCGCTATTAGAAAAATGTGTTTCTTAATTTGTTTTTTAGTGTTTCGCCGAGATTCGAACCTACGTTCTCTCTGTGAGTTTCGAATGGTAGTCACGCACCAACCCATTCGGCTACGGCGGCCGCCATACATACATATACAAAATTCAAAATAAAATAGACAAACATATTCAAACAAAATAATAATATGTATATGCAAAAACACTCATCTAAACCGTATGTGCTTACATATACATATGTATGTATGCACATAGCCTACAAGACAGCTGACTATCATATAAGCACTCATCTTATTATCATCACTACCCTCATCCAAGTACACATTTTCGTTCTAACCATGGGAAAGGTCTGATAGTTTCCCCTTGTCGGTGTGATATTCTATCTCTCTCCATCGTTAAATTCGAAGAACACACTCGAGCTTGACTTGTTTACAGTAGCACAGAAAACAAGCTATGTGACATATCACGCTGAAATTTGCCATGTAAGCTTATAACAGTCCTACCAAAAAACAAAAAATTTATTTTTGCCATATGTCATCCGCGGATCGTTTTATTGATACCGTCTCGTCCATATTTGAGCAGAAGTTACATATATATGTACATATAACCGAACACACTCACTTTATGCCTCTACATGCCTATGTTTCCAAAAGTAAAATTCAAGAACAAAATAAATTCATAGGCGTAGCTATAGCGTCCATGATTATTTACCCGCGACGGCGCTAAACAGTTTCAAATATTGTAAAATACAGCAAAAACAAATTCATTGGTAAGTTCGACCTCATATTTCTACGAGCAAAGTACTTTCATTCATAAAACGAGCCGCCAATTTTCTCGACCATTCGAAAGTAGTCTATATTGGAATATTTCGCGTAGAATTACATACATATGTATGCATCAATATATTATATGTATGTAAATATGTCTTCTAAATGCACGACAACCGCAGCTGCCGTGCGTTAAGTGCGCGCATGAGCATAAGCAAGTAAGTAAGTTGCAGAAAACAGCACAAGTAGCTTATAAAAAAGTTGGTGTCGGACATTTCAATACTAGGAGAAAATTTCCAAACAGTTGTTTTATGTTCTCTGATACTAGGTAAATAGTTCATTAATATATTACTTTATGTAGTTCTTTAACTGATAAAAAGTGCACAAAAACGTATGCAAATATCTGCAAGGTTAGAAACTTACTCTGAAATCAGAGTAATTGAAGGCTACTGCACATACAATGGGGTTATTGTCCAATTCGAGGTTTTGTAAGGTGTGGTGTTAACTCCTCCCCTCTTAAGTATGATGTATGTATGTCCTCGATCAATAATAGAAGGGTAAGTCGTTGAATTTTACGTATGTTGGAATGTCATTACTTTCTTGTGGCGGTCTTCCTGCTTTAGGCTTTGATACTTCTTTCTCGATGTATTGTATCTTTATTGATTTTTTCTTTAGCAAAATGAAAAGCGGAATGGTTATCACGGATGTTATGGATATTAAGCCTCCGATGGATAGTGTTGCATTTTTGAGAGAATTTATTCTATGTGTGTCGTTTATATGTAAGTCATTTAGGGACTCGAGCGAAAGTATCTCGATATGGTCCTTCTCTAATGGAGTTGGCTGTAATATTGCTGGGACAGATGCAATTGGCATTACTTCTATATTACAATATTCTTTAATGTTGATTCTAATGGTAGCGTTGTAAAATATTACAACATGGGTCCCGTTTATCTCCTGTGCCATTTTATCGGCTTCTATTTTAGCGCTGAATTTATTGAGTAGAATTACGGCTTTGTTTATTTTTTCTATTGTTGGTATGTGGTGGTCATTGGTGGTATTACACGTAGAATTTAAGCTATTTATTATTCTAGATATACATAAATCATTACTAATATCTATGACATCTGCTTCTTTGCAAATCATTAAATCATTGTAAGTTTCACATTTATTTTTGATACTATATAATTTATCTTTTCCTTTTAGAATTTCTTTGTATTTTGTTTCAAACACAATATTATTCATTTTCTTAACAGGTCTTACAATTATGCCTTTGAATGTTTCACTTAATGTTAGGGGTATTTTAATAATATAAATGTTTTTCATATCTTTACTCAAAACGTTTAGTTTTGCTAATCTTAGTGCATCTTCGGCACTCGTAAATGGAACATTTTCCCTTTTTAGTTTGCTAATTGAAAATTCGATTTCTTCTTTACTTAGTAATACAAAGTTAATTATATCGCTCTTTGCCCATTGAATGGCGTATCCTATATTAATTAATTCTTCTTTTATTAATCTAATTTTGTTTTGCAAATTTACTACAGTTTCCATTACAATACTATCATCTTTTCTGATGGTGTTCAACATCTTATTTACTATGCCAGTTATATTATTTATACGTTTTTCAAATACATTGTTTATTACTACTTGTTTGTCATTGTTTTCATTTAGATTATTCAAATTATTAGTTATTATATTTAAGTCTTCGTGATCAGGAGATCCGGCTATAAATTTCCATGCCGTTTCTAATATATCAATTGATCTTTTCCTTTTAATGTCGTTAATAGGTTTTAGGGTATTAAGGATTTCGAAAGATTGGATTGTTTCATGTTTTAGGACGGGATATAGGAGGTTGTCTTTGGGGATTTGGCCAGTTATTTAGTCGTAGGTTTCCGTCAGAAATTGTTCGTATTTTTCCAGGTCGATGAGATGAATAAGTTTGAATGTTGCGTCCTGTATTTTCGCTTGTCCATTGTCTATTGTTACTAATTGAGATTTACTATAGTCAAGAATTTGTATGTTCTATGAAGAAGTAGAGATCGTCATAAGAAGAATGAAGAGTTTGTAGTGATCCATTTTATCTGAAAAATAATTAAGTTTTTATTAGGGATTTGTGAACTATTCGTCCTGATACTGTCTTTCCGAAACTTTCTTTTCTTATACTTCGGGGTCAATTTGGAGCCTAGCATTTTGTTTATTTTAACATAAATAATTTCTGCTGGTGAGAAATCCTTATTTTGGGGTCTATTTTTGTTGTGGTACGAGAGGTCAAGTTCTTGTTTTTTCTTAAGTAGGGCTATGTTTTCTTGTCTTTGTTGCTCTAGCTGTTGAGGGCCACTATGGATTCTACTACCGAAAAATGTGTCTATTGGTTTATTTTTCGTCGTTGAGTGTATTGAGGAATTGTATTCTTGTACAGATTTGAATAAAAGTTCTTCAAATGTTATTATCGTTTGATTTGGCTTGAGGCATCTCATAATTTCCGAAAATGTGCTGTGAAACCTTTCTATTTGCCCATTGCTTGTGCTACTGTAGGGTGGTGTGGTATAAATGTTAATTGACATTTGGTCTCTGAGTAGGGATGAGATTGAAGAGGAATTGAGAGATGGAAGGTATCATTTTCACCTGGGCATACTTAGAGAACTTATCTATGGCGGTAAGGATTAGTTTTTTTTCGGTGGAATATCGTATTTATGTGCACTACAAGTTGAGCACTGTTTAACAACTTTTTCGACTTTTGCGCGCATGCTTGGGAAATAGAATTTTCGTAGAATTTGCGTTTTGTTTTCGCGGCTGTTTCTATGAGCTCGCCGATGCTCTTGTATTATAATTTGTTCTTGTTCGGTTTCTGATGTGATATCCTGGATAAGAGTTTGTGTGTAGCGAATTTTTATGTCGCTAAAATGGAGTGGGAATATTTCTTGGATTTTACCCATCAGTTTTTCTGTGGTGTATAGTCCGTTGACGAGTGAAGGGTTTAAATATGTCTATGATGTCCTGGTTAGAATAATTTGATTTTGTAACAGTATGCCTGTGGAAACTAGGAAATGGTAACTGGAATGAGTAGCTATCGGTGTTGCCAATCATTAAGAACAGTTGGTTTTTAAAAGCGTTTATGGGGGCTTCAGTGGCCGGAATAAGGAGGTGTGAGGAACTTTCGTCACTATGGTCTGTAGTTGTAAGAGTATTAATGTCCGTTTGTGGGGGTCTCGAAAGTGCGTCTGCTACGACGTTGGTTTTTCCGGGTTTATACTTCATCTCGTAGTTATATTCTTCGAGGATGCACTTCCACCTTTTTATTTTTTCCATTATGGTTTTTGTTGCTTAATGCAAAGGTGAGCGGTTGGTGATCTGTGAAAATTACAACTTTAGCGGATCCGTATAAATAGTTCCTCAGTGAAGTGAAGGCCCAAATTATTGCCAACATTTCTTTTTCATTCGCGGCATAACTTTCCTCTGTCTTATTGAGTGAACGGGATATGAAGGTAATTGGCTTTCCTGATTGTTCGAGGACAGCACCTAGAGCGTAGTTTGATGCATCTGTCGTAAGGTGAAATTCCTCTTTGAAATTGGGGTATGATAAAATAACTTCTTCTGAAGTTAACGCTGTTTTTATATTCCTGAAGGCAGTTAGGGCGTGACTATTGAACGCAACTAGCTTTTTGCTGGAGGCATTTTTGGACACTCGTCCATCTTCCCCTCTCAAAAGCGAGGTCAGAGGTTTTGCTAGCTTGGCATAATCTCTGATAAAGCGCCGATAATAGCCTGATAGGAAAGATCTAAGGTCTTTCAATGTTTTTGGACATGGAAAATTTTGAATTGCACTTACTTTGACGGGTTTGGTTTTTATACCTTGCGGGGATATGATGAATCCTAAAAATTCGACTTCCTTTCGAAAAAGCTCACACTTGTCCAATTGGACTTTCATATTCGCTTTTTCTAGCGTGGGAAAAAAATTTTCGACATTTTGGAGGTGGCTCTGTTCGTCTTTGCCAAACACTATTATGTCGTCTATATAGAAATAACATTTTTTACCGATATGTTCCTTCAAAATGTCGTCTAAAGCTCGCTGAAAAATAGCGGGTGCATTCTTTAGACCGAATGGGAGTCTAGTAAACTCATATTATATTTTCCGTTATTAATTGAAAAGGCTGTCTTCTCAGTGTCGGATTCCTTTAATGGAATCTGATGGAAGCGACTTTTCAGGTTCCAGAACAGAAAAGTATTTGTTATTTCCTAGTTGTGAGATGACTTCGTTAATTTCTGGGATTGGGTATTTGTCGGCTATAGTCAATGTATTTAATTTCCTGTAATCTATTACTAACCTGTATTTCTTTTTGCCTGATGCATCTAGTTTTTTGGGTACAACCCAAACGGGTGAGTTATACGGTGAGCAGGACGGTCTAATAGGTCCGTCCTTCTTGTCTTATAATATTGTTCACTAGTTCTGTCACTAAGTTAGTCAGTTGGTCCATGTTAAATGAATTGGAGTTGGAATTGGAAACACCTGGTTGTAGGGGTGCGTTAAGAACAGGGGCTCGGACAAAATTATTGGGGCTTGCCATTGTTAAAAATGTACTTAACTTTTTTAAAAATTGAACTGAAAATGTATTTAATTTTTGTTTTAAAAATTTGAATTGGAAGTTTTAATTTCTTTATTTTAAATTTTTACTAAATTTGGTGTATTTTTTTCCTTTCTTAAATTATTTTTTAATATGTTTTCCTTTACACTTCTCTGGAGGGTCCCTTGGGTGGTGAATCGCAAAGAGTTTTTTTTTTATTATAAGCTGGAGGGTCCCCCGTTAGGTGGTGAATCGCAGCTTTAAATTATATTGTATTATTGGCTGTACAAGCCCGATATTATATTTGTGAGTATTATTAGTTGATGAGAGAAGAAAAAAATCTCGTCAAATAAGCGTTTTTTTTTCCTTTTAGATATTTAATCAATATTTTTGGTTGCCCAATTTCCGATGATTCTATATTTCTAAATAAGTTTTTACTTTTACTTTTTATTACACAAAATTTTAATGTCAAATGTGCAGTTAATGTTATCCTTGTTTAAAATTTAATGTTACAATTTGTTCACTATTTTGGTGAGCTTAATAACCTTCTTGGTTTAAATTTTCCCTTATTAGTTTATTGAAATAAATTTTTTACACTTTTTCACCATTTGTTAAATATTTTCTTAATTTATATGCTAAAAATAACTTACTTAAGTCCTCCTGGTTTTGCGGTATAATTTCCCTTTTGCTGCAGCTACTCGTGGTACCACCAAACACACTTTGAAGAGGAGTGCGTTTCTGTCCTACAGGAATTTAACGCTGCTGTCTTCTGGACCGGCTCTTTTGTTCACGTTCCTTGGGGGTATTCCTACTTCGCATGCGTGGTATGGAAGTCCTTTTGGGACTATTCCACTTCTTTTGCACGCAGACCAATGTCCTTGTTGCAACCTATTCCACTTTATATGCGTGATGTGAATTTCCTTTTGTGAGTGTCCACGCTTTGATTTTCGGCTGTTTTTTTTTATTTTATTTTTTCTCACAGGCGTTTTATCGTCACTTATTAATTTTAAGAATTTCACGCGTTGATACTTCGGCTGTTTTTTTTTCTTACAGACGTTATTATTTTTTTTCCACTCACTACCGATACGCGAACTTTTAACCGGTCCCTGCTCGGGCGCCAGTTAATGTTTTACATTTTGATTTTAATTTTTAAAAAGGACAATCAGACTATTGTCCGATTCATTTGTCTTTATTCGTTTAAGCCCAACTTAAGATTAATTACATTATGTTTCTTTCTTCTACATTACACCTATTTCGACCGTCAATATGCTGACTGTTGTTGACTCATTATTGTTGCTGATCGATACATTTACTAATTTGATGTAAATGTTCGTGGAATGCTGATGCAGCGTCAGCGGTTAAAACGAATTCACCGGATGTATTATCGGTGCCACTAACCCATGGGGTTATTGTCCAATTCGAGGTTTTGTAAGGTGTGGTGTTAACTTCTCCCCTCTTAAGTATGATTGTCCTCGATCATTAATAGAAGGGTAAGTCGTTGAATTTTACGTATGTTGGAATGTCATTACTTTCTTGTGGCGGGCTTCCTGCTTTAGGCTTTGATACTTCTTTCTCGATGTATTGTATCTTTGTTGATTTTTTCTTTAGCAAAATGAAAAGCCCAATGGTTATCACGGATGTTATGGATATTAAGCCTCCGATGGATAGTTTCTATGTGTATTGTTTATATGAAAGTCCTTTAGGGACTCGAGCGAAAGTATCTCAATATGGTCCTTCTCTAATGGAGTTGGCTGTAATATTGCTGGGACAGATGTAATTGGCATTACTTCTATATTACTATATGTTTTGTTGTTGATTCTAATGGTAGCGTTGTAAAATATTACAACATGGGCCCCGTTTATCTCCTGTGCCATTTTATCGGCTTTTATTTTACCGCTGAATTTATTGAATAGAATTACGGTTTTGTTTATTTTTTCTATTGTTGGTATGTGGTGGTCATTGGAGGTATTACACGTAGAATTTAAGCTATTTATTATTCTAGATATACATAAATCATTACTAATATCTATGACATCTGCTTCTTTGCAAATCATTAAATCATTGTAAGTTTCACATTTATTTTTGATACTATATAATTTATCTTTTCCTTTTAGAATTTCTTTGTATTTTGTTTCAAACACAATATTATTCATTTTCTTAACAGGTCTTACAATTATGCCTTTGAATGTTTCACTTAATGTTAGGGGTATTTTAATAATATAAATGATTTTCATATCTTTACTCAAAACGTTTAGTTTTGCTAATCTTAGTGCATCTCCGGCACTCGTAAATGGAACATTTTCCCTTTTTAGTTTGCTAATTGAAAATTCGATTTCTTCTTTACTTAGTAATACAAAGTTAATTATATCGTTCTTTGCCCATTGAATGGCGTATCCTATATTAATTAATTCTTCTTTTATTAATCTAATTTTGTTTTGCAAATTTACTACAGTTTCCATTACAATACTATCATCTTTTCTGATGGTGTTCAACATCTTATTTACTATGCCAGTTATATTATTTATACGTTTTTCAAATACATTGTTTATTACTACTTGTTTGTCATTGTTTTCATTTAGATTATTCAAATTATTAGTTATTATATTTAAGTCTTCGTGATCAGGAGATCCGGCTATAAATTTCCATGCCGTTTCTAATATATCAATTGATCTTTTCCTTTTAATGTCGTTAATAGGTTTTAGGGTATTAAGGATTTCGAAAGATTGGATTGTTTCATGTTTTAGGACGGGATATAGGAGGTTGTCTTTGGGGATTTGGCCAGTTATTTAGTCGTAGGTTTCCGTCAGAAATTGTTCGTATTTTTCCAGGTCGATGAGATGAATAAGTTTGAATGTTGCGTCCTGTATTTTCGCTTGTCCATTGTCTATTGTTACTAATTGAGATTTACTATAGTCAAGAATTTGTATGTTCTATGAAGAAGTAGAGATCGTCATAAGAAGAATGAAGAGTTTGTAGTGATCCATTTTATCTGAAAAATAATTAAGTTTTTATTAGGGATTTGTGAACTATTCATCCTGATACTGTCTTTCCGAAACTTTCTTTTCTTATACTTCGGGGTCAATTTAGAGCCTGGTATTTTGTTTATTTTAACATAAATAATTTCTGCTGGTGAGAAATCCTTATTTTGGGGTCTATTTTTGTTGTGGTACGAGAGGTCAAGTTCTTGTTTTTTCTTAAGTAGGGCTATGTTTTCTTGTCTTTGTTGCTCTAGCTGTTGAGGGTCACTATGGATTCTACTACCGAAAAATGTGTCTATTGGTTTATTTTTCGTCGTTGAGTGTATTGAGGAATTGTATTCTTGTACAGATTTGAATAAAAGTTCTTCAAATGTTATTATCGTTTGATTTGCCTTGAGGCATCTCATAATTTCCGAAAATGTGCTGTGAAACCTTTCTATTTGCCCATTGCTTGTGCTACTGTAGGGTGGTGTGGTATAAATGTTAATTGACATTTGGTCTCTGAGTAGGGATGAGATTGAAGAGGAATTGAGAGATGGAAGGTATCATTTTCACCTGGGCATACTTAGAGAACTTATCTATGGCGGTAAGGATTAGTTTTTTTTCGGTGGAATATCGTATTTATGTGCACTACAAGTTGAGCACTGTTTAACAACTTTTTCGACTTTTGCGCGCATGCTTGGGAAATAGAATTTTCGTAGAATTTGCGTTTTGTTTTCGCGGCTGTTTCTATGAGCTCGCCGATGCTCTTGTATTATAATTTGTTCTTGTTCGGTTTCTGATGTGATATCCTGGATAAGAGTTTGTGTGTAGCGAATTTTTATGTCGCTAAAATGGAGTGGGAATATTTCTTGGATTTTACCCATCAGTTTTTCTGTGGTGTATAGTCCGTTGACGAGTGAAGGGTTTAAATATGTCTATGATGTCCTGGTTAGAATAATTTGATTTTGTAACAGTATGCCTGTGGAAACTAGGAAATGGTAACTGGAATGAGTAGCTATCGGTGTTGCCAATCATTAAGAACAGTTGGTTTTTAAAAGCGTTTATGGGGGCTTCAGTGGCCCGAATAAGGAGGTGTGAGGAACTTTCGTCACTATGGTCTGTAGTCGTAAGAGTATTAATGTCCGTTTGTGGGGGTCTCGAAAGTGCGTCTGCTACGACGTTGTTTTTTCCGAGTTTATACTTCATCTCGTAGTTATATTCTTCGAGGATGCACTTCCACCTTTTCATTTTTTCCATTATGGTTTTTGTTGCTTAATGCAAAGATGAGCGGTTGGTGATCTGTGAAAATTACAACTTTAGCGGATCCGTATAAATAGTTCCTCAGTGAAGTGAAGGCCCAAATTATTGCCAACATTTCTTTTTCATTCGCGGCATAACTTTCCTCTGTCTTATTGAGTGAACGGGATATGAAGGTAATTGGCTTTCCTGATTGTTCGAGGACAGCACCTAGAGCGTAGTTTGATGCATCTGTCGTAAGGTGAAATTCCTCTTTGAAATTGGGGTATGATAAAATAACTTCTTCTGAAGTTAACGCTGTTTTTATATTCCTGAAGGCAGTTAGGGCGTGACTATTGAACGCAACTAGCTTTTTGCTGGAGGCATTTTTGGACACTCGTCCATCTTCCCCTCTCAAAAGCGAGGTCAGAGGTTTTGCTAGCTTGGCATAATCTCTGATAAAGCGCCGATAATAGCCTGATAGGAAAGATCTAAGGTCTTTCAATGTTTTTGGACATGGAAAATTTTGAATTGCACTTACTTTGACGGGTTTGGTTTTTATACCTTGCGGGGATATGATGAATCCTAAAAATTCGACTTCCTTTCGAAAAAGCTCACACTTGTCCAATTGGACTTTCATATTCGCTTTTTCTAGCGTGGGAAAAAAATTTTCGACATTTTGGAGGTGGCTCTGTTCGTCTTTGCCAAACACTATTATGTCGTCTATATAGAAATAACATTTTTTACCGATATGTTCCTTCAAAATGTCGTCTAAAGCTCGCTGAAAAATAGCGGGTGCATTCTTTAGACCGAATGGGAGTCTAGTAAACTCATATTATATTTTCCGTTATTAATTGAAAAGGCTGTCTTCTCAGTGTCGGATTCCTTTAATGGAATCTGATGGAAGCGACTTTTCAGGTTCCAGAACAGAAAAGTATTTGTTATTTCCTAGTTGTGAGATGACTTCGTTAATTTCTGGGATTGGGTATTTGTCGGCTATAGTCAATGTATTTAATTTCCTGTAATCTATTACTAACCTGTATTTCTTTTTGCCTGATGCATCTAGTTTTTTGGGTACAACCCAAACGGGTGAGTTATACGGTGAGCAGGACGGTCTAATAGGTCCGTCCTTCTTGTCTTATAATATTGTTCACTAGTTCTGTCACTAAGTTAGTCAGTTGGTCCATGTTAAATGAATTGGAGTTGGAATTGGAAACACCTGGTTGTAGGGGTGCGTTAAGAACAGGGGCTCGGACAAAATTATTGGGGCTTGCCATTGTTAAAAATGTACTTAACTTTTTTAAAAATTGAACTGAAAATGTATTTAATTTTTGTTTTAAAAATTTGAATTGGAAGTTTTAATTTCTTTATTTTAAATTTTTACTAAATTTGGTGTATTTTTTTTCCTTTCTTAAATTATTTTTTAATATGTTTTCCTTTACACTTCTCTGGAGGGTCCCTTGGGTGGTGAATCGCAAAGAGTTTTTTTTTTATTATAAGCTGGAGGGTCCCCCGTTAGGTGGTGAATCGCAGCTTTAAATTATATTGTATTATTGGCTGTACAAGCCCGATATTATATTTGTGAGTATTATTAGTTGATGAGAGAAGAAAAAAATCTCGTCAAATAAGCGTTTTTTTTTCCTTTTAGATATTTAATCAATATTTTTGGTTGCCCAATTTCCGATGATTCTATATTTCTAAATAAGTTTTTACTTTTACTTTTTATTACACAAAATTTTAATGTCAAATGTGCAGTTAATGTTATCCTTGTTTAAAATTTAATGTTACAATTTGTTCACTATTTTGGTGAGCTTAATAACCTTCTTGGTTTAAATTTTCCCTTATTAGTTTATTGAAATAAATTTTTTACACTTTTTCACCATTTGTTAAATATTTTCTTAATTTATATGCTAAAAATAACTTACTTAAGTCCTCCTGGTTTTGCGGTATAATTTCCCTTTTGCTGCAGCTACTCGTGGTACCACCAAACACACTTTGAAGAGGAGTGCGTTTCTGTCCTACAGGAATTTAACGCTGCTGTCTTCTGGACCGGCTCTTTTGTTCACGTTCCTTGGGGGTATTCCTACTTCGCATGCGTGGTATGGAAGTCCTTTTGGGACTATTCCACTTCTTTTGCACGCAGACCAATGTCCTTGTTGCAACCTATTCCACTTTATATGCGTGATGTGAATTTCCTTTTGTGAGTGTCCACGCTTTGATTTTCGGCTGTTTTTTTTTATTTTATTTTTTCTCACAGGCGTTTTATCGTCACTTATTAATTTTAAGAATTTCACGCGTTGATACTTCGGCTGTTTTTTTTTCTTACAGACGTTATTATTTTTTTTCCACTCACTACCGATACGCGAACTTTTAACCGGTCCCTGCTCGGGCGCCAGTTAATGTTTTACATTTTGATTTTAATTTTTAAAAAGGACAATCAGACTATTGTCCGATTCATTTGTCTTTATTCGTTTAAGCCCAACTTAAGATTAATTACATTATGTTTCTTTCTTCTACATTACACCTATTTCGACCGTCAATATGCTGACTGTTGTTGACTCATTATTGTTGCTGATCGATACATTTACTAATTTGATGTAAATGTTCGTGGAATGCTGATGCAGCGTCAGCGGTTAAAACGAATTCACCGGATGTATTATCGGTGCCACTAACCCATGGGGTTATTGTCCAATTCGAGGTTTTGTAAGGTGTGGTGTTAACTTCTCCCCTCTTAAGTATGATTGTCCTCGATCATTAATAGAAGGGTAAGTCGTTGAATTTTACGTATGTTGGAATGTCATTACTTTCTTGTGGCGGGCTTCCTGCTTTAGGCTTTGATACTTCTTTCTCGATGTATTGTATCTTTGTTGATTTTTTCTTTAGCAAAATGAAAAGCCCAATGGTTATCACGGATGTTATGGATATTAAGCCTCCGATGGATAGTTTCTATGTGTATTGTTTATATGAAAGTCCTTTAGGGACTCGAGCGAAAGTATCTCAATATGGTCCTTCTCTAATGGAGTTGGCTGTAATATTGCTGGGACAGATGTAATTGGCATTACTTCTATATTACTATATGTTTTGTTGTTGATTCTAATGGTAGCGTTGTAAAATATTACAACATGGGCCCCGTTTATCTCCTGTGCCATTTTATCGGCTTTTATTTTACCGCTGAATTTATTGAATAGAATTACGGTTTTGTTTATTTTTTCTATTGTTGGTATGTGGTGGTCATTGGAGGTATTACACGTAGAATTTAAGCTATTTATTATTCTAGATATACATAAATCATTACTAATATCTATGACATCTGCTTCTTTGCAAATCATTAAATCATTGTAAGTTTCACATTTATTTTTGATACTATATAATTTATCTTTTCCTTTTAGAATTTCTTTGTATTTTGTTTCAAACACAATATTATTCATTTTCTTAACAGGTCTTACAATTATGCCTTTGAATGTTTCACTTAATGTTAGGGGTATTTTAATAATATAAATGATTTTCATATCTTTACTCAAAACGTTTAGTTTTGCTAATCTTAGTGCATCTCCGGCACTCGTAAATGGAACATTTTCCCTTTTTAGTTTGCTAATTGAAAATTCGATTTCTTCTTTACTTAGTAATACAAAGTTAATTATATCGTTCTTTGCCCATTGAATGGCGTATCCTATATTAATTAATTCTTCTTTTATTAATCTAATTTTGTTTTGCAAATTTACTACAGTTTCCATTACAATACTATCATCTTTTCTGATGGTGTTCAACATCTTATTTACTATGCCAGTTATATTATTTATACGTTTTTCAAATACATTGTTTATTACTACTTGTTTGTCATTGTTTTCATTTAGATTATTCAAATTATTAGTTATTATATTTAAGTCTTCGTGATCAGGAGATCCGGCTATAAATTTCCATGCCGTTTCTAATATATCAATTGATCTTTTCCTTTTAATGTCGTTAATAGGTTTTAGGGTATTAAGGATTTCGAAAGATTGGATTGTTTCATGTTTTAGGACGGGATATAGGAGGTTGTCTTTGGGGATTTGGCCAGTTATTTAGTCGTAGGTTTCCGTCAGAAATTGTTCGTATTTTTCCAGGTCGATGAGATGAATAAGTTTGAATGTTGCGTCCTGTATTTTCGCTTGTCCATTGTCTATTGTTACTAATTGAGATTTACTATAGTCAAGAATTTGTATGTTCTATGAAGAAGTAGAGATCGTCATAAGAAGAATGAAGAGTTTGTAGTGATCCATTTTATCTGAAAAATAATTAAGTTTTTATTAGGGATTTGTGAACTATTCGTCCTGATACTGTCTTTCCGAAACTTTCTTTTCTTATACTTCGGGGTCAATTTAGAGCCTGGTATTTTGTTTATTTTAACATAAATAATTTCTGCTGGTGAGAAATCCTTATTTTGGGGTCTATTTTTGTTGTGGTACGAGAGGTCAAGTTCTTGTTTTTTCTTAAGTAGGGCTATGTTTTCTTGTCTTTGTTGCTCTAGCTGTTGAGGGTCACTATGGATTCTACTACCGAAAAATGTGTCTATTGGTTTATTTTTCGTCGTTGAGTGTATTGAGGAATTGTATTCTTGTACAGATTTGAATAAAAGTTCTTCAAATGTTATTATCGTTTGATTTGCCTTGAGGCATCTCATAATTTCCGAAAATGTGCTGTGAAACCTTTCTATTTGCCCATTGCTTGTGCTACTGTAGGGTGGTGTGGTATAAATGTTAATTGACATTTGGTCTCTGAGTAGGGATGAGATTGAAGAGGAATTGAGAGATGGAAGGTATCATTTTCACCTGGGCATACTTAGAGAACTTATCTATGGCGGTAAGGATTAGTTTTTTTTCGGTGGAATATCGTATTTATGTGCACTACAAGTTGAACACTGTTTAACAACTTTTTCGACTTTTGCGCGCATGCTTGGGAAATAGAATTTTCGTAGAATTTGCGTTTTGTTTTCGCGGCTGTTTCTATGAGCTCGCCGATGCTCTTGTATTATAATTTGTTCTTGTTCGGTTTCTGATGTGATATCCTGGATAAGAGTTTGTGTGTAGCGAATTTTTATGTCGCTAAAATGGAGTGGGAATATTTCTTGGATTTTACCCATCAGTTTTTCTGTGGTGTATAGTCCGTTGACGAGTGAAGGGTTTAAATATGTCTATGATGTCCTGGTTAGAATAATTTGATTTTGTAACAGTATGCCTGTGGAAACTAGGAAATGGTAACTGGAATGAGTAGCTATCGGTGTTGCCAATCATTAAGAACAGTTGGTTTTTAAAAGCGTTTATGGGGGCTTCAGTGGCCCGAATAAGGAGGTGTGAGGAACTTTCGTCACTATGGTCTGTAGTCGTAAGAGTATTAATGTCCGTTTGTGGGGGTCTCGAAAGTGCGTCTGCTACGACGTTGTTTTTTCCGAGTTTATACTTCATCTCGTAGTTATATTCTTCGAGGATGCACTTCCACCTTTTCATTTTTTCCATTATGGTTTTTGTTGCTTAATGCAAAGATGAGCGGTTGGTGATCTGTGAAAATTACAACTTTAGCGGATCCGTATAAATAGTTCCTCAGTGAAGTGAAGGCCCAAATTATTGCCAACATTTCTTTTTCATTCGCGGCATAACTTTCCTCTGTCTTATTGAGTGAACGGGATATGAAGGTAATTGGCTTTCCTGATTGTTCGAGGACAGCACCTAGAGCGTAGTTTGATGCATCTGTCGTAAGGTGAAATTCCTCTTTGAAATTGGGGTATGATAAAATAACTTCTTCTGAAGTTAACGCTGTTTTTATATTCCTGAAGGCAGTTAGGGCGTGACTATTGAACGCAACTAGCTTTTTGCTGGAGGCATTTTTGGACACTCGTCCATCTTCCCCTCTCAAAAGCGAGGTCAGAGGTTTTGCTAGCTTGGCATAATCTCTGATAAAGCGCCGATAATAGCCTGATAGGAAAGATCTAAGGTCTTTCAATGTTTTTGGACATGGAAAATTTTGAATTGCACTTACTTTGACGGGTTTGGTTTTTATACCTTGCGGGGATATGATGAATCCTAAAAATTCGACTTCCTTTCGAAAAAGCTCACACTTGTCCAATTGGACTTTCATATTCGCTTTTTCTAGCGTGGGAAAAAAATTTTCGACATTTTGGAGGTGGCTCTGTTCGTCTTTGCCAAACACTATTATGTCGTCTATATAGACATAACATTTTTTACCGATATGTTCCTTCAAAATGTCGTCTAAAGCTCGCTGAAAAATAGCGGGTGCATTCTTTAGACCAAATGGGAGTCTAGTAAACTCATATTATATTTTCCGTTATTAATTGAAAAGGCTGTCTTCTCAGTGTCGGATTCCTTTAATGGAATCTGATGGAAGCGACTTTTCAGGTTCCAGAACAGAAAAGTATTTGTTATTTCCTAGTTGTGAGATGACTTCGTTAATTTCTGGGATTGGGTATTTGTCGGCTATAGTCAATGTATTTAATTTCCTGTAATCTATTACTAACCTGTATTTCTTTTTGCCTGATGCATCTAGTTTTTTGGGTACAACCCAAACGGGTGAGTTATACGGTGAGCAGGACGGTCTAATAGGTCCGTCCTTCTTGTCTTATAATATTGTTCACTAGTTCTGTCACTAAGTTAGTCAGTTGGTCCATGTTAAATGAATTGGAGTTGGAATTGGAAACACCTGGTTGTAGAGGTGCGTTAAGAACAGGGGGTCGGACAAAATTATTGGGGCTTGCCATTGTTAAAAATGTACTTAACTTTTTTAAAAATTGAACTGAAAATGTATTTAATTTTTGTTTTAAAAATTTGAATTGGAAGTTTTAATTTCTTTATTTTAAAGTTTTACTAAATTTGGTGTATTTTTTTCCTTTCTTAAATTATTTTTTAATATGTTTTCCTTTACACTTCTCTGGAGGGTCCCTTGGGTGGTGAATCGCAAAGAGTTTTTTTTTTATTATAAGCTGGAGGGTCCCCCGTTAGGTGGTGAATCGCAGCTTTAACCCTATACGCATAACCTTCGTCGAATCGTCGAACAGACGATAGAAATATCGTTGTATCTTTTTAATATGCAGGATGATCGCCATACCTTTACTTGTCAACTCAGTATTCATTGAGCTCTCTTGAGAAGCTTACGTGTGAGGCGCGTAGTTGAGTTGTTTTTTGAGATTCCGAGAAATTGTACGTCATTTCGACGAATGGTTAGTATTTGTGTGCTTTTTTTTTAATGGTTTTTTTAATGTCGTCAAGAGGAGTGTTATCTGAGGAATCTATTCTTCGTTTCTTATTGCAGGAGGAAGATGCCAGTGTGTTGGATGACTCGTCTTGCAGCGAACTTAAAGATAATGAGGAGCTTGATGATGTAGAAAGCGATCACGCGCATTATTTGAGCATTTTATGACCGATCAAATGTTAGAAAAAATTGTGAAGTGGACAAACTCGGAGATTACAATCAGGAAAGAAAACTATGAGCAAGCTTAATTTTCACAGAGTGAAACTAGCAAATTTGAGATAAGAGCTCTGATTGGTATTTTAGTACTAACTGCAGCGTTGAAAGATAATCATTTGACACTCAACGAATTGTTCAATATAGAGTATTCTGGGACTAGATATATATCGTGCATGAGTAAAGAGAGATGCGACTTTCTTCTTCGGTGTCTACGTTTTGATGATAAAATCTTACGATTACAAAAGCAAACAGAATATCCTTTTATACCCATAAGAAACATTTGGGAATTACTCATGGCTCAGTGCCGTCAAAACTATATGCCTGGAACAAATGTCACAATTGATGAGCAATTATTAGCGTTTCGTGGGAGATGTAAATTTCGTATGTATATTCCGAATAAGCCGGCAAAATATGGCGTTAAATTGGTTATGATGTGTGACAGTTGCACTAGATATTATATATGATTGATTCAATGCCATATCTTGGAAAAGGACAGATACTGGAGTGCTGCCTTTAGGAGAGTATTTCGCCAAAGAACTTACTCGTAGTATACATGGCTTAAACAGAAATGTTATCATTGATAACTGGTTTTCGTCAATACCACTAGCGAAGCAGCTACTGCAGCAGCCTTATAAGTTGACAATTGTAGGAACATTGCGAGCAAACAAAACAGAAATCCCAGAAGAAATGAAAAATAATCGGTTGAGAAATATCAATACATCGATGTTTTGTTACAATGGCCCACTTACTCTACTGTCATACAAACCTAAACCCTCTAAAATGGTTTACCTATTATCACCTTGCGATGAAGAGGGATCGGTGAATCCCGAAACAAAAAAGCCGTCTATGGTCGAGTTTTATAATAGTGCAAAAGGTGGAGTAGACACGTTCGACCAAATGTGCTCAGTAATGTCATGCAACGAAAAACCAATCGATGGCCAATCTGTGTATTTTATGGTATGATAAATATATCTTGTATCAACAGCTACATAATTTATTGCCATAACGCTTCTGTACTGGGACAATCAATAATTACCCGGCGTGAGTTCATGAAGCAGCTATATTCAAAACTTGTAGAACCTTGGCTCAAAATCCGATTAGAGTGTCGCACAATGGCACGGAATGTAAAAGACAATATTCTACATGTATTAGAAGGAAATGGGGTCAAAAGTCACGATGAAAGTCTGCCATCAACCAGCAATGAGTTTCAGCCAGTAGAAGTACCCAATCCCAATAAGAGAAGAATCTGTAATCTCTGCTCATATAAAAAGAGACGTATGACAAAGTCATCATGCTCGAAATGCAATATTGCAATTTGTGGTGAACACAAACTCGACTTTTACACACAATGTGCTTCAAAAAAATTTGCAATGAATATAGTTCAATATCGCCAAAGAAGAAAAGGCTGTTTTTGTTGCGTTTTTTTTTTTTAGATTTTATAAGTATGTTATCTTACAGTGATCTCAAAAGAGAGCGTTTTATAAAAACATAGATTATAAAAAATATACTTACAAAAAATTTAATTTATTGTGTGTTTTACTTAAGAAATACTTGGTTAATACATCTGTGTGCTAAAACTTTTAGAAATATATATTTTCAACCGGTTTACATATCGCGAATAATAGCTCGTCGAAATGACGAATGGTTATGTTTAAAAGGGCAGCTTAGAAGGTTATGTGTTTAGGGTTAAATTATATTGTATTATTGGCTGTACAAGCCCGATATTATATTTGTGAGTATTATTAGTTGATGAGAGAAGAAAAAAATCTCGTCAAATAAGCGTTTTTTTTTCCTTTTAGATATTTAACCAATTAGTCTAAGAGCTGGCTACATGAAAGTGCCCTCATCAGGTACATGGCTAATTTATATTGAAAATAATAGTATTAGTGTAGACGAATATAAAAATGAATGTCTGCCATTGCAAAACTGGGGCGCAAAGGGAGGATACGCAGTGAAAGGGGTGAATTTTGGGTGGAAAAAAATTCATAAGGTACAGGTATTCTATGTACGGGAAAAGTTTGGTTATATATTTGAGAAAGTGTAAAAAAAATTGGCAGACATTTTGCGAGGGGCTAACTCGCCGGCAGACGGCGCTGAAGATTGCAAAAATTAATTTAAAAAAAATCATAAGATACATGAATTCCAATTATTGTATTTTAAAGTTTAAACATTCCAAAAGCCATTTACAAAATGGCAGACAAAAAAGTGAGGGCTAAGGCCGCGGCAGACGACGTTAAAAAGTGCGCTACACATCAACATTTTTAGTCACATTCTTGATATTTAAGTGCAGAAGAATTATTATCGATATTTATGGAGTGTTTCGAGTGTAAAGTGTCTTGAAAAAGGCAAATCGATGATGGTGCCCCTTAGTGTTGTTGACTTATTAACGTCTGATGCACAATCGAAATTGAAGATATCTTTCATGAATTTGATAAATGTTTCGTCATTTTTCACGTTTGTGTAAATGTAACTTGACCTATTCCATTGCAGTTCCTTTTACCTCCTCCTCTATATCCATACAAAATATCTATCAAACAAATAAAATTAAAATTTTGTTTTGAAAATTGCAACCATTCCATCAATATTTTCTTATGACGTTGTCACGTTAAACTATCGTCAGTAAACCGACTTTACAGACAACCTCTTTTTTTAAAAACGACCAGCGGAACGGGCGGATTTTCGCTAGTATTTCAATATTTTTGAGTTTGTTTGCATCATGGCTCTGAGTGGGAAGAAGTGTGTTTTTAACAGTAGCATGGTCAGTGAAAAAATTATAATTTTCGAAGAAGACAAATTAAAAAAGTGCCAACATATTTCTAAAGTTCGTATCGCTTTTGATTTGAAATTCAGTGATATTTTGTTACCAGAAATAGTGGACGGTGTCAGTGGTTATCATCGACTTTGTTATAAAGCATTTACATCCATCCAAAATAAATATTTGGATAAATATAACGGTAAGTTTGCAATATTCGTTGAAAGTTGTTATTATAAAAAATTTAATTACGCCTCGGTATAAATAATTGAACTATTACCAATTTGTACAGAGAACAATCAATTGGAAGTAGCAAAATCACCAGAAGGCCACACGTCCATTGAGGCATCTGCGTCTCCGCAGGCCGAACATTCGGCAGGTAATAATATATTTTACATACATTATGTTGTGTACGTATATATTTAAACGCGAAATAAATTATCGAACAATTTATTAATTTTTACAGTGAGTAATCAATCCATAGGTGATGATTTTCCGCAAGGTTCCACATCTATTATATCACAATGTGACAATTCAGCCGGTAATAATTTTTTTGTTTATATAGTATATTATATAGTATGCACATACTTTTAATAGAAAATAATTTTCAAAATGTGCATCGGTATTTAAAAATATTTTTAAAGAATTAATTGATCAATTAAATATATATATATAAATGTTTCAGAAAAAAATGACGATAACGTTCGGTCGTCTGATGTATTCAGTGACAGTCAACTTTCACATGAACAATTAGATGTGGAACGACAACCTGGAAATTCAAAATTAAAGAATGCAGGTATCTGTTTGTTTTGTAATCAAGCAAGGAATAAGCAAGGGCAAAAAGCGCTTCTTTTGATACGATCTGAAAGTGAAATTTTAATTGAAAAAATTGTCACAAATGCAACTGCCTTAAATGACTATGAAATATTATCGAAAATCGAGAGATAAGGGGATAATCGTGTTGTTTATTTATTTTTAATCGTCAACTGGCAAAATCAAGAATTAATTCCATTCTTTCAAAATAAAAAAGTGCTACTCAATTTTGATAACTGTTATCAATATGAAGCTGTGAATGAAAGCATATTATTTTCAAAAAATGATAAGTTTACTCTCGATTTGCATGAAGAGGCGGATTCAAAAATAGTATATCATGCGTGCAATATCGAGTCAACAGCGAACATTCTAATAAAATGCTCAGATACGGATATTTTAATTATTATGTTGGCTAATATGATTCACGTACAACACAATAGCAAAGTTTATATTCAAACAGGGGTTTGGAATAAGCAACGAATAATTGACGTATCGACGTTGCATGAAAAGTTAGGCGAGATAATGTGTCAATCTCTGCCAGGATTTCATGCTTTGACTGGCTGCGATTTTAATCCCGCATTATTTCGCAAGGGAAAGCAACGTCCTTTACAGATTTTAAAGAAAAATGAAGACTTACAAAAAGCATTCGGTCAAATTGGGCATGAAGACTGTGATGAAACCGCTGTTTTCCCGATTCTTGAAAAGTTCATCTGTCATTTGCACAACTTTCCATTGTTGAGCTCCGTAAATGATGCACGATTCGCCTTATTTTTAAAAACCTATAAGGTCAACGATTTGGAGGAACCTTTCCAGAAAAAAAAATTGCAGAATTTTGACTCATCCACTTTGCCTCCTAGCCAGGCTGAATTAACGCAGCATTTATTGACGACCAAATATATTGCTACAATATGGAAAAATGCTCATAAGAAAATTCTATCATATTTACGACCAAAAACTTGCTGATGGATATTAGTAGAGGGAAAGTATACATTTAAATGGTTTGACGGACCACAGCTGCCTAGTACAATACAAGATATTATTGATCCTGGAACAAACGAAGGTAATATATTTATCCACAGAACATATAACTATTCCATTCTATTAAATGTCTAAAAATCATTTTGCTTTGTGCTTTGTTACAGGCGATGAAGACATTAATGCAGAAAGCGAATCAAATGAAGATGAATATAGCGATAGCGAAGGAGATATCACGTCCGAATCAGATTCCGATTGCGAATGTGACTAAAAATGTTGATGTGTAGCGCACTTTTTAACGTCGTCTGCCGCGGCCTTAGCCCTCACTTTTTTGTCTGCCATTTTGTAAATGGCTTTTGGAATGTTTAAACTTTAAAATACAATAATTGGAATTCATGTACCTTATGATTTTTTTTAAATTAATTTTTGCAATCTTCAGCGCCGTCTGCCGGCGAGTTAGCCCCTCGCAAAATGTCTGCCAATTTTTTTTACACTTTCTCAAATATATAACCAAACTTTTCCCGTACATAGAATACCTGTACCTTATGAATTTTTTTCCACCCAAAATTCACCCCTTTCACTGCGTATCCCCCCTTTGCGCCCCAGTTTTGCAATGGCAGACATTCATTTTTATATTCGTCTACACTAATACTATTATTTTCAATATAAATTAGCCATGTACCTGATGAGGGCACTATCTATGTAGCCAGCTCTCCGTCTAAATATTTTTGGTTGCCCAATTTCCGATGATTCTATATTTCTAAATAAGTTTTTACTTTTACTTTTTATTACACAAAATTTTAATGTCAAATGTGCAGTTAATGTTATCCTTGTTTAAAATTTAATGTTACAATTTGTTCACTATTTTGGTGAGCTTAATAACCTTCTTGGTTTAAATTTTCCTTTATTATATTAGTTTATTCAAATAAATTTTTTACACTTTTTCACCATTTGTTAAATATTTTCTTAATTTATATACTAAAAATAACTTACTTAAGTCCTCCTGGTTTTGCGGTATAATTTCCCTTTTGCTGCAGCTACTCGTGGTACCACCAAACACACTTTGAAGAGGAGTGCGTTTCTGTCCTACAGGAATTTAACGCTGCTGTCTTCTGGACCGGCTCTTTTGTTCACGTTCCTTGGGGGTATTCCTACTTCGCATGCGTGGTATGGAAGTCCTTTTGGGATTATTCCACTTCTTTTGCACGCAGACCAATGTCCTTGTTGCAACCTATTCCACTTTATATGCGTGATGTGAATTTCCTTTTGTGAGTGTCCACGCGAACTTTTAACCGGTCCCTGCTCGGGCGCCAGTTAATGTTTTACATTTTGATTTTAATTTTTAAAAAGGACAATCGGACTATTGTCCGATTCATTTGTCTTTATTCGTTTAAGCCCAACTTAAGATTAATTATATTACATTATGTTTCTTTCTTCTACATTACACCTATTTCGACCGTCAATATGCTGACTGTTGTTGACTCATTATTGTTGCTGATCGATACATTTACTAATTTGATGTAAATGTTCGTGGAATGCTGATGCAGCGTCAGCGGTTAAAACGAATTCACCGGATGTATTATCGGTGCCACTAACCCATGGGGTTATTGTCCAATTCGAGGTTTTGTAAGGTGTGGTGTTAACTTCTCCCCTCTTAAGTATGATTGTCCTCGATCATTAATAGAAGGGTAAGTCGTTGAATTTTACGTATGTTGGAATGTCATTACTTTCTTGTGGCGGGCTTCCTGCTTTAGGCTTTGATACTTCTTTCTCGATGTATTGTATCTTTGTTGATTTTTTCTTTAGCAAAATGAAAAGCCCAATGGTTATCACGGATGTTATGGATATTAAGCCTCCGATGGATAGTTTCTATGTGTATTGTTTATATGAAAGTCCTTTAGGGACTCGAGCGAAAGTATCTCAATATGGTCCTTCTCTAATGGAGTTGGCTGTAATATTGCTGGGACAGATGTAATTGGCATTACTTCTATATTACTATATGTTTTGTTGTTGATTCTAATGGTAGCGTTGTAAAATATTACAACATGGGCCCCGTTTATCTCCTGTGCCATTTTATCGGCTTCTATTTTACCGCTGAATTTATTGAATAGAATTACGGTTTTGTTTATTTTTTCTATTGTTGGTATGTGGTGGTCATTGGTGGTATTACACGTAGAATTTAAGCTATTTATTATTCTAGATATACATAAATCATTACTAATATCTATGACATCTGCTTCTTTGCAAATCATTAAATCATTGTAAGTTTCACATTTATTTTTGATACTATATAATTTATCTTTTCCTTTTAGAATTTCTTTGTATTTTGTTTCAAACACAATATTATTCATTTTCTTAACAGGTCTTACAATTATGCATTTGAATGTTTCACTTAATGTTAGGGGTATTTTAATAATATAAATGATTTTCATATCTTTACTCAAAACGTTTAGTTTTGCTAATCTTAGTGCATCTCCGGCACTCGTAAATGGAACATTTTCCCTTTTTAGTTTGCTAATTGAAAATTCGATTTCTTCTTTACTTAGTAATACAAAGTTAATTATATCGTTCTTTGCCCATTGAATGGCGTATCCTATATTAATTAATTCTTCTTTTATTAATCTAATTTTGTTTTGCAAATTTACTACAGTTTCCATTACAATACTATCATCTTTTCTGATGGTGTTCAACATCTTATTTACTATGCCAGTTATATTATTTATACGTTTTTCAAATACATTGTTTATTACTACTTGTTTGTCATTGTTTTCATTTAGATTATTCAAATTATTAGTTATTATATTTAAGTCTTCGTGATCAGGAGATCCGGCTATAAATTTCCATGCCGTTTCTAATATATCAATTGGTCTTTTCCTTTTAATGTCGTTAATAGGTTTTAGGGTATTAAGGATTTCGAAAGATTGGATTGTTTCATGTTTTAGGACGGGATATAGGAGGTTGTCTTTGGGGATTTGGCCAGTTATTTAGTCGTAGGTTTCCGTCAGAAATTGTTCGTATTTTTCCAGGTCGATGAGATGAATAAGTTTGAATGTTGCGTCCTGTATTTTCGCTTGTCCATTGTCTATTGTTACTAATTGAGATTTACTATAGTCAAGAATTTGTATGTTCTATGTTATGAAGAAGTAGAGATCGTCATAAGAAGAATGAAGAGTTTGTAGTGATCCATTTTATCTGAAAAATAATTAAGTTTTTATTAGGGATTTGTGAACTATTCGTCCTGATACTGTCTTAACTGTTGTCCTGCGGTTTTCCGACACTTTCTCTTTCTTATACTTCGGGGTCAATTTGGAGCCTAGTCTTTTGTTTATTTTTAGGGTATTAAGGATTTCGGAAGTTTGGATTGTTTCATGTTTTAGGACGGGATATAGGAGGTTGTCTTTGGGGATTTGGCCAGTTATTTCGTCGTAGGTTTCCGTCAGAAATTGTTCGTATTTTTCCAGGTCGATGAGATGAATAAGTCTGAATGTTGCGTCCTGTATTTTCGCTTGTCCATTGTCTATTGTTACTAATTGAGATTTACTATAGTCAAGAATTTGTATGTTCTATGAAGAAGTAGAAATCGTCATAAGAAGAATGAAGAGTTTGTAGTGATCCATTTTATCTGAAAAATAATTAAGTTTTTATTAGAGATTTGTGAACTATTCGTCCTTATACTGTCTTAACTGTTGTCCTGCGGTTTTCCCAAACTTTCTCTTTCTTATACTTCGGGGTCAATTTGGAGCCTAGTCTTTTGTTTATTTTAACATAAATAATTTCTGCTGGTGAGAAATCCTTATTTTGGGGTCTATTTTTGTTGTGGTACGAGAGGTCAAGTTCTTGTTTTTCCTTAAATAGGGCTATGTTTTCTTGTCTTTGTTGCTCTAGCTGTTGAGGGTCACTATGGATTCTACTACCGAAAAATGTGTATATTGGTTCATTTTTCGTCGTTGAGTGTATTGAGGAATTGTATTCTTGTACAGATTTGAATAAAAGTTCTTCAAATGTTATTGTCGTTTGATTGCCTTGAGGCATCTCATAATTTCCGAAAGTGTGCTGTGAAACCTTTCTATTTGCCCATTGCTTGTGTTACTGTAGGGTGGTGTGGTATAAATGTTAATTGACATTTGGTCTCTGAGTAGGGATGAGATTGAAGAGGAATTGAGAGATTTTTCATTGTCGATTATAACAAGTTTGGGGATTCCGAACTCTATCATTAATTCTTTAATTGGGTCTTTAATATGTTCTATTGCCCTGGAAGGTGTCACTTTCACCTGGGCATACTTAGAGAATTTATCTATGGCGGTAAGGATTCGTTTTTTTTTGGTGGAATATATGTCGACATGGACGATTTCAGCTGGGGATTGAGGAATGGGGGTCGGTTGAATTTGTGGTTTGGTTGGATGCCTATCGTTTTTATGTGCACGTAATTATGTCACCCAAAATGGAAAAGGCGTTGTTCTGTTGGTTTGCGGATCAAAGGGTCAAAAACTTACGAATTACTGTTGATATGTTAAAAGAAAACGCCAAGTTATTACATGCCAGGTAATTCAGAAAAAGCCTGGTACGCCAGATATACAATGCCAATGAGTTTGGTATATTTTGGAAGCTCTTACCCGGTAAAAGATGAGTAAGGGGAAAATAACGTTCTTTACTTGTACAAATACTACTGGAGATCATAAAGTAAATATGTATAATGGGTATTGAGAAATCGGCGAATCCGCGTTTATTGCAAATGATTACTGATATGATTGTTGTCTACAAAGGAAATGAAAGTGCTTGGATGATCTTAGCTTTATTTGAAGAATGGTTTTACAGACCATTTGTTCCAGAGGTATGTAAATTTTTTGTGAAAGCAAAGAAACTTCTTTTAATCGAATAAATAGTGTGCCCTCGTGCGTAAAACGTTCCGGAAGAAGCATGCAATAATCAGTAATGTGCTTCCCTCCAAACTGTACGGCACTAATAGAGCCCATGGATCATGGCGTTATAAGGCTTACCAAATGATCTACAAAAAGTCCCTCTTAAGTCACATTATTGCTCGTGGAGAAACTATCGATTAAAGATAGCTGATATTGCATCCAATGTTCATATTCAACTTTGCCTCGGGAAGTAGGACCATAGGACCCGAATTGGGGGGCCTCAGACCTTAAAGCATATTTACTCGCCTGCTAACCGATCTGGGGAAACAAAAGACTGTGTTACGAAAAATCCCTTTAAAGAAACTGAGGAGGAGTTTGAGTCATTAACAAATATGTAAGTGCAGAACTAAGGAAAGCGTTGTACGATCTATCAACACATTCTATATCTATACTAATACTAGCATTACCCAGTGGGCTTCGCACCACCATACATAAAATGTTTTTTTTTATATCGCAAAAAATTTTTCATATTAAGTTTTCTTTATAGAACTTGTAAAATGTTTAAACAGTTGAATTAGTTGATGTTTTTTATTCCACATACTTTCTAAAGATGTCACAATATCCTTTTCTGTACTTTTTTAAAATTTGATTGTGGTGGTCACCTATATACAGGTAAGGTGAAAGAGCCGATAAAAACTTGTAATTAAATTTTGATTCTTTAATATCCATTTCAATTTCTTACGCTAAATAAATTATGCTAAGACAAATAAAGTTAAAAATGTTTTTCCAGTTCCTCCTGGAGCATTCAATTATTTATTATATTTTCGTCCAAAATGACTTGCAATTCGATAAAAAATTGATTGCTAAAAAGAGTTGATTTGTGAACACAATAACGTACAAAATAAAATGAAATAATTTTTATTTTTATTTCGGAAAAAGAAGAGCAACGTTTAATTTAATACAATTGTATACACAACATTTTTTGTTTTATTTTGTGGTGCATAAATAAACAAATTTTTTGGCGCTCCAACTCTCGAACATGCAACGTACAGTTGGCCGTGGGAAAAGCAAGTTTCCTCTAAATTAACTCCACAAACCTGGAGCGTTTGCCTTTGGGCTTTGTTTACGGTCATAGCAAAAGATAGCTGAACAGGAAATTGAAGACGTTTAAATTCGAATGGCATGTCCGTTGGTATTAATGGGATGCGCGGTATTGGTACAATTTCACCTTTTGCTTTGCCAGTGAGAATTGTTGCTTGAATTAAATTTGGCATCAATTTCTTCACTGAAAGTTTCGTCCCATTATAAAGTTTCGGTGTATTAAGATTTCGGAGAAGTATAATCGATGAAACAACTTTCAAATTCAAATTATGCGGTGGCATGCCTGGTGGTTCCAAAGAATTTAAAAATTCGACCGGATAATTGACTGCGTCTTCATTATTCATAGCAGTATCAATGGATTTATATGTTACCGAATCACCTGGCAATTTTTCCTGGATGTGGAAATTGATTTCATTGACATTGATATTTTTTGGTGCTAAAATTGCACGTTCTCGTAACCAATCATGGTTATTGTAATTTTGAACAATATTTGGGAAAACGCGATCAATGAGTTCTTGTTTTGATGATACAATTATGCAAAAAATATTCGGTAACATGATAAACCCATTTTGATCACGGAAATTTTTCCATCGCCAATCTTCAGCAATTGCTTTGAAAACGCGCATGTTGGTCGTCAACGAGAGCCTTTGTACGTGTGCCCACAAAAATGAACTTTTCAAACATGCATTAATTTCATCTGCTGGTGTTGATCTCGGAATAACAGGCAACGTTTGACGAAAATCACCAGATAACAATATTAATGCACCGCCAAACAGCTGTTGACTCTGTCTCAAATCTTGCAATGTTCGACTTAAGGCTTCCAAAGATTTTTTATGGGCCATTGGACATTCGTCCCATAAAATAATCGATGTTTGTTGCAAGACTTTAGCCATTCCAGAACTCCTTGAAATATTGCATGTTGGTGTTTCAATTGCTTGCATGTTCAATGGCAATTTCAAGGCGGAATGTGCTGTGTGGCCGCTATCAAGTAATGTAGCTGGAATACCGGAAGAAGTAAGTGCCAATGCGATTTTTCGTTCCGACCGAATCGTTCCCAATATCAATGATATCAAAAATGTTTTCCAGTGCCGCCAGGTGCATCCAAAAAATACAATCCACCAGTGTTGTCATTGACAGCTTGCATCACTTTGTCATATGCATCTTTTTGTTGATCATTTAATTGTGGAGTATACGTTTGTACGAACGCACGCAATTCATCACGATCGAAATGCTGTTCGCGTTGCAATTCTCGTTCAAATAAATCATGCATTGGACGATTTGGTTGAGTCAATCCTAATTGCCCTAATGCTTTATTTGCAATAGTAAGGCACAAATCTTCGATCATTATCAAGGCTTCATTATACATTTCCAATGTCAGCAGCAATGCAGGATCATTGGAACGATGTTGAAGTCGAATCAAACTGTCTTCAGCCATGAAATCTTTGTATTTATTCCATAATTCCAGTGGATTTGATAGAAAACATGTTGATATTATGATCGCAAATAACATACGAATTTGATTTGGTGGAGATGAAATTGATGCATCACGAAGCGTAGCATCCCAATGCATATCATCTTCCAGCAAATGCAATTGTTGACATGCTTCACGGTATGTGGCGCACATTTGACCATTGATAGTTCGTAAATGTTGCATTCGTTCAGTACAATATATTACTAATTGAATGTAACAGCAAAACATTCAAAATTATTTCAAGAAACAGTATATTACAGGCATTTCGTATGAGAGGAAACCATTACTCACATAAAATGTCATAACTCAGGAACGGCTGCACCGATTTCAATCAAACTTCACACAAACCACCTCCTCAAAGATAGAAAAGAACTCTAAAAGTTGTGTGTTAATCGGTTCGGCGATTCTTGAGTTATAAGATTACCAAGGAAATGTAACTTCTTTTTATATATATAGATTATAAAGAGGAAAACTTTGTTTGATTGATTGGTTGTAATGAATAGGCTCAAAAACTACTGGACCGATTTTAAAAATTCACCATTCGAAAGCTACATTATCCACGAGTAACATGGATTATATTTTATTTTGGAAAAAAATAAGATTCCGTAAGATATTTGGATTTTTCGGACACAAACTGAAAAAAATCTTATATTGTAATATAAAATAAAGTCAACTTTTTGTGTGAGTTCGCTAACCGGCCATGTCTTTGCACCGAATTAAACCAAACTTACACACATTGTTAAGAAGGTACTGAAGATGGTTTCCGTATAGTTTGGATACCTATTGGTGGATAGGGCTCGAGATATAGGTCAAAACGTGGACCCGGGTAACCTTCTGATGTGTATGCACAATATGGGTATCAAATGGAAGCTGCTGATAAGTGCTTCAATACGGGGTAATTTTCATACCTATTGATGACTAGGGTCTGGAAATATATGCCAAAACGTGGACCCGCCGTGTCTTTGCACCGAATTAAACCAAACTTACACACATTGTTAAGGAGGTATTGAAGATGGTTTCCGTATAGTTTGGATACCTATTGGTAAATAGGGTCTCGAGATATAGGTCAAAACGTGGACTCGGGTAACCTTCGGACGTGTATGTACAATATGGGTACCAAATGGAAGCTGATGGTGAATGTTTTAGTTCAGAGTATTTCCATCCGCTCCGTGACTAGGGTCTCGAGATAGAGACCAAAACGTGGACCCTAGAATGTGTTTGTACAATATGGATATCAAATTGAAGCTGTTGGTGAATGCTTTAGTACAGAGTATTTTTCATGCCGCTCCGTGACTGGGGTCTCGAGATATAGGTCAAAACGTGGACCCGGGTAACCTTTGGTGTGTATGTACAATATGGGTATCAAATGAAAGCTGCTGATAAGTGCTTCAATACGGGGTAATTTTCATACCTATTGATGACTAGGGTCTGGAAATATATGCCAAAACGTGGACCCGCCGTGTCTTTGCACCGAATTAAACCAAACTTACACACATTGTTAAGGAGGTATTGAAGATGGTTTCCGTATAGTTTGGATACCTATTGGTAGATAGGGTCTCGAGATATAGGTCAAAACGTGGACTCGGGTAACCTTCGGACGTGTATGTACAATATGGGTATCAAATGGAAGCTGATGGTGAATGTTTTAGTTCAGAGTATTTCCATCCGCTCCGTGACTAGGGTCTCGAGATAGAGACCAAAACGTGGACCCTAGAATGTGTTTGTGCAATATGGATATCAAATGAAAGCTGTTGATAAGTGCTTTAATACGGGGTAATTTTCATACCTATTGATGACTAGGGTCTGGAAATATATGCCAAAACCTGGACCCGCCGTGTCTTTGCACCGAATTAAACCAAACTTACACACATTGTTAAGGAGGTATTGAAGATGGTTTCCGTATAGTTTGGATACCTATTGGTAGATAGGGTCTCGAGATATAGGTCAAAACGTGGACTCGGGTAACCTTCGGACGTGTATGTACAATATGGGTATCAAATGGAAGCTGTTGGTGAATGTTTTAGTTCGGAGTATTTCCATCCGCTCCGTGACTAGGGTCTCGAGATAGAGACCAAAACGTGGACCCTAGAATGTGTTTGTACAATATGGATATCAAATGAAAACTGTTGATAAGTGCTTTAATACGGGGTAATTTTCATACCTATTGATGACTAGGGTCTCGAAATATATGCCAAAACGTGGACCCGCCGTGTCTTTGCACCGAATTAAACCAAACTTACGCACATTGTTAAGTAAGTATTGAAAATGGGTTTCGTAAAGTTTGGTTGTAATTCGGAGCACTGGCAACGGGTACAGCGTTCTTTTGAACCAGCCATAATGTCGCTTACTTTTTTAACGCTTGGGGCGGAACTGAACTGTCAAATTGACAGTGTGAGTTACAATGTGTCAATATTTCTTTCTGATTTGGATGCCATAAGGAAAAAACGTAAGTGCAACATGTAAAAATTGTTTGTGCATTTTTTTGGAGTGGATTTTGGAACAGTGAATAATTTCTTACTAAATTTGAGACGAAAAATTCATGGATGATCAGGAAAAAAGACGATTGTTTCTTAGTTATTCATATGCGTTGATTTGAAATTTAAAAACAATCTCCTTTTTTCCTGATTTTCAATTTATATTTTATATTTACTCAAAAACAAATAGAAAAACAAAAAATATTGTTTATGCCAAAGCGCTTGAATAAAGAATAAAGAAATAAATAATATGAAAACCATATATTTTCTGTTCTAAACCATATCTATTCTATTTTAGTGTGCCCAGCGAAGGGGGCCGGGTTTGCTAGTACAATATAAAATCACTCTACCACCAAGCTGCCATAGAATCATATATATAATTGCAACTCATACTTGATAACCTGCAACCTGCAAATGTCCCCCGGTCAGGATTAGCATCAGCGATATTATACCGAAAGGCAACCCTTGAGGCTACTGGTTTCCCAGGAAGCAGAAAAAGAAAAGGAGATGGCGTAAAACAACCAGTCGGTCGCAATAGTTCATACATCGGCTTCCCCTCACCCGGCGCCACCGAAGCCATCAAACGAATGGACATTGGTCAAAAAAACTCCAAAAAAGACCAACAATGAGGTTAAAAGAAACGGTATGGGAAGAGTGAAACCCAAAGCTATTGTTATTGGAAAAACGGGCAATGATTCTTATGCTGAGATATTGAAGAAGGTCCAAGGCGATGATTAATTCAACTCATTTGCTGATTCAGTGTCGAAAATAAGAAGAACTCAAAAACGTGATCTTTTAATCGAACTGTCAAAATCTTGCCAAAAATTCAGTGATCTTAAGAACATATTGCGCACCACCTTAGATAAAGGGGCAATAGTTAAGGCACTTACCCGTCGCATCACTTTAGAGCCAGAGCGCGCTTTCCAAGAGGATCATAGTGCCGGTAAAGGGTTCGTGCGATGCAAAATAAATGGAATCAATTTTGTCAGTTGCTACGCAAAACCAATTCCGACAACAGCACAGTACGAAGAGCTTATTCAACACTTTGTATTAGAAGTTAGTGGGAAATAGCCTTTAGTCATAGCGGGTGATTTTAACGCCTGGGAAACAGAATGGGCAGTCGGCGCACAAATAAAAGAGGAGAAATTTCTCTGGAAATATTCTCTCTACTGGAGATTACTGTCTTAAATAGCACGTCAACTTACACCTACCGTAAGATAAGAATGGGGTCAGTCATAGATATTACCCTGGCAAATGATTCCCTTGCTCAAAAGATAAAATAGAGGATGAGTGAGGGCTACACCCATAGTCACTATCATCATTTCTGAAAGAGGCTTAAAGTTGTACCCAAGCTGACTGGTCCAAGGTGGAAGGACGAGAGGTGAAGTTCTTAAATATATGATTGAGCAACTTCAGTCCCCTGCTGGATATGCCGAGAATAAGACCAAGATCCTAGTAGAAGCACTAAGAGAAGCTTGTCTCCATGCCCAAGCGAGTAATGCGCCAACATATATATACGTGCTACTGGTGGAAGGACAACATCAAATCACTAAGATCTCAATGCCTCCGGCCTAGACGTACGATGCAGTGCAGTAAAGAGAGACTTGATATTGCTGAAAATGTTCATAATTTTACATCAGCCAGGCAATCACTAAAAAAAGCCATGAAAACTAGCAAGCAAGAAAGTTCGAAAAAACTTTGTGAGGAAGATGATATAAACCCCTGGGGTGTAAGCATTGGGCGGTATTACACAAAGCGAAAAGCGTACACACATCCCAAATGACTTGGCCAGTAAGGTTGCGCAAAATTGTTACTACTCTCTTCCCTTAAAGATCTGAAAACATTTTGCCATTCTGCATGCAACACGAAGCAAGTGACATCCCTCATTTCACCGAACAAGAACTCCAAGCGGCGTGTAATAAAATAAAAGGTAAGAAAGCTCCAGGTCCAGATGGAATACCAAATAGAGCCCTGAAGTTAGCGATTTTCAAACGTCCAGACATATTTCTAGCATTTACTTGCCTTAAAGAAAGCCTTTTCTCAAAGCGGTGGAAGTAGCAAACACCTGTGCTTTTACCCAAAGGCAAAAGGCCTAGCGAAACCAAGTCTTACTGACCGATATGCTTACTAGACATAATAGGGAAGATTCTCGAGAGAATTATTTGCCAGGTTGTCATCTTTCGCCATAGATAAAGGTACTTTATCTAGTTTGACTTCAGGATATCCCGCTCAACAGTGGATGTTATCTAATGCGTGCTATATTTAGCAACAGAAGGACAACAAAAAAGAATACTGCACTGGATTCTGGACGTTAGAATTTAACCAAGCAGCGTATAGCCAAGCAGCCAATTGGCAGTGTATACTAAAAACTCTCGCGAAAATAGGTTATATCACCAGAACAATTCAGAGCTATTTCACGGACCGTAAACTGAGGCTTAGAAGCGACAAAAGCATTGAGTAGAATATCGTGTCAGCCGGTGTCCCACAAGGATCAGTTTTGGGCCCCCTGCTATGGAACTTAATGTATGATGGGGTTCTAAGACTGGATATGCCCCCTAGAACTAAAGTTATTGGATTCGTGGATGATATCGCGGTGGTAATAGTGGCAAAACATATCCACGAAATTGAGAGTAATCAGTAAGAAGAATCAAGGCGTGGTTGCGGTATATGAAACTGGAAGTAGCTAAGCATGAGTCTGTTGTAGTCTTAATAAGCAGCAAAAAGGTAATAGAAACTATGACTGCGAATGTCGAGACTGTAACTATTACTTTTCGTCATCCAACAAACGGTCAGCACACTTTCGTATCGGCACCCACGTCACTGTTGACAGTTACAATTTCGAGGTTGTAAAAGACATCGTTTATTTAGGAACCAGCATTAACACCGATAACAATGTCAGCCTAAATCGAACGTAGAATCTCTCTTGCCAACAAGTGCTAATTTGGACTAAGTAGGCAACTGAGCAGTAAAGTCCTCTCTCGACGAACAAAACTAACACTCTACAAGGCTTTCGTCATGCCGTCCTAACGTATGGCGCAGAAGCGTGGACAACGACAACATCCGATGAAGCGACGCTTGGAGTGATTGAGAGAAAGATTCTGCGGAAGATGTTTGGACCTTTGCACGTTGGTGACGGTAAATATCGCAGGCGATGGAACGATGAGCTATATGAGCTTTACGACGATATAGACATAGCGCAGTGAATAAAGATCCAGTGGTTACGTTGGCTGGGTCATGTCGTCCGAATGGGTACAAACGCTCCGGATTTCAAATTATTCGATGCTAGAAGAACTATTAGTTCAAAACCAGATATATGCTATGAAGAAGGAATAATCCTGTTTGCCCCGAATAGTGCGAAACAACGGCGGCCATAGTCACGGCAAAATAATACTATACAGCAGGGTACTCAGCTCGGTTCTTTTGTATGCCGCTCGGATCTGGGCTGACGTAATTCTGACTCAGATAATTAGTTGGTCCTTTGTGAACATGGTCCGGGAAAAACTAAAACTCATTAACACCATCGAAATTGACATCGACGAAATGTGGTCCACAATTAAAGCTTCTGCTGCTATCGTGTCACAATGGAAATTTTCACACGAATTTTGTTCAAATTATCTTAATTGTTGCTTTCGCAACAGGGGCTTTTAAATAAGATTGCAGGCAATTAGTTAGAAGTTTTTAGAACATACTGATTTTATTACAATAGTTAACTTTAGTTTCAATCAAAGCTTTCAAGTATGTATTAGCCCGTACATATATTTTACAATTATTCATGTAAATGTTTACTTAACAATAATGAAATGCTTATTTAAAATATTGCTCAATAATATTCGAGTTCGGTAAAATGTTGGGAAATCAACGGAAATGATGCCATATTAATTTCTATTGATTTCTTGTTATATGGCCTATTTGACTGATAAATTCTGTAAACATATCGTTTTATTTTACCTGTTTATGTGTACATGTAATTACTCCCCGTTTTAGATTAGAGTTCTCCCGGATTCGTAGGTTAAATTTAACCCTCCGTTGAACATATTTTTTAAAACCTTCGATTAGGCACCCGGGTCTGGGCAGATTACTAAAAACAAAAAATAAAATAAGCTTTATTCATCATTGAAATTTCCATCAAGAACAACGCCGCTCTAAAATTTCAATACCACTTTGGTAGAACGATTTATCCTTTGTCTCAAAATAGGCCTCAGTTTCAGCGATAACCTCTTCATTCGAGTGAAATTTCTTACCCTAAAGTTCAGTTCATGTAGTTTTGCCATTTGATTGACTTGTAACACGGTGCGTTGTCTTGATGACACAAAATTTCTTTCTTTGCCATATGCGAACGTTTCTTTGCCTCTTCGGGCCTCAAACGCTCCAATAACGCTATAAAATATTCACTGTTGATGGTATTTCCCTTCTTAAGATAGTCGATGTATATTACACCACGCAGAACCCAAAATACCGAGGTCAGAACCTTTCCAGCCGATTGTTGTGCTTTCGGGCGCTTTGGACAGGTTCACCAGTTGCTGTCCACTCAGATGACGATCGTTTTGATTTCGAAGGGAAATTATGGATCCATGTTTTATCCATTGCCACATATCAATGCAAAAATTTCGGTTTATTACGTTTAAGCATGGCTAAATCATCAACACGTTCTTGTTGTGAGCAAACGCGGCATCCATTTTGAACCGAGTTAGTCAAATGCTCATGCAATATAAAGCGATCATTCAAAACGATTTTGTGAATTTTTTTGACGTTTTCTGGTGTTACCGCCTCATTTGGACGTCCACTGCGTTGTGCATAATCCGTGCCTCTACGAACACATTTGAAGTCAGCACACTATCGTTTTATTTTTGTTTCTGATAGAGCGGAGTCCCCACAATAATTTTCAAACCATTGCTTCGCTTGAATGGCATTTTGTCCCATCAAGAGGCAGTGTAAAACTCACACACGAAATTCTTGATCCATTGTTTTGAAAATAGCAAAAATAGCATCACTCTTTCCACAATAACTCACGAGCTAATGAATAGAATATCATTAAATTTGAATAGCTTTTTAACAGCTAAGAATAGTACTAATTTAAAAAGAGGTGAATGCATTTGGGAAATGCGCCACATTTATAATTCATTTTCAATCATTGCAGGTATATATTTTTATTTATTTACAGAAGTGAAATAAGCCAGGACCTTCGGCTCACTGATGTAAAAGTAACAGATAGTTAGCTTAAACGTCTTACATGTAAAAGGAAATTAGAGAACTTAATTAATTAAGACTATGGTAAAAATAAAGTAACTATGTTAGAGGAGCAAACATCAAATCAATTTTTTCAATCCAGATTTAACTAGAAATTCGGACATTTTTGATATATTTTCTGAGGAAGTAGTTCTTAACAGTGTGGAAGGTCTTTGGTTTCGGAAGATACTTTTCCTGATTTGTTCAAAATGTGGGCAGTCGTCGAGTAGGTGGCAGACCGTTAAAGATGTGAATGACAGTGTTAACAGCATGGAGGGCTCGTACCATTAAAAACGTATGAATGTGTGGCGATTGTGTGCCCTAGACGAAGGCGGACAAATGATTTCATATCGTTACAACGGCAATTTAATGGGTAGTTTGGTTTTATCCTGTTTGGATTATTTACGATATAATGATGGGAAGAGGATCCCCAATTGATCATTTGTGCATTATAGGGCCTCTGATGTATAAATCTGTATACCTCTTTTTTCGAAATATAGACGAAAGTTATTTGTGGTCCCACATAAGTTTTATTCGGTCGCTATTTTCTAATAATTTGCTCCTGATTCATTATCGAGTAAATGACTGATTTGCTATCCGAGCGAATTACTGCTTTCGGTAACGAGTTTTTAGCGAAGATAATACCTTGAAGGATTGCTGTAGCCTCGGCTGTATAATCGGAGGCATATCTAGGAAGGAGGCCGGCCCTGATTGTTTCTCCTTTCGAGTCGACAATCAGTGAAAATTAAGCTCCATTCGGTAAGTAGAGAAGTTGTGACTTCTGTAAAAAGGCGTTGGTGGGATTTTTACCATATTTCGCTAGGTTTACTCGTAATATAAAATTAACCTCTTTCATCAACCATGGGGGAAACAATACATTTTGGCGAAGTGAAGCGGTAGTGATCTGGCGTAATCGATTCACAGTGCAATCGTAGATTTGCGACGTGGGGCCTTACTTCTTTGAAGCCCGCCTACCACTGCTTCATATAAAGCGCTGTTGTAGCAAAGAAATAGCTTAGGTATACGTTTTTTCGTATTCGTCGTGAATCTCTCTTCAATTGTGGGGTAAGCTGAGTAAATTAGTTTTATGTTGCTTTTCGCAGAGTTACCATAAATGGGAAGGCCACAATCTATCTTCGAAAATATGAATGAAAATGTTACATTTATTAGCGTTGAGGAGTTAATTAAACAGTGCTTGCACGAAAAATATTTGATAATATAATATTAAGCCTAGCAGCCAGCTGCTTTCTTAAATATGTACAATGTTCTTTGAAAGTTAATTGTTTGTCAAAAATTACACCCATAAACTTTAAGTTAACACTATTTAGAATTTGCATGTTATTATAACTTAAGCTAAAATAATTACCTACATTTATGTTTCCGACAGATATGGAATAAAAAATAATAAATTGGCACCCGATGATTCGGGTTCGAAAAGTTTGCCAAAACAGCTAAGTAGAGCGATGGGTCTGAACCCTGAAACTTCCGTTGCAGTATTTCCTGGCTTTAGAATGGGAATAATAATTGCATTTCTCCAGGCTTGCGGATATTGTCTATTACGGTTATTTATGGTAATTGGGGTAGATTGAGGGTAAATACCAGACAGCCTTTTGATGTCAGACCAAGCCCTTTTGGATTTGTTTTGTGATTGATAGATTCGGTAAATTTATGTAAATATTCCCTTTTGGATTGCATTGATTTCATTCGAAATAGACCATTTGCTTTTTTGTACAGTATAAGATTATAGTTAAATCTTCTTCGCTTATAGGTATTCTGTCCAATAGAAAAGTTTTTCGTTTCTTAATTTAGCTAGCTCAGCAGACCAGTATGGCACCGTTTTTGAAAAGATTTTATCAGTGGATTGTGGGATAGATAGGTGAGCTGAGGTGCGGGTTATTTGTAACTGTGGCAACTTCTTTGTAGATATTTTTGGAACCCGGCAGATTATTGCATAAACTGCTAGCAACAAATTGAAACTTTTCCCAATTCGCTCTATCTGTTAAAAATTTTGGTTTGGGTTTGGTTTTGTAAATAGGAGGAGTGGAGAATACACTGAGGATAGGAAAGTGGTCGCTACCGTGTAGGTGAGGGAGGGTGTTTGTAGTTAGTTTAGGGGCAATATTGGAGGAACAGATTATTAGTAAAGTTTTGTGCGTCGAAAAAAGTGTCGGTTTGGTATCGTTCAACAGAATAAGATTTGCCGATAGAATCAAATCTTCTATAACTGTACCTCTGTTGTTGGTAAGGGCAGAGCCCCAAAGAGGACTCCATACGTTAAAGTCGCCCACTATTATGATTAAAGTGGTTACTGATCGCAAGATGTATCTAAGCTCAGCGAATGAGATATTTTGTGTAGGTGGTATGCAAAGTGTTATTATAGTGAATTTGAAAGGTACAGATTATGAAAGTAGTATAGAAGTTCGAGTTGCGTGTAATTGTTTTAGTAGCCGTGTATATTCCACTGTAAGATCTTGAACATAGGAATATAAAATGGAATTGAGACAAAATGAATATGCTATGTTGAGTTGTTTGTGTTTAATGTGAGTCGTCAGCTGAAATGGTTTGCTCTTTATTATTTTCATTATTATGTGGTATATTTTCTGCTAGTTTAATAGAAGAGGTGTCGGTTGGCATTGCAGTCTGAGTGCATGAATCAAATATGTTTTCATAAGAGTTGGTTTGCGAAATGATGTTTGCAAGTGTTGCTTCGAAGCTGAATGGAGTGGGTAAGAGAGTTTGCGAAACAGGTGTAAAAGAGGAAACTAGCTCATTATAGGGTAGCTGGGTTTTGTAGTTGGTTTGTGGTGAATTATAGGGTAGAGAAGAATTTGATTGAGGTGAGTTCGAAATATTCGATGGAGCAGTAGCTTATGATTTGTTTGATAAAACGGGTGGCGGTGAGAGGAGAGATTTAGGGTTTAGTGGTGGAATGTTAGTTGATTTTTGTATATCTTTGGCGACTTCGGCAAAAGAGGAATTGATGGAACATTTGTTTTGACATTTAATTTCAAGTATTTCTTTCGTTTGCATATACTTTGGGCAAGGGTTAGCAGAGGACGGGTGGTCGCCAGAGCAGTTAGCGCAGAGTATGCAGGTACATGGATGTGGTTGAAAGGGCAAATTGCATGAATCACATGTCGATGCATTGTTACAGCGTTTAGCGGTGTGACAAAGGCGTTGGCAGGTTTTATATCTCACTGGATTGGGAAAATAAGGCTTTACCTTAGCGCTTCGCCAAGACACATCAACTTTATCGGGTAGCTCGTAAAGGTCGAAAGTAAGTAAAACGGCACCAGTGAATTGAGGAACACCTTCTATTGTTTTAGTGAACTAATGTACTCTGACCACACCTTGATGGCGCATATTTTCAATTATTTCTTCCGCACTGACGTTGTTTAAACAGGGAGCGTATATTGTACTTTTTATGCTGTTGAGGATGTCATGATATTTGACATTTCACAAACACCAGAAAGTTTTTTGGCCGAGATAAACCTTTGAGCGATTTGGCTGTTTTTAACAAGCAATAGGAAATTGCCGTTATGTAGTTCCGAAATCGAAATGAAATCTTTGCTGATGGCTTCGAAAGCTTTATGTACTGCGAAACAGGAATAATTTGAAATGGGTTTATTTGAGTTAGTAGCGCTAATTGTAATAAACTTCGGATTTTCCATTTTTGGTTGGGACAATACGGGAAAGTTGAGCGGAGTGTATGATGGTTTTTATTCTTTTTGGGTGGGGTTCCGAGGCGAGCAGGGCAAACATGTTTTACCCGAGGTTGGGCGGCCAGGGGCCATGTTTAGTATATCTTCGCACTCGGAGCACTTGTATGCGAAACACTTGTTAATAAGTAACGATATGTCGAAGAAGGTTGAAGGAAAAAAGTTGATTGCAATGAAATTTGTTGTAAAATATGAAATGATATTTATTTATTGATTCGGTGGAAAGCAAGCAAAACATGTAGGGTAAAGTGGGGTACCTGTGACTATGGGGCAGCATTGACTTTAACATTTTCGGTGACAAAATGATTCAAAAACTTCGCAAATACCGAACTGTACGCCTAATATAATAACACGTGATTATATGTAGTTTGGAAGTTCTCCTTAAATGCTCATCGGAACAACACGGGTTTAAGTGATTTTCGATTGGGTGATGTAATTTTTATGTACCGCTACGTAAGCATTTTTTGAAATAAAAGCAATTGTTTTCTAAAGGCTAAAGTTACTAAATGGTGCTTCGAGATTTCAATTTTGAGAAATCTCGGGTACTTTTGACGAATGTCAAATGTGCCCCATGTTATGATTATGTTAATGTGTTTGGTAACTGTAAGTAACTTGGCTTATTTGTGTATGACTTTTGTACAGTAATGGTACGAAACTATTTATAAGAAAAAGTCACTGGAAAAGAAATAAATGAAGAAAATATTAAAAAAGCCATGAATGATATGAGGATATGAGACACAAACTTCGGCAGCAAAAAAATACGGCATCAAAAGAACGATATTAATAATGCGGATGAAACGTCAAGGTTCACTTAAACTTACGGTGGACTCTAGTAATAGTCATTCGGACGATGAATTATTATTCAACAACAAATATTCATCGCGTCAACTCTTCACAAAGAAACTCGAAGAGCAGCTTGCTGCTCAAATATGAACGAGACGGTCCGCGGATGACATATGGCAAAAATAAATTTTTTGTTTTTTGGTAGGACTGTTATAAGCTTACATGGCAAATTTCAGCGTGATATGTCACGTAGTTCGTTTTCTGTGCTACTGTAAACAAGTCAAGCTCGAGTGTGTTTTTCGAATTTAACAATGGAAATTCAAAGAATTTGTTTGAAATTTTGTTATTCCAACAAAATTTCGGCTTCAGACGCCTTAAAAATGTTGCAGACAACCTATGCAGACTCTGCTCTATCGCATGCATGTGTTTTCCAGTGGTACAAATCGTTCAAAGAGGGCCGTACATCGGTTGAAAACTTGCCTCATGAACGTCGTCCAGCAACATCAGTAAACGACGAAATCATCGGAAAAGTAAAGGAAATTGTGCTTGAAAATCGCACAAATCGCAAAATCGGTTAACGCTAAATATTATTTAGACATTTTAAAGCGTTTGCCCGAGAACATTCGTCTTAAAAGGAAGGAATTGTTGGACAACAAGTCATGGTTCTTGCATCACGATAATGCACCAGCTCACACATCACGTCTTGTTCGCGATTATTTGAACAAAAATAATGTTAATATCGTTCCGCAAGCACCGTATTCCCCTGATATGGCTCCATGTGACTTTTTCCTGTTTCCCAAGCTCAAGTTGCCGCTCCGTGGAAAACATTTTGAGACAATTGAAGTCATAAAAGAGAATTCGAAGAAGGAACTGAAATCCATAGCGAAATCGGCCTTCCAGAAATGCTATGATGATTGAAAAAAACGTTGGCATATGTGTATCGCCTCCAATGGTGATTACTTTGAAGGAGATAAAATAAAAATTGAACAATAACTAACCGTTTGTGTTTTATTAAATCAGTCTCGTTCATATTTGAGCAGAATATATAATGAAATGTGCGTTTTACGCATATGGCTTGTCATACCAGATATTCAGAAAGTTTGTTTATGATTATGCTAAAATAAATCAGATCACCGTTCCAGTTAGATGGAATGTTACTAAGGAAGCAAGTAAGGACTGGCTTTATGCTTTTCTCAAAAAAAACCCAACTATTTCATTGCGAAGGCCAGAGAAGGTAAGCCTGGCCAGACTTGCGGGCTTTACAAAATCAGCTGTAGAAGAATTTTACTCAAACCTTAGGGCAATTTTTGAAAAATACTCCTTCCAGCCAAAGGATATATATAACTAAGATGAAAGTGGAATAACTACGGTCTTAGAACCCCCTAAGGTAGGTATTTTAGTTCATCTGAGACAAGACACAGAAAATTTATTATATATCGGTTTTCTGTTTTTTTAAATAGATTCTGGCACAAAAGGGTCAGAGAACAGTGTCTCAAGCCACCTCAGCAGAGCGTGGAAGTATAGTCGCCATGGTTGGGATTGTATGTGCCAGTGGAAACCATTTGCCCCCAGTGTATGTGTTTCCTCGTACACGATTCAATGAAAGATTCACATATGGATCCTTCCCAGGTTCATCGCCTCTGAACTTAAAATCTGGCTGGATGACTATTTATCGAAGCAGTGAAGTATATAAAATGCAGCACTAATTGTTCAAACGATAAGCCCATTCTCGTTTTACTAGATAACCATTCATCTTATTGTAGTCTCGAAAGCATTGACTTTTGCAGAGATATGGAATTGTGATGCTATCTAGCTTCGGTGGAAAAAAAGCAGCCTGTGCTTATGTTTTGTTGAAACAAATATATTTATTTTGTTTTTTGAAATAACGTCTTGTTGTTTACGTTATTGTAAGTATAAAATAAGGTAAACAACACTATGGTAAAATATGCCCCTTTAAAAGTCACATTTGACAAATTGGCTATTTTTTAAAAAGAGGCCGAATAAGGTATTTACACTGTTTTTTGTAACTCATTGGCCAGTTAAATATTAAGATTAATTTCTAATAGTTACGATCAATTTTTAAAATCTGAGTTTTTCTCGAAAAATATGCGAGAAATATGACTTCGCAAGAAATGTGTCACAGGTGCCCCACTTTCCCCTATACGAGATTTTTGAGTGTTGTTGTCATATTGAATTCTTGCAAACAATGCAATAGAAACGAGTTTTTTGACAAAGCTGTTCGCCTTCTTGTAGGCATAGACAACAATTTCTGTTCGCTGTGAGTTTATCGGTGCCGGTTGGTTGATTGACTACAATATTCTCAGGGATAGTAATTGGTTTGTTGAAAAATGATTCTATAGCCAAACAAGTAGGGAACTGAGAAAAAATTACGTCGATATAATCTTCTCGGTCTTCAGGATATTCCTGAGGCTGCTGGTTGTGTGATGCATCTGTCATGTCATACTATGTAGTATTCGTCCATTTGTGGAGTTCATTCCGACTCGTATTTTCTGTCATCTTGTGCACGTTTTGCTTCATCTACACCTGCTTCGATATGAAAATTTCTTTGCTGTTTTAATGGTATTCGGTGGGAAAAGTTTGCCGCTCTTTTCTAAGGAGGTTTGCTAAAGGTAGGTTTATTCATGTAGTTACCGTTCCTACTGTGAATAGAAAGATCGATGTCCATTGGCTCTGGACGGGGTTATGGCTTCGGAGCTGATGGTGTGTGCTTAACGGTTGTTATGCAAAGGTTGCTGGAAATTTTGGTTTCGTTGGGAAACCTGTCGATAGTATCTCAGTGGTTCTTGATAGTATTGAAATGGTTGTTGGTATTGGGGCGATGCACGCGGTCTTGATATGTAGGCGAGTTGTGGAAAGAATGGGTGGAGCTTGCAAAGAGGTCTTCTTGGTGGGATTGGTGGTGGGTTTAAATTTGACCTGCGAATGGTGCTTGGTTGGGCGAATGCATTGCTGCTCTGTGGCCACTTGATTTTTTAATTTTAGACATATGTAAGTGTAGTGCCTGTGGAAGATCTTCGGTTCTTTCATTCCTAGAAGCCTACGGAGGTCGCCCTTAGGACCACGTATAAATGTATCCAACGCTTCATGCCTATAAGTCTGGGTAAGCAATGATAGAGATTCCTGGCTTGTTTCGAGACTGCTCAACTTATCAAGGATGATTGAAAGATGCGTGTAAACGCTTTCATAAAATTCCTAAATAGTTCCATTTCCTTGCATCAGAGACGTTAATTGACATACGAGAGTGCTGGTATCTCTCTTGCCGGCATAGTGTAGAGGAAGGCATTTGGATACCGCCTTCGAATCTAAAGGAGTGCTATACGACTCAAAAGCTAAATTCTCCTGGGTTCCCGTTGAATTCTCAAAGACCGAAATTTTGTCTAAGTCTGACAGCTGTCGCCTATGTTCTGATTTAATGGTCTCATCCGTTGCATCTGTCAAGTCGGAGTTGGGATTGAGGGCGGCTGGGACTATGTTTCGCCCTTCTTGCCTTAGTATATAATAAACAACTTCTGTTATAATATGGGTTAACTGATCCATATTGAATGTACCAGAGGGGGGAATCACAGCTTGTGAAGGAGTAGTATTTAACACGGGAGGCCAAACAATGTTACTCGGATTCCCATTATGTCAATATTTTCCTACTTCTTTTTTATTTATTTAATATTTGTATTATTAGAATTATTATTTTATTAGGCTGGAGGGTGCCCCCAATGTGGTGAATCGCAGCTGTATTTAGTTATTGGCTCTACAAGCCGTACTTCCCTTTGCTTCAGCTGGTGGGGGCCTAGTTTCTTGCACATTGACCACTACAGATAATTTTTCCTTTTAGGTGTTTGGCCACAATTGTACGTGTATGTTAGACCTCATTAAACGTCACGATGCAGAACACTTTCAAAGGAGCTTAATGAGGAGTATGGTATTGTTGAGTCTCATGAGGCAATGCGTCAAGCCATACTGCACTACAAATATTCATCGAGATCAGCACTCAAGAAACCATTGCTGTCTGCACAAAATGTAGAAAAACGCTTTGAAGCAAATTTCCAAGGCAGAAGATTATTGGGACGACGTTATATTTTGCGACGAGACAAAGTTAATGCTGTATTACAACGATGGACCGGTTTGGGGGTCCATTTCAAGTAAAGACTTGATATTTATTCACGGCACAAGGGACGCCAAACAATATTCAAATATATTTAAAAAAAACATTAGTCGGCAGTGCTGAAAAATTTGAGTTTATCATTGAGAATAAACGAAATTTTAACTTTGACCAAGATCCAAAGCATAAGGAGCATAATGTAAGGTTCTAAATACACCAACCATGAGTTCCAACATGAACATGATTGTAGTATTGGAGTAATGGCAGAATATAATATATTATAAATAAATAAAATATATAAGCAGGAATTCGATAATTGGAATATTTACTCCCTAATTATTGTATATCTGTATGTAATATGTGTGTGTGACACTATACGAATTAAAGGTGCAACTGAACTTTTTCTTGGTTGCCCCATATATGTATGTATGGGTTTCATTAAATTTTTCTTTTATTAATTTTACATTTCAAAGTTTTATACAATCTAGAAAATGCTAAAAATATTCCCTGTACAAAAATATAAATTGAATGAAATTTCATTTGTCAAAGGAACCTAGAAATGCACATTCAAAACACCGTCGGCAATTAATCAAATTGATTTGCAGTCAAAAAATCTGCAGGGCCAATGTATTTATACAGAAATCACTGTAATCAGCTTTGTTAAGAACTTCCACGCTGTCGAGCTAGGCGAGGTGAAAAAGTCTGCGCAGTTACAGTTCATTTTTGACAATTCACACTATTCGTGGCTCGTGAGACTTCTTTATATCATTAACGCTCTCTGAAAGACTCGATTATCAACGACAACAACTGACGGTATATCTTGAAACTGTAATTTATTCGTGAGACTTCTCTACATCATTAACATTCTCTGTTGAAATGTCCGGGACATAACTTTTTTATAATCTACTTGATGCTATTTTCTGCATCTTACTATACGCTTATGCTCGCACTTGACGTACAGCAACTGCGACTGTCGAGTATTTAGAAGACATATTTACATATAATATATACATACATATATGGGTGCAAACATACATATATACGGAGTCGGGACTATTCGATATGACGAAAATTCACTACATATTGGCATATATTTCTGTAAGAAATATTAGAAATATTCCAGTATTGACAAATTAGATTTGATTTCTTCAATCATAGATGTGATTTTTTGCCATCGTTGCGAAAAATTGTCATATGGGCAGCTCATTTTAAGAATGAAACTTCTTTGCTCTTAGAAATACATATTTGTTTTTGTTGTGCTGTACAACATATGTACATACATATGTGTGTATTAATAAGCATTATTTTGCTGGGAGATCAGAATACAATGCACGTACATATCCTGGGGCATCAAGGGTGGATATGTAGATATATTATATATATGTATATGCAAGTTAATACCTCTTATGCTGCGAACACTCACTAGCTAGCTGATACGATCAAATTAATGAGAATGAAAAATTACTTCCCTCCGTTAGGTAGTATCGTACATTTTATCGCAGGATTTTTGAAAATTACCGTTGAACCATGTCAACTGATTGCTCTCTCACCACACAGTGTTGCCAAGCAGTATTGAATAATGTTGAATAATGTTAATTGTAGATAAATGAACTATTTCCATCTGTTGGTTTTTGGCTTTGGTGTATTAAACAATGAAAAATTGTAACTGATAACGCAGATGTGTGTAAAAGTATGTAAGCAAAAATATCAAAGGCAACATTGTGTCGATACAACCAAACACAAACACACACAAAGCGATGTATTGTGTAAATATGTAACTAAAAGAACGCAGTTGTTCTCTACGCGAAGAGTTTTCCTCAATTTTGAGTTTTGGGTCTGCGGTAAGGGACTACCATACGTCGGTCAGTATGCGCGCACTTACTCTGGCAAGGCGCATAACGGCAAATATATGTCTACAAAAGGTCCCAGTGAACAATACTTTACTATAGTAAGCCGCTTGATGGCAAATACAGGGTGGCTGATGAATTTTGCTACATTAAGAAACTCAAATAACTTTTTTTTTAGTGTATGGAATTCATTTATTTTTTTTCAAGTTGAAGGTCATTAAATTTTATTAAATGTAGCTTAACTAGTTTTAAAAATAATTGAATTTAAATGCCCCCCATGCTCGTTGACACAAGTGCGGCATCTTAGTAAAAAGTTGTTCATTGCTGCTTTGAGAGTTGCGACAGGAATAGCCGCAATTGTTGCCCGAATGGATTGTTTTAGTTCATCCAAATTTGTTGGCTTTGTTTTATAAACTTCTTGTTTACATAAACCCCACAAGAAAAAGTCAGGTGCAGTAAGGTCAGGCGACCTGGGGGGCCAACGAAATTCGGAGTTTCTTGAAATCAGTTTATTGGGAAATTTTCGTCGCAACTCTGTCATAACAATCTGGGCTATGTGAGACGTTGCCCCATCTTGTTTAAACCACACAGAGTTGAAAGGAATTCTCTTTCGGCGTAGTTCTGGATAGAAAAATTCTTTCAGCATTTTCAAATAACGGTTTCCAGTAACCGTAACGGTGTGACCATTTTCTTCAAAAAAGTAAGGCCCGACAATACAGCGTGAAGAAACCGCACACCACACTGTCACGCGAAGAGGATGCAATTCCGTCTCGTGGAGTATCTGTGGGTTAGAAGTACTACATATTCGACAATTTTGTTTGTTCACATTGCCGTTTAAATCGAAATGGGCCTCATCAGACATGAAAAGGCAGTTTAACATGTTTTGGTCTTCTTCCACCATTTGCAGGATCTTCTGGCAAAATTCCAAGCGAATCGGCAAGTCTGCTGCATTCAGTTTGTTAACTATTTGAATTTTGTAGGGAAATAAGTCTAAATCTTTGTGCATTATTGTTTGCAAAGACTGTCGGCTGACACCAAGTTGGGCAGATAAGCTTCTTGTTGAAACCCTTGGATTGCTTTGTATAGCTGCAGCTACAGCAGCGATCGTTTCCTCCGTCCGAACTGGTGGGTTTCGATGATAAGGCCTTCTTGCGACTGTTCCTTGCTCAGCAAAATTATTCACCAGTCTCATTATGGCCAATCTGCTCGGGGGATCGCCGCCAAACATCCGCCTGTACTCTCTCTGTACCAAAACTACGGACTCCAGTGCGTGATAGCGGCGGACTATCCAAATTCTTTTTTGCGTGTCCCAGTTATCCATTTTAATAAATTTTAAAGATCAATCTGCAAATTAAAACAAAAATGGAACAGATAACTTAAAAAGAAAAAAAGTTATTCAGTATTTTTTTGGTAGCGGCTTTCATCAGCCACCCTGTATATAAGATAAACAAATATTAAAGTAAGCATAAGCACGAATTGAATGATGATGAAATAAGCTCATCCAGTTGGGAAATATCTAATGTAAAAAATTGATTGTTAAGGACGGCAACAATCAATTTTTTACATTAGATATTTCCCAACTGGATGAGCTTATTTCATCATCATTCAATTCGTGCTTATGCTTACTTTAATATTTGTTTATCTTATATACAGGGTGGCTGATGAAAGCCGCTACCAAAAAAATACTGAATAACTTTTTTTCTTTTTAAGTTATCTGTTCCATTTTTGTTTTAATTTGCAGATTGATCTTTAAAATTTATTAAAATGGATAACTGGGACACGCAAAAAAGAATTTGGATAGTCCGGATTGGATTGTTAAGGACGGCAACAATCAATTTTTTACATTAGATATTTCCCAACTGGATGAGCTTATTTCATCATCATTCAATTCGTGCTTATGCTTACTTTAATATTTGTTTATCTTATATACAGGGTGGCTGATGTAAGGATAAATATTGTATAAAATAGAAAATTAAGTAATAAAAACCACACTTAAAGTTTGAGTTTGGAATGGAGTGTCTAACGGCTACAACAACGGTAAAGCCACCGGAAATGCAGACCCATCAAGAATTGCCTAAATTTAAGTTATATAAAAGAAATGCTTTTATCTAACCCAAATTAAATACTGAATGTAATAAAAGTTGCATATAAATTGAGCCACATATATTAAATAGCTTATTCATCAGTTATTGCAATAAAATTTCCATAGAATTTAATTTACGAGTATATAAAATAAATTGCATAGTAAGGAAATCCAATATTGTAATACTTATTAATAAGCATGAAAATGTATAAATAAGAGTTATAACAAAATAATAAACATTTGTTATATTGCAGTCATAAAGCTAACTACTTTGTTTTTTTTTTTTTAACAACTTAGTGGACGGTTTGCGAGTGCATAGAAAGTTGAAAATCCTTGAGTGACCTCTGGTCGCATATCAGAGCAGGCCGGAAGGAATCAACAAATTAAAAGTGGTCCCAGCTACGAAATTCCGAAGGAATATCGGATAGACCAACTAATCTGAAGTTTCAGCTACAAAAATTCCGAAGGAATATCGGAAGAAGCCCATCGAAGCATGACCGGACTGTCGTAGTCTCAACTACAAATCACTGGAAGACCAAAAATGCGACGCATCTTTGTACTGGCTTTGTGGAAAGTCAAAAACTATAGTATAAGAAAATTTAATATTATAAACTTACATAAATAACCGCTTGCAATTCTGTATGCACGTCAAACGTAAAGTAGAAATAAACGAAATACCAAATGAGTCTTGTACATCCTTTAACATAAACTAAAATCGACTTTTATTCCTATATTGGAATAAAGTCATCATAACTTAACTGCAATCTGCGATTCCGTAGCCCATAAAGCCGGACTCTCCAGGTTATAAGAGCGACAGCAAATAGTGGGAACAATAGAAAAAACAAAAAAAAAAAATGAATATGAGCCGTTTTCTTTGAAAGTGGTGTAAGTCCATTTTGACAGAAAATTAGTTTAGTATAAATATTATATATAAATACCAATAATAATAATAAATATACCACTTATATACAATACAAAAATAAAATATATGATATATACATACATTTAAAATTATATTTTATTATTAATATACTGTTTGCCAGTTAAAATTAATACACTTATACCAAGATTAAATGGTTTCAACTTTCCATTGTTTATTTAAATGTACAAAAAGAAATTAATAGGAAAACATTTTCAATTCCGACCATACCCAAGCTCACTAGGAAAATTGTTCAAAAGCAGGCGCTTAAATTCAATCACAGAATCTAACGATTTTTTTAGATCTCTTGCTATCAGACGAACTAAACAGAATGGCAAACCCTAACGAAGAACAACCTCAACAATAAGAGCATGGAAACCAAAATCTCTTGCAGAAGCATTATCCTTATGCATGAAAGATCAAAACATATTTTATATGAAATCCGAACAGATTTCAACGTAATTGGCAACCAAAGATCAACAATTACTTTAGGAATAACACCAATTTGAATAGATACACCCAACGCACATATCCTCAACATCGAAATCTAAACCCAAATTATAATACCCAACCGTTATTCTAAAGACAAAATAATTATCAAAATAACTCCATAAATCCAAATCAATACAATGGTCAAAATCCATTCCGACCTCGCAATAATTATAACCAATATAGTAAACCAGAACCTATGGACACAAGTTCCATGCACATGAAAACCCAAGCCGCTACCGAAAGATCCTTTGGAACAGACCACTAAGGCGTCTGAAGCCGAAATTTTGTTGGAATAACAAAATTTCAAACAAATTTTTTGAATTTCCATTATTAAATTCGAAAAACACACTCGAGCTTGACTTGTTTACAGTAGCACAGAAAACAAACTACGTGACATATCACGCTGAAATTTGCCATGTAAGCTTATAACAGTCCTACCAAAAAACAAAAAATTTATTTTTGCCATATGTCATCCGCAGACCGTTTTATTGATACCGTCTCGTTCATATTTGAGCAGAAGTTACATACATAAATAATACATTTACTTATAATTATACATATAATCCGAAGTATAGGCTAAGAAATTATATATAAACATGAAGTAAAAAATAAAGAAGACTCTTGTAAAGTATCATTGAACGGGCTCGCATTTTCATTCGAACGAAGTTACAGGCAATTGTTGAGATTCGCGCATTCCCCATAAAAGTGTAAAAAATAATCATAAATTTTAATATCTTAAAAAAGCTTAAGATTTTTCATGGCACCCGAGCAGGGACTTGCGTGAAACAATAATTATAATTTAAAATAAAAATTAATAATTGTTTGTGAAATAAAAAATAATTATAATAATAAATATGAAAGCATGCACATCCTGGCGTTCATACACTCAAGAATTAGAGAACACTTCAGAAGTAAGCAGACTACGCAAGATTCTTGCATCAAACCCAGTCTCTCCCAGTTTTATCATGACTCAAGATGGAACTTGGACTACTTCAACTGACCACACTCTTAGAATACTTCTATAATCTCACTTTCCAGGCTGTGTTGCCAACTTACCTGCACTTACCAACACTCTTCAGAGTAATTATGGGAATAGATCAGATCTAATCAGCTCTAATGGCATCTCTACAGCAATACTAAGTTTTAAAAAATTTAAATCACCAGGTCCGAACAACATCATTCCAGCAGAACTTCAAGAAGGACTAGAAATTCTGCTGCCTTGGTTAACAATGATCTTTAACAAGTGTTTAAATCTCTCTTAGCTTCCGACAATTTGGAAGAAATCGAAGGTAGTATTCATTCCGCAAACGGGGAAACTTTCACACTGCAAACCAAACGATTTCAGGCCCATTAGCCTAACCTCTTTTTGCTTAAAGGCTTTTGAAAAAGTCTTGGATGAGCATATCAAAACCCAACTTGATACTAAGTTGATCTCTGAGGCACAACACGCCTATAGTAAAGGAAAATCGACAGAAACGGCCCTTCATTCACGGGTGCAAACAGTGAAAACTTCCCTTCACAATAAGGAGTACTCTCTTGTCGCATTTATGGACATAGAAGGTGCTTTTAATAATTTTGAACCCAAAGCTATTTTGTCTGAAGTTGCAACATTTTTTTATCACTCCATCCGAAAGATGATCGAACAAATGCTTCAAAATAGAATAATCACTTCAGAGCTTGGGCTAAGCCGCATGAGAATGTACGCCGTTAAAGGCACAGCTCAAAGCGGAGTACTTCCACCTCTTCTCTGGAATCTCGCTGTAAACAGTTTGCTTCGAAATCTCGAAAAAGCAGGCTGCATGGTTGTAGCCTATGCATATGATATTGCTCTCTGCGTGTCCGGCAAATACCTGAATACCCTCACTGAGCTCATGCAACGCTCAATCAATATTCTGTCAAAATGGTGCCCTGAATGCGGACTAAATGCGAATCCAGCAAAGACAGATCTTGTTCTCTTCAATAGGAAACAACAATCTCCTCCACTGCAAACAGTAACTTTAAAAGGGGAATCATTACTTCTATCAGATTCAGCTAAATATCTAGGAGTAATTCTAGACAGGAAGTTGAGTTGGAAATTGAACATCAAAAACAGATGTAAAAAAGCTTTCATAGCTCTTCATACTTGTTAGACAGCTAAGGGCAAAACCTGGGGTTTTTCACCTCGGATCATTTATTGGGTACATACCTCGATCACCAAACCGATACTCTTCTACGGTGTGGTTGTATGGTAGACAGCATTCGAAAAACGGTGTAGAGTAGCCACAATTGATCGAGTCCAAAGAACAGCCTGCATCCTGATAACAGGATGCTTAAGTACAACACCTACTAAGGCTCTAAACACAGCAGCGACACGCATGAATGCTATATCGAAATGGAATAAGTATCTTGGCCATTCAGCCATGGTGAACAGGAACACTGTTATCTCTTCCGACATAGACTATCACCACCCCTGCTATTCTCCTGTTCACTCTCAACTAGGGAAGAGTGGAAGGCAAATCTTACCATAATCGATGGCCCTCTGATTAAATATACAGATGGTTCAAAACAAGACGGTAAAGTGGGATTTAGAATCTTTTTCCAATTCCCCTCACATCAATCTATCATTTAGATTACCGCGCTACTGTAGTGTATTCTAAGCGGAAGTATGCGCTATCTGGTATGCTGCGAAAACTCTTTTAGAAAAAAGAATATCACTAGAGGATATCCGCTTTTCCACTGACATTCAAGCAGCCGTTCGAGCACTTAGTTCCTCTTATACCCACTCAGATGTGGTTCAATCCTGTCTCTTATCTCTTAACGAAATAAGTGTTCGGAATTCTGTCCAAGTTATCTGGATACCGGGTCACAGTGGATTTGAAGGTAACTGCAAAGCTGATGAGCTCGCAAGAGCTGGAGCTGCGCAATCAAATGTTAGTAACTTACCCACAATCCACATTCCGCTCTCAACATGTAAAATGATCATTGATCGAGAACTTCACAGCATACAGCATTGCTGATCGGAGGTTGCGATTGGAAACTACTTGCGTTACCACCAGACAAATCTGGCCATCTTACAATCTGAAACATACAAAAACCCTATAAGTCTTTCGAAACACGAACTAAGGCATATAATATCTCTTTTCACCGGCCACTGCCTCTTGGGCACTCATGCACGTCGGCTCGGGGTTCCTCAGACCTGTGCAGATACTGCGGGGACGAGGATGAGGAAGTATCGAGCAGGTATTTTCTGTGCAGTTGTCCCGGCCTAGCCAGAAGTCGACTCGCTCTTCTAGGCTCTCCAACAATTGACAATCTTTCAGTACTCTTGGACCTGAAAATCGAATCTCTCATAAAACTCTCGAAACGAATTAATATATATCTTTGACCAAAATCTATAATAAAAATCTCGGTTAGGTGGGGAAATCATATAATATAATGAGCTCTAGGGCAACACAACGGACCCAACTTGCGGTCGATGTAGCACTCCGATGCGGGGTCACCCCTTAAACCAACCAACCAACCAACCAACCAACATTAAGTTAATAAGTCAGATTGTGCTAAATAAATCGTGAACAATCAATTCGGAAATTATTTCCAAATACAAATAACAAAAACCATGTAAAAAACCATAAGTGCTAAGTAATTGTGCAACAACAATTGCCTGGGCGTGTAGCAAGTCCGTTTTCACATCAAGTGCAATGACAAAAGCAAACAAACTAACATAAAAGCAACCCTCACAAAAAAGGGTTCAGTGACTAAATTAAATATAGCAAAACAAGGACACCGCTATCACTGTCCGTTGTCACAGTTCTCACTGCTGTTATATTCGCTGCTCCCAACGCTGTACCCGTCGCTGCTACTCTAGTCACAGCTGCTGCCGTCATCGCCCGCTGTGATTGCAACCGCTGGTTATGTTGCTGCCATCCAGGAATGACCTGCGCCTGCATCCTCGGAGTTCAGACAGAACGTTCGAAATCGGTGAAGACCAAAATGAAGAAAAAGTTTTTTCTAATAGCGTCTCGGCAGGCAATGGAAAACATCCGAGTGTATTTCTGTCATGAAAAAAGCTGCTCACAAAAAATGTCTGCCGTTCGGAGTCGGCTTGAAACTGTAGGCCTCCCCATTTGGGGAACAACATCAAGACGCACACCACAAATAGGAGGAAGAGCTCGGCCAAACACTCAAAAAGGGTGTACGCGAAGACAGCAATGCCAAGTCTCTCTCTAAGTAGGAAGATGATGGAATTGAAATCACTAAAGCGGTCGCGAACTGTTGCGATAAACAGCATAGCGCGCATAAAGACGGGTATCCCCGAAAAAACAATGCATTTAGATCCAAATGAACTGGAGTGTCGACTTGACATTTGGAGTTAGAGGACCTAATAGTGGAAACTATTATATAATAAAATCCTCTTAGCTCACGCCTACCGAAAATATCACTACCTAAATTTAAAGGAGAATATTCGGAATTAAAAAATTGTGTGAGTCTGTTTGGGAGTTTAGTGCACAATGAGTCTACGATCCCAGACATTGAGAAATTCAATCACTTGGTAACTGTCTGGTAAAGTTTTGGGAACGGTAAAGGCCTTCCAAAATTCGCACAATGCTTGAGACAATGTCGGCTGTTTACGACGTTGCTATCGTTGGATGACGAGAAAAACGTAACAAATGCTGTCATAATTAAATAAACGCTACCAACATTTATCTGCCGATGAAGCTTCAACGTCAAAGCTAACGCCGTAAATCAGTCACAGCATACAGAAACCCCACCTGCATGCGGAAAGGACAAAATCTGCCTTAGTGAAACATAAAACAGCCGGTGTGTGCACATATAAATCAACGGATTATAATATACCCGCGTGGCTTACTTTTAAAACTCTCAGCAGAGATTTAAATTTGCTAAATCAGTCCCCTAATAGTTTGCGAAAGGGGCACTTAGTTTCAAAGTGCAAAGCGGATAGGTGTCGTGTTTGCAACCGTTCGCATCACACGTTGCTGCACCAGTACCCAGTATCTTTCGCAACTGCACCACAACTTTCGACCTCGCATGCCATGCACACACGAGTGCGCTAGATCTTGTTATGTTGGCTACAGCTGTAGCTGAATTCTAGATACCAGGTAAATTTCATGACAGAGGATTTGGCGCAGAAATTATGAATTCGTCGCGAAGCTACGACCTTATATAGTATCGGCATCGAAAATGCAAGTAAAAAAGTAAGGACGAAATTAAATACGTTTGTAAAACCGCGGGTTAGTAATTACGAGTTTTCGGCAGAATTTTGGGTAATGCCATCCATTTCAACCAGCCATCCAAATTGTATCGTAAATATTAGTGGCTTGAAAATTACTAAAAGTATTAGCTTAACCGACCCAGAATTTTGTAAAGCTCAAAAAATAGATCTTCTGTTGGGTGCTTTTAGCTGTTGGCCAGAACAGGACCAGCCCCAATCACCCAACATTGCAAAAGACACTTTTAGGCTGCATTGTGTCTGGCAAATACGCGAACAATCAACGTCCTCCTCCCACCGTCAGTAGCACATTATGCCATACTGAAGAAGGTCTAACAAATATAGCTCCGTTGTTCAAAGGTTCTGGGCGATGGAAGAGATAGCTTCAGAGGTTAGATCTACAAAATTCACACCTGAGCAAATAGAGTGTGAAAATTTTCTCGTAAAAACGACTAATGTCGCCGTCAGGAAGGCTTCAAGTAATCCTGCATTTTAAAGGTGACAGTAAGTTACTCGGCTATTCCTATGAAATCGCACCTCGGCGATTTCAGTCCCTGAAGAGTAAGACTTTGAAAGATCCAGAACTTCGTCAAATGCATCTGGACTTCATGAATGAATATATCGAAATGGGCCACGTGAGCCCAACAAATAATAAGATCCCGAGTGAGCCCCACTACGTCATTCCGCATCAATGCGTCCCTCAGCCAGAAAATACGACGACAAAATTTTGTGTTGTTTTCAACGCGTCAAGTTGTACATCTTCTCAAATTGCGTTGAATGAAATCTTGATGGTTGGACCGAGCATTCAAGAACAGCTGTATTTAACACTTCTTCATTTTCGGCCGCCGAAAACTTGTGCATGACTGCCATTCGGAATTTAGAGAGAATTTAGATTCGAATCTCGGAGAAACACCAAAATGAAGAACACGTTTTTTCTAATAGCTGTTGCCCTTCAGCAGGCAATGGCAAACCTAGCTAAAGACTTGGAAGATAGTTAAAGACTTGCTTGTCTTTGGAAAATATATAAAGATTTACTTTTATGAATTTAATATGAGGGTAGTTCTTAACACTATGTTAATCGACTGACTGCCAACATATTTGACAGTCGTATTTATACTCTTACCTAATCTTACTATTTTAGGTATACGACGTGTATATTAGCTTCTTTGTTTGCTGTTAAGGAAAAACATTTTTATCTTTTGTTATACTTAACATATAATATGTTCATCTTTTGTTATTCTTAAAATATGTTTGGATTTGTTCAGCTCTGCATGATTATACTTAGAACTTACTTAGCTATTTTTATTTATTAGTTGTGAATGAAAGCATTCCTTAACTACCTCCGAGTGCATTTCTGCCTTAAAAAAGCTTCTCATAAAAAAATATCTTCGGAGTCGGCTTAGAACTCCATCATCAACCTATATTGCATACCGCGGAAAATAGTCGCAGAACAAGGATCGAAATTTACTGCATACATTTTCAAAGATTTTTGTCTCCAATTTCAAATTGAATTGCTCATCACTTCATTCCAGCAGAGCACAAGTAATGCTTCAGTTGAGAGACTTCACTCCACTCCACTCTTACTGAAATATATAGAATCGTGGCAATAACTAGAAAAGAAAACCACCTCAGTGAAAGCCATGACGATTTATTAATTGAAACAGCAACAACATATAGTAGTTCAATACACTCCGTAACTAAATTATCCCTTTAAATTATTTTTTGGTAGAACTCTTAAATTTAATAACATAGTTACATTTAATAACGAACACGAATATCTTACAAAACTCAATGAATTTCAGAACACCATATACCCAATATTTAAAGAAAAAACGAAAGGAGATACCAACCAAATAATAGATAAACTGAACAAACATCGATCTGAACCAGAAAATTTAGAAAACCAAACAATTTTGGGAAGAAAGGCAATGTGTAAGAAAATAGCACCCAAAATTCTCAAAACCAAAAGTAAATCACAATTATATACTGAAAATAATTACTACAAAAGACAAGAAATTGTATAAATCAAAACTTAAAAAGTCACACAAACCACAAAAAAACAAACCAACATAATACCCTTATCCTTAGGCTAACACACAAATTTCCTCAACAAATTGGCATACGAAACACAAACGACCGATAGAAAATAGTAAAATTTGAACCTAGGCCTTCAAGAATAATTAATAACTATAACAATATTATACACATCATTAACCTCGACGAATACATAAAAAACGCGAACAAAATACACACATATCGACGATTTCAAAAATCTTCACGGGACACCTATATTTATAACAGTAACTAAACTAAAACTCACACAATTCGAAAACAATATATATACACTGTTACCACTCAGCAGATCTAAACATGGTCTTATCAATGGCTTATGCACTGCAATTTAATTCATAACAGGCAATATGGATGCTGACGATGCAATCTCCATTACTAAACAAATTGAACCTATTCAATCAAACACACACCAAATTAAAACCACTCTAGAATATCAACACAAATTTGACAATGCTATGCAAAATAGACTACTTAATGCTACCAACCATATTAACACAGAACAAGATAAATTTGAGTTATGCCTTAACACACTCATGAATAGTATATCAAAAGAAGATAATATTATATATAAATAGATTTCTAGAACTCCAATATATTAACCAGATAAACTACAACATAGATCTTTTGAATAATCACTTATCTAACATACTATAGCTGAATCAATTATTTTAGCAAAACTAAACCAACTTCATATTAAGTACTACAGAAGTAGACGAAATATATGAACAATTGAAAAATCAATCGGTAAAAATCATATCAAAAGAACAAATATACGAGCTGCTTCAATTACAAGCAAACTACAATAATTCAAATATTATTTTCAATATTCAAATACAAAATCTATCGAAATAAATAAAACCAAGCAAATTAAAATAAAACCATATATAACATATAATAAAAAACACATTCAGTTTTTTAAAACAAATTACCAAAGATAGAAGGTCAGTACTACTGCATGTCATCGCAATACACCCAACACATCACGAGCTTCATCTGTATCGTCCCACTAATAAACCACAAAGACGCAATATGTGGCCTAGAAGATAACGACGAGATAAGCTCCATTACCCAATCAGAGCAGAACTATATTCTATTCATCAACGTTAACAAAGCCATAATTTAATCAAGTTGCAGGGAAGAACTATACGAGATAAATGGCACAGCCCTTCTACACTATATCAATTCTATAATTTATGTTAACGATGAGACCTTCAAAGACACCCCGCTACAGTATAAATAAGAAATTTTCGTACCACTGGCTACTTATTCATTCGAGAAAAGTTAAGTGACCGCAACCTCAACAGCTACAACAACACCAACACGACAACCACCGGTAAAGCCACCATGGGCAAGAAGCTAACCGGTCATCAACACCGGAAACGCAGACGCATCAAGAATTAGCTAAATTTAAGTTATATAAAATAACTGCTTACCTAAACCAAATTAAATAAAGGGTTCTTTAATAAGAGGTGTTATTTTGATATTCAAAAAGAATGCCTTTTATTAATATAAATGATCGGATGTTTATTTCATTATAAAGAGGAAAGTATGCCGTTAGTAGCGGAAAATAACATCAGGCAAATGACCACCACGACCACGCATACAGGACAATATCCTTTTCATGAAATTTTCCATAACCGAATTGCAAATTGGCTTCCCAATATCCTCGATAACCTCACGAATTCCATCTTTGAGGTCTTGAATCGACCCTAGGCTGTTGGCGTAGACCTTCTTTTTCATGTGGCCCCAAAGAAAAAAGTCACAAGGTGTTAAATCACAAGATCTCGGTGGCCAATTGTCATCAACTCTTCGAGAGATAACACGGTCCGGAAACTTTTCCCGTAAAATATCAATGGTTTCGTTGCTTATGTGGCACGTAACGCCGTCTTGTTGACAATAAACGTTGTCCAGATCAATACCATCCAATTCCGGCCATAAAAAATTGTTAATCATCTCTCGATAGCACCGAATAACACCTGTTATTAGAAACCGCTTTATATCATAATATAGTGAAAAAGCCCGAGTTCCAGGGTGGGCCATATAGCGTTTGCTTTTTTAACCACCTATTTTTTTGAGAATGGTAACACAAATGACATGTCAAATGTGTTCATAATTTACGTAAAGGTTTGACATTTACGAAATGGGACGCTATACGCTTGAACAAAATTGGAAAATATTGAAAACCTATTTCCAAAGTGGTGAGTCTTCTGCTTCTTTTCTGATTTTCACATCGGTGGCTACGTCAATAAGCAAAATTGTCGGATTTGGGGCTCAGAAAATCCACACGTTACTGTAGAGAAGCAAATGCATCCATAACGAGTCAATGTTTGGTGAGCCTCGGAGCCGTTGGACTATTTTTTGTGGGGAGCCGTTAAAGACAAATGCTATGCGAACCATCCAGAGACGATTGATGCTTTAAAACACGAAATCGAGGTTGCCATTCATGAAATTCGAGCCCAAACAATCGAAAACGTGCTTAAAAGTTGGGTTGATCGAATGGCCTAATGTAAAGCCAGTCGTGGCAGTCATTTGAACGATATTCTTTTTCATTCATAAATGACAATGTTCAATCTTCAAAATATTATAATAGAAAAAAGTTTGAAAAAATATTGATTGGTTTTTTTTTTTATAGCCGATTCAAAAAGCAAATTTTACATGGCCCTATACATGCGCTTATACGAGTATTATTGCGGGAATGAAAAGTGTGAAAAGTGTAATTGAATGAAAGGTTTATCGTGAAAATAAGAGAAAAAAGCGAGGACCCTTAAAAAATGTAATATATACCCTATGAGAATATACACTGGACGATATAATAGCTAGATTTGCTAGGTCGGCAGTGAATAATTTATCTGCGGAAGATATAGCTAGATTAAAAGCAACTCACACCGCAAATTTACGTGTCGAAATAGGCCAATTGGGTAGCCATATTAGGACTCTGACCACAGCTTCTCAGGTGACGGAGTACCGGACTCAGACCATTGACGATGCATTAACGTGTAATGACAGCTTGGATAAAGTTCGATATTTGCCCGTGTTTCCAGGTAAATCAAATTTGAGTTGGAGAGAGGCCGCGAAAAATTCTATGAGTTAATATACTCAAGGTAACAAGAGATACTTTAGTGCACTAACTATATTAACAAATAAAAGTGTAGGAGATGTTAATGATATTTGCGTGGCATATTTGCTAAATTAGATTTTTCATATCTGGACAGACGACCAATCGATGCAATTAATCAAGAAATGGGCATTTTAAGACAAGGATTAAAATATCTATCTTTAGAGGTTAGCCGAAAATTAGCTTTACTAATTAATAAGACCGCGGCCGCCATAACCGAATGGATTGGTGCGTGACTAGCATTGAAAATTCAGAGAGAACGTAGGTTCGAATCTCGGTAAAATATCAAAATAAATAATAAGTTTTTTCTAATAGCGGTCGCCCCTCGGCTGGCAATAGCAAACCTCCGGGTGTATTTCTGCCATGAAAAAGCTCCTCATAAAAAATTTCTGTTGTTTGGACTCGGCTTGAAACTGTAGGTCTCTCCATTTGTGGAACAACATCAAGACGCACACCACAAATATGAGGAGGAGCTCGGCCAAACACCCAAAAATACCTCGCGCCAATATATATATATATAAAATATATATTAGTAATATTATAGAGCAGACACATGGTCGAACGCATATAAACTGTAAGGAAAATTTGCCACAAATCTGGGAGCAATACTATTGGCCCCAAATGGTGAAGAAATTCAAGCTATATGTTAGAAACTGCCATATATGCAATAAGAATAAATACGATAGACAAAAAGTACCAATTGGAAGGGCACCAATTCCAGAGAAAGAAGGTAAACAAGTTCATATTGACATTCTTTACGCTCAAAAATTGAAATTTTTAACATTGATTGATTCTTATTCTGAGTACTTGACAGTTAAGCATATCGAAGATAAGACAAATTTAATCAAAAGGATTTTGGAAGCTTTATAGGTATTTCCGGAAGTAAAGAGAATAGATAATGAGCCGAGTTTTGCATTGCAATATTTGCGTAAGCGTAGAAATAGTTATATCATTAATAAATTTCAGAATTTAATACAAACTATAACTTTGGCAAAGGTAAAATTTTCAGTCGGTCTATTCTGCACATTGACGAGGTAAGAAATATAACACGATATGAGCACGGACGAATGACGATTACAGATTTAATAGATGATATATAGTTTAAATATTTCAAAATAATGAACTAATTGTAACATATATAAAATACCCAAAGGTATCGTATGATTGTAAATTTTATGAAGTCCGGGCTATAGGGCAGAGAGATGGTAAATTGATAATTGAGGAAAAAATAGCGAAGTAAGGAATTGTAAATGTAAAAGAATGTAAAGCAGAAATAAAAATACATACTGTAAAATTGGACTGAGAAGAACTTGATTGTCGGAAATTTTGAATACTGGAAAAACCAAATGCAAAAAATTAAAAGAGAAAAATAAAGAAACAAAACAGTTGGTCATATTGATTTCCGGAACACATGTAATTGATGAGCAAACATTGGATGGAGTTTATTTAATCCTTTTTAAAAATTATACTATAGTTGATAATGTTACATACGAAAATATTGACGAAAATATTAATGTATGTATGTATGCAAATGAATATTTCAAATTTGCAAATTTGAATGTATTAAATAATATAAAATACAACAAGAGTTTCAGGAAAACCCCATTTGGTGGTCACTTGCCAAAGTATTAATAGTGTCATGCTCTTTTTATACAGTTAATAAATGGAACTAAAAATATAAAATTATTACAATGAGTGATATTCAGTTGACGATTTAGAATATCACCAATATATATTCAAAAACGGGACGTTTCGATTTAGAGGAGGGGGGTTAATACCATAGGAGAATTTTTCCAGTGTTTAGTTGTATGCCCTAGTAGCTGAGAAGATTTAAAGCGCATGGGAGTAAGAAAATATTATCTTACTATAAATATCGACTTAGGGTCATTAGCTTTTACTTCGGGTAGCATGGGGAAATGTATTAACGTTGGCACTCTACCGCCTTTACGTTGTTTTCTTTCTTTAGGTCCAGGATCCAATAGAGCGAAGCGATTAGCTTCTAAATTATTTGGTCGAAGGGCCTTATTTGATGAATAACAAACCACTTAAAAATTTCATCAAACTCTAGATTTGCATAAGCGTGTTAAAGAAATCAAAACTAAAACACAAAAGCTAGTTTAGAAAATTTGCGGCCTGACAATGAGAAATCACTATGAAAAACACAAATTAAGCAACCAACAATCCGAAGTAAAAGACACCTCCGCTTAGCGCGAAATTTTTTCATAATTTACTTAAACAACTTTTAAGGTCCTTACCATGAAGTAGTATATTATTATTCGATATATGAATTTTAATGTTCAAGAGGAAAAGTAATAAATTATAGAAATAAAAAGTGCATATTGATTGAAAAATTTTAGTTTAACAATTGGAGGCTTTGGTCTCCGTTGCTATGAACAATACTATAGGTAAACACAGCTCAAAGAAGCTTCAGTGATTTCTTCAACATTAAATGTTCGACACTTTCGGCTTCATCCAAGGGCTGAAGGTACGTACAGTAACCTCCAAATAAGACGAACTCTTGTTTCAAAGTAAGTTTCTTACTTTGCAGCTATCTGCATATGTATGTTTTTGTGCACTTTTTTTTTTTATTTATTTATTAAAAGAGTAACAATTATAAATAACTATTCCACTTAAAGAGCTAAAGCACTGGCTACTATGGCCTTCGGCTATTAGTATAATAAAAATGACAGCGTGTCTTATAGCCTTAACTTACATCTAGATACATAATCACAAATCTTATTTAAATTGCATAACGTTGCCTGTTTGAGGAGTTCCGATGGTTTGATGCTTGAGAAAAAGGATGTTCTGATATTTTGTAGGGAAGGACAAGTATCTATCAGATGAAGTGTAGTAAATTCGTTGGAGCCACAAAAAGGGCATGTAGGCTTCGGTGAACCGCTGAGCAGGTGGGCATGTGTCATGAGTGTGTGACCGATTCTCAGTCGAGTAAAGATTTTTGCTTGGTGACATAATGCAGATGGAGGGTAGATATTTTTTCCCCCAAAGGGGTTAAAGTTTTTATAAGGATGCTGATAAATGTTCCATTTAGTTGCTGCGTTATCTGCGGCAAGTTCTTTCGCTAGTATCTTTATGTCATTGCAAGTGATATAGTCGAATGTGTGTAGAGGTTCCTTATTCGCCTCTTTCGCTCTCTTGTCAGCTTTTTCGTTACCATTTATCCCAGAGTGCCCAGGAATCCACATAATTTTGATTGCGCCTGTGTGTATTGAGATTATATTGCGGATTTTTGTTATCATCGGGGTGTCATTTGTGGGGTTTAAGATAGCTTCGATTGAGGATTTGCTATCGGTGCAAATTAAGTGCTTGCTACATTTCTGGGAGGCAAAGATTACTGCTTCTAGTAACGCAGCTGCTTCAGCTGTAAATATTGAATCTTGGCAAAATTCCGGCATAGATGGTAACACCTTCTGCGTTTGTCACTGCAAACGATGTGCAGGTGTCGGTTTTTGATCCGTCGGTAAAAATGATTTCCCAATCTTTCTTTAATGGGGAAATGGTTTCGAGAAAAATCTGGTTGTATTCGTTTGTATTAGTGGAATCTTTTAAATGTTTGGATAAATTGTTCAATATCATCGAGTTGGGAACCACCCACGGTGGATGTATTGCAGGTTCTACAAGTACTGGCTGAGCAATGATATCCAGTTTTTCGGCTTCTTTTAGAATGATGGAGATTGTTGATTCCCGGCTCTTTCTGTTTAATTTTTGAGTACTCGAGTTGATGTGTTTAAACAAAAGTCTGTTTCTACATTGAATTATCTTCAAAATACTTGTCCTTGTATTGTTGGCCACCCTTTCCGAGATGGTGGGGAGTCCAGCTTCCGCTAAGGTAACGTTTATGGGGGAAGTGGGGAAGGCTCTGATGCTTCTCCTGACTGCAGCATGGTAAGGTGCTTCTAGGCGCTTTAGATGAGTTTTAGCGCAGTGTCCGTATATAACCAGACCGAAGTCAATTTTAGATATGATTAGAGATCTAGTGATACTTAATAATGTACTTGTATGTATCAAACAGTGCTTTGAGGATAAGTATTTAACTATGTTTAGTCTAGATAATAGGCTTAACCTAACGTATTCACAATGTTGCTTATAAGTTAGTCGCTTATCAAAGATAATGCCTAATATTTTAAGTGTGTTGGTGTGGGGGATTATGGTATTGGAGAAGGATATAGGTGGGAATATGCATTTATGCTTGCGACATATATGGAATGTAGAACTTTTATTCATAGAAATACTGGCTCCCGAAGCTTGTGACCAAACTTCGAGGTCCGCAAGGATACCGCTAAATGTACTTTTAACTTCTGATAAATTTTTGGTATTTGAAAAAATTACCACATCATCTGCGTAAATGAAGTGTTCGACATGCAGATGTTTGGATATTATAAAGTTAACTTCTTTAAAAGCTATGATGAACAAAATGACAGATAGAGGTGATCCTTGAGGAATACCAATAAAGAGGGGAAGGATTTGGGATTCATGGTTGTTAGCACGAACATAAAATTTGCGATTGCATAAGTACGATTTGATAGTATTATACATTTTTTCCCCAATCTTCCAGCGATTTAGCTCTTCCAATACATTGTGAGAGCCTATTCGATCGTATGCCTTTTCAAAATCTAAGCTAAGAACAGATACATGGTTTTTATCGGCAAGTGCTGAGTTAGCGAAATGTTCAAATATTAGAAGTGGATCTATTACACTAACTCCTTTTTGAAACGCAAACTGGTGTGGGCTAAGTAGGTTATTTTTTTGGGCAAACCAGATGATTTGTCGGGAAATCATTTTCTCCAGAACTTTTGACATGCAAGGGAGAAGGGATATAGGTCTATAACTAGATATAAGGGAGTTGGGTTTATTGGGTTTGGGGATGGGGATAATTGCGGCAGTTTTCCACGCGTGAGGGAATAATCCTTGACTAAATATTGAGTTGTATAGGTTAACGAGTCGGGATTTTAAGCAAGAAGGAATATTTTTTAGTATCGCGTAGTTAATTCTATCATCACCGGGAGTCTTACCCTTCAGAGAAGAAAGCGTTAAATCGAATTCTTCTATTGTGAATGGTGAATCTATTGCTACACTATCGGAGGAAGGGGAGGGGTTACGGTATTTAAGGGGGTCTTCTACCGTCACGGTTTGAAAAAATCGATTTTTTTTTTTTAGATTTTTTAAAAGCTACTAATGTTAAGAGTATGCTATAAAGAGGGTTTTATGAAAAACATGTTCCTTCATGAGCATTTCGGGGAGAATACATGCATGCTGCAATCATGTGTTATACCAAACTTTATCTTTAAACGCCTTTTCCCGAAAGTTGACTTTTTTCAACTTTCTGGTCACACATCTACTATAAATATTTGTCGAATTCATTCCATCTTTTTTCCAGTTATTCAGTGAACATCTCGCTATGTTTTCCCAGACCACTTTTTTCAATTTTTGATTAGTTTAATTTTGCGGGCCTCTAAAGTGTAAAAAAAAGAGGAAATTTTCAAACTTTTTTTTTAAAATCACGCATTTTTTACAAATTTCAAAATATTTAAAATCGCCACTGGGAAAACATAGCCAACGCTACACTTTATGATAAAAAAAAAAATTTTTTTGATTTCAGATAAGTAAAATGGTCGATCGCGTGCCACAAAGTCGCCTAGGACATTTTTACAAGGGCAACCTCGAGGACGGTTCAAGGACACAGGGCCAAAGAATTCGATTTGAAAAATATATTTTTAAATAGTGCAAACTTGTGCAAATTAAATAAAAAAAATCTGATTTCATTATCTCAAGTGGTTGCTTTGTAATTAATTCCCAAAAATAGGCCCGAGATTAAGGCGCGACGGTAGAAGACCCCCTTAAAAGCGCTTATATTGATTTTTCTTCTCTTGAAGTCGGGGTGGAAGTTTGAACTGTGGGAGTAGTTTGACCAGGTGCCTGCGAATTTTTCAACTATCTCTTGTGAGGAATAAACTGGCCCTACTGGGAAATGAATAAATGGGATATGGTTAGGGTTTTGGGTTGGACTGTGGTGTAATTTTAGCTGTGAGAGTTTCTAGTGCTTGTCTTTTGCAAGACTTCAACTCACGCCGGAATAGGGCATTGTGTCTCTTATACGCAATGAAGTTCTCGTCCGTCCTGTTTCTTTTAAATTGAGTCCATGAGGACTGCTTATTTTTCCTTAGGATGGAGAGCAAGTTAGACCAGTACGGAAGTCTGGCTGTATATTTTTTAGTACTGGTCTGTGGAATTGAAACATTGACAGCTGACCGAATGAGAGATTTGATTGCCGCAGCTTCTTTATTTACGTTGGCAGAGACTGGTATGTTGTGTGCTAAGGATACCAACGTAGCACTGAAAGCTTCCCAGTTCGCCTTTTCCGTATTGAATTTTGGCTTAGGCTTGACTTGATAACTTTGAGGTAAAGAAACGGAAGTTATTATGGGGAAATGATCACTATTGTGTAAGTCATCTAATGTTTTAGTTGTTAATCTTGGTGCTATGGATGCGGAGGCGAGGGAAATGTCAGGGTGGGAGAAAGTCTTGTGGGAGGGAAAGTGGGTCGGGGAATAATCGTTAAGGATGATGAGGTTTTTTGCGAGAACGACGTCTTCAATAATTTTTCCTCTGTTGTTGGTGGAGGATGATCCCCAAAGGGGACTCTATCCATTAAAATCACCCAATAAGATCAAAGGCGTGGAGAAAGAGTTTAGAATATGGATTAGGTCTTTGCTGCTAAAAACTTGGTGAGGTGGGATATAACATGAAATCACAGTAATTTTGAAGCCTACATCTACCTCAATTGCTAGAGATTGAATATCGGATACTATAGGGATGAATTTGTGAAAGAGGAATTTTTTTACCAATAGGGCAACACCTTGTTTGCAAGTGTTGTTGTTTGGACTATTGTAATAGTAACTAACATATTTTAGTGGTGAGTAAACAGATTTATTATGTGGAATATGCATTTCTTGTAGGTAAATAATTTCGGGAGAAAACTCGTTTATTAGTATACTAAGATCAGGAAAATTATTAATGAGACCGTTGATATTCCATTGTAATATCTTCATGTTTTACTGTGTGTCGGAAGAGTTATTTGTTGGGAGAAAGGGTGTAGCAGTAAAAGAGAGAAGGTTGGGTTGGGAAGAGTTTGAAGTGGGAGAAAATTGAGAGGAGTTGGTATGACTATTGGGCTGAGAAGGGTTTGAAGTAAGAGAAGATTGGGAAGAGTTCGTGGGGAGGTTGGAGTGGGAAGGGTTTGTAGGAAGAGTAGGGAGTGAAAATATGTTATGAGAAGGCGAATATATTTGGGAGATGAAGTCTTCAACTAACATTCTGGTTGCCGTTTGACTACAGGTTGAGTTCGGTGCTGCTATGTTGGTGTTTGATTCAGGCGTGCTGTTAGTGATTGCATTGTTGTTTGTTATTGAATTATCGGTTTTTTTTATTGTATTGTTTGTGGATATATTTGAAGTGGGGTTGTTATTGTTGTTATATGCATTTGAATTTGGGTTAACTGTGGTGTTATTAATAGGGATATTGACTTTTTGTATATTTTGTGGTTGTTGTACCATTTCAGAGAAAGAGGTAGAATTTTCGTTTATTTTTTGAGGTATTTGCTGTTTATGTATGCTTATTGCTTCACGAATAGTGCACTTTCGGTCTGTTTTTATTGTAATGATTTCTTTCATTTGAATAAATTTTGGGCATGTTTTGCTTGAGGAGGGGTGGGCACCTGAACAGTTTGCACATAGGGTGCGGGCACAAGGGGTTTCGACGTGAGGTGGGTATGCGCAGGTGACACATACTGGTGTTTTATCGCATCTTTTGAGCGTGTGACCGAATTTTTGACAACTCTTACACCGCATTTGGTTGGGGTAATATTGTTTCACCTTTGCTGTATACCACGATACTTCGATTTCCTCAGGTAAGTGATAGCGATCGAAAGTGAGTAAGACTACCCCTGAAGGAGTTGGCTTACCTTCAACATATTAAGGGAACTTGTATGCTGATGTAACACCCTGTTCTTTCAAGTTCTCCACTATTTCGTCTTCTTTAACATAATTTAAACAGGGAGCATAAATTGTGCCTTTGGATGAGTTGAGGTTCTTGTGTAACTCGAATTTTGCGGGGCAGATACCGGCAAGGTTTTTTGTTTGAATAAATTTGTTAGCGATGTTCGAATTTTTTACAAATAATAATAAATTACCGTCTCTTAATTCAGAGATATTGAGAACATCAGCGCTGATATGCTTCAGCGCTTTATGAACCAAAAAACAAGAAAAGGCATTAAGTGGCTTGGAAGAGTCCATTGTACTTGCAATTAAATATTTCGGATTTTCTGTTTTTATACGAGGTAGTGTTGGAAATAAGTCCTTTGTAATTGTTTGTGCTTTTTTTCGTTTACGGTGTGGGCTTGCTGCTAGAGCAGTAAACCTGTTGTCCCCGAGTGCGGGAAACATAATTATTGTTTTTCTTACCGCAGCAGTTAACTTTTGTTTTTTTTTTTTCACACGCGAAAAAGCAAAAACAAAACACAAAAGAGAATAAGGTGGGATGCAAAAACACAACGAACTCGTACTGTAGTCAAACTGAAACCGATAGACACAACCGAATGCGACGAATGCCAGTCGATGACTGGTGCACTTTTTATCAATTGGAGAACTGCATATGCAAAGTAAAATTCTAATTGATTATTTACCTATTATATAATACTATAAGAGGGCAAGAAATAATTGTTTCGATGTGCGCAGTTAACGTACAGCAGCTGCGAATATGCATTGTATTTCATGTGTGCATACATGCATATGTACCTGTATATGTTGCTTTGTCTATTTACTCTTGAATTTTTTATATGTAGATATGCATATGAGCTGTATTATCAGGCAGGTCAAGATTATTTTCTGCTCACATAAATATGGATTGTAGGTATTGTATGTGACGGCCGCCGTAGCCGAATGGGTTGGTGCGTGATTACCATTCGGAATTCACAGAGAGAACGTAGGTTCTAATCTCGGTGAAACACCAAAATTAAGAATAAGTTTTTTCTAATAGCGGTCGCCCTTTGGTAAGCAATTGCAAACCTCGGAGTGTATTTCTGCCATGAAAAAGCTCCTCATAAAAAATATCTGCCGTTCGGAGTCGGCTCGAATATGTAGGTCCCTCCATTTGTGGAACAACATCAAGACGCACACCACAAATAGGAGGAGGAGCTTGGCCAAACACCCAAAAGAAGGTGTAGGCGCCAATAATATATATATATATATATATAGACTAGCAAACCCGGCCCGCTTCGCTGCGCACACTAAAATAGAATAGATATGGTTTAGAACAAAAAAGATATGGTTTTCATATTATTTATTTATTTATTCTTTATTCAAGCGCATTGGCATAAACAATATTTTTTGTTTTTCTATTTGTTTTTGAGTAAATATATAATGTTGTTGGCTTCCCAACACGTGAACAGTTTGACTACTTCATTTTGTTTTTGACGTTCTTCTGATGTCGCGTTATTCCGGGCATTTCTCATGCGCCTATTATTATTTGTCGACCGACCAATATGATTACGTGATTGTCTTGGCATTTGTACTGTTATAAACATGATTGTAATTATGGTATTCTGAGATTTTAAAACATGTTTTTTTTTCAATTTTGTGGATTATATTTTCGATGCATATGTGTTTAAAAGCCCAAGTCCACATGGTCAGGATTATTTTTTGTTGTGATTTTCTTAAATCATCTCTTTTCCTCTGAAAATTGTTGACAATTTGCATGATAAGACTATTAATTTTTTCATCAAAGTTACGCATTTTTCGTGCTCTTTTTTTGCACGTTTTGGACATCCTTTAACAATTTATTTGGTTTTTTCATTTTTTTTTTACCATTTTTTTCACTCATGGTGTATCGTAGCTTATCGCATATGAACCGAAAAAATAAATCCACAAAACATAACATTCGGATTTCACATTAAATTCTCAAATTTCGTAAGAAATTATTCACTGTTCCAAAATCCACTCCAAAAAAATTCACAAAAAATGTTTACACCTTGCACTTACGTCTTCTCCTTATGGCGTCCAAATCAGAAAGAAATAATGACACATTGTAACTGACACTGTCAATTTGACAGTTCAGTTCCGCCCCAAACGTTAAAAAAGTAAACGACTTATAGCAGGTTCAAAAGAACGCTGTACGCGTTGCCGGTGTTCCGAATTACAACCAAACTTTACGAAACCCATTTTCAATACTTAATTAACAATGTGTGTAAGTTTGGTTTAATTCGGTGCAAAGACACGGCGGGTCCACGTTTTGGTATATATTTCGAGACCCTAGTCATCAGTAGCACGTATTAAAGCACTTATCAACAGCTTTCATTTGATACCCATATTGTACATACACAACCAAAGGTTACCCGGGTCCACGTTTTGACCTATATCTCGAGACCCCAGTCACGGAGCGGCAGGAAAAATACTCTGTACTAAAGCATTCACCAACAGCTTCCATTGTATACCCATATTGTACAAACTCATCCTAGAGTTACCCGGGTCCACGTTTTGGCCTATATCTCGAGACTCTAGTCACGGGACGGTATGAAAAATACTCTATACAATAGAAATCATCAACAGCTTCCATTTGCTACCCATATTATACAAACACATCCTAGGGTTACCAGGGTCCACGTTTTGGCCTATTTATTGAGACCCTGGTATCCGATTCTTAAAATTTCAAAACACAAACCTTCTCCATATGTGTATCTTCAATGTGGCAAAGTTTGATTGAAATCGGTTGAGCCATTCTCCGTAAAGTTCACCACAACGCGAAAAACAGTTGAATTTTTATATACATATATAGATATTGTATTTATTCAACAATTTGTAGAACATGGATTTATGTACAAGTTAACACTGCTTACGCTGAAAATTCATTCGCTGCACACGCTTCTGTTCTCAAACCATCTTACTGACACTATGTCTGCTACAAACCGTGTGAATGGCAATACACGAAATTCCGAGAACACGATTACATGGCACGGTTGGTGAATAGGTGACGTAAGGCTACTTTAACTTAGCTTTAAGTTACTTTGGAATAGTTAGTTCTAATTTGACTATTAAATAAATAACGAGGAAAAAAATATTTTTTTATATTTTTAAGCAACATAAATGTAATTAATTGGCGCCCAACATAGTAAGGGCAAAAGGATAACGGCGCGGGTTCTTTTGTGGTTTTACTTAAAAGTGATAAACAGTGTTTAATCCGGCCTAAAGAAGCCCGCCGCACAAGAACTATCCGAAGCCTTGAACACCACGAAACCTTCTGTATTCACACATGTCACAGCCTATAACAAATGCTTTCAGAAATTATAGCTTCCAAAAGCAACCCTATTTTAATCAAACCGATAACAATAATTTCAATCCACAATTTGCACCACCGCGACCTTTCGGACCAAAGCCACAGCAAAAACCTACACCGATGGACATCGGCCAGAGCATGCAGACAAAGAGAGTCAACTAGATGAATCGGCCACCACCAAACCAGGCGTGTCAAGGAAAAATACCACATACAACCACAAACGCCGGAAAAACGTCAACGCAGCTTTAACATAGAAACGGAACAGTATGAGGAGTTATATAACTAATTATTATTATTATTATTATTATTATTATTATTATTATTATTAAAGTCAAAACATACAACCATAGGTTATTTTTACAATGATTGACCTTAAGAATAGTTTACATAAAAGGATTAACAGTAAAATCAAAATTAAAATTAAAATTAAAATTGCAGATAGTAGTAAAGAAGTATAAGTTGGAGAAAGTATTAAAGGGAAAGTAAGGTAAAAAATAGTAGTAGCAGGAGTAGGGATTAATGGGAAGAGATTTAAAGTACATTCAGCAATTTTCGGCAAGATAGCGAAGCAATTTATTTTTGAAACACGAGCTTTCTTTTATACGTTTAATTTTGTAAGGTAAAGTATTCCAAAGACGGACAGAGAACACAAAGTATTGACGTTCAGTCACCAAACAACTGTATTTCATCGGGACTAAGTTTAACGAACGGCAGGACTTTGAAGGCATAAGTCGATCTTTGAGTATCTGGGTTTCTGAGTGTTTATGATCTTGTGGAGTAAAACTAAACATTTAAACCTAAGCAAGTCGTTAAAGGATACGGAAGCAATTTTTTTCGCAAATACTGAAATATGGTCATAACGTTTTTTACAGTACACGTATCTAGCAATGTTGTTATACAAAACATTAAGCTTACTACGACACACACTATCACAAGGAGTATATAACTCGCAACCATACAGTAACGTTGGTAACAAATACGTTTTAGCTAGTAGCAGTCGAGTGTTTACTGGTGTAAAATATTGAGTTGTCCATAAATTTCAGAGCATACCATAAACTTTGCCTATGACAGTAAAAATGTGGTTGCTCCATGTCAAAGTTCTATTAAATGTAACCCCTAGATTTTTAACATTGTCCACATATTTAATCGCAGCGCCATTTAGTTTGACTTGTGTATAGCCATCGAGCTTGATATATTTTTTGTAAATAACGATGCATTGGGACTTATCAGGATTAAGAATTAACCCATTTTGAGAAGCCCACTTGCTTGTGAGGCTCAAGTCAGAGTTCATATTACTTATGCAAATATCAATGCAGCTAATGGGACAACTAACATATAATTGAACGTCATCAGCATATACATGGACATCACTATATTTAATCACACCGAACAAATCGTTAATGTACAAGACAAATAAGAAGAAAAAGAGGGCCAAGGATAGAGCCTTGAGGTACACCTCTGGTTACAGGGAGAAAGTTTGACATGGTATTATCACTACATACGGTTTGTAATCGGTCACTAAGATACGTTTCTATAAGAGTCAAGGCCGACGTTTTAAGCTTCAGAATTAAGAGCTTATGGTCTACGGAGTCAAATGCCTTTGAATGGTCAAGTAGAGTTAGAAAGGTCACATGCTTTTTGTCAATGTTGAGCCTTATGTCATTAGACACTTTTAGGAGTGCTGTGGTGCAGCTCCTACTACATCTAAACCCCGACTGCAATGTGTTCACCAAGGCGTTGCTATTCAAAAACGTGTTTATTTGACGATGCATAATACGCTCAAGAACTTTGGATAAGAACGGCAGTATTGCAATCGGGCGGTAGTCTCCATTCGCTTTCTTAATAGGTATGATTTTGGCTTTCTTCCAAGAGTTGGGAAAGATTGACGTGGTTAAGACGGTATTCAGAGCATAGGTAAGATATTTTAAGATCTTTGGTAACAGGCATTTTATAAATTTTGGATGAATTCCATCCAGACCGGCCGCATTCGACTTGACACTAAGTATGGACTGTACTACCTCACAATCATCGACACATTCGAAACAAAAACTGGACATCACAACGTTAAGATTAGAATTGTAATTATCATAACATATATTATTAACAGAGCAGGGCAAGCACACAAAATTCTCATTTAGTACATTTACATTAACAAATCTAGCATAGGTTGATTTTTGTTCCCAATCCCGATCGCACGAATTTTGTTCCACGTCTGCTTCGAACCCACTGCAGTACTAAACTGCTGCTCATAGTATTTTAGTTTACTCAATCTAATTGATTTGTTAACATCTCGTCTGCAAGCCTTGAAGATGTTATAAGTTTCCGAGGTTCTGAAGCTCTTCCATTTGCGATACGCTTTGTTGCGTTTGCAAATCAAGTGTTTAATATGGTTGCTGAACCATGGCCGGTTTTTATCAATTACTGGTTTGTGCAAGTGGTACGAAGCGCTGAAAGAGCGAGCTAATGTTTTCTTCAATGAAGCTAATTTGCTCATTACTAGATATTAAGTTATGAATACATTCCCAGTCAATTTCCTCCACAGCCCCTTCAAGAAGCTCATAATCTATGCGTAGAAAAACACGGTATGAATAGTATTTAGTGTCATGGGTCAGTTGGAAGTTAAATGTCATGAAAATAAGATCGTGCTTAGAAAAACCTGGCACAGGAAGCTGGTCAAATAGGAGAATTTTAGCGGTATCGTTAGCAAAAAATATATCTAGCAAAGAGCTGCTAGTTTGCGTGAAATGTGTAGGCATAGAGCCGTTAACGGGAAGCAAACCCAAGCTCCGCATGGCTAACACGAACTCATTTTCACATAGCAGGTCGCTGTTAAAATCTCCTGCTACAACGATATTATTATAATTAAGAGACAAATTTTCGATGAAATCAACAAATGATGCGTAGGCGATGTATTTGTTAGGTCTATATACACAGCCAATGAGGAGTTTGTCATACTTAGTTTTAATTTCAAGGAAAATATATTCTATTAGGTTCGTATTTTCCGAGATGCACTTGAGGGAGCAAGACAGACTATTTTTAACAAACACTGCAACACCGCCACCACGCTTGGCTCTATCTAAACGGAAAGTTTTATAGCCATTAACACAAAACGAATCGTCATTATGCCACGTAGAGAACCATGTTTCAGATACACACACAACATCTACATCAGATGACTCAAAGATATATCGAATTCATCAATTTTAGATGGCAAACTCTGAGCGTTGAGATGACATATTTTCAGTCCAGACTTTAGCCTACTTAGTACGCGAATCATATTAAAAGTGGTATCTCTGCCCGTGTGAAACTGTTTATCCTTACCTATCATTGGCGAGGGAAGTAAAGAAGAGAACATTGCATATAAGACCCTTTGAAACCCGAATATTACCGAATATGACAGGAAGTAAAGTTAAAACAGGAGTTAAGAGAAAGTTTAAGTAGCGGAAATAGAGAATATGAGAGGAAGAGATAAATAAAAGGAGAAGGACATAATTTGTTTTTATTGAACTAAGTAATAAGGTGTTATTATAAGAACTGCACATTTGCTTTGGTTGCTAATAGCTAATATTCTTTCGCCTTATTTCAACTTTGTTGAGGTATACCGGGCATCTCTTGCTCTGAGTTGGATGATTTACGTCTACGCCAAGATGTAACTTCTCATTAGCTCGTATGCAGTTTATACATTTCTGAATACTAGCTTTATTACAATCCTTTGATCTGTGTTGCTCGAGGCACTTATAACATACTTCTTTGTTTTTGCATTCGACAGCTTTATGGTTAAACCCCTGACATTTAAAGCATCTCAAGATTTCTACGCCATCAAATACCTTACAGCGCTCCCATCCAATATTAACTTTTTCGCAGTTCAAAACATAGGGGAAAGTCTCCGGATCAATTTCCAAAATAGCGTTGTAAAGAAGTCTACTCTCCTTTCTAACTTCATACATTTTTACTAATTTGATTTCACTATTTTCTAGAACTTTGTTTTGCTTCTTTAGATTCTCTACTAATGACTTTTCATCATGCTTATACCCCATTAGTGATACCATAAATCTTGGTCTTACTGATTTCGGTATTTGAATATCGTAGCTTTCACCAATGTTTTCTTCAATCGTTTTTTTAATTTTTTCCCTTTCGTTTGCATTTTCAGCTCCAATCACTATAACTCCGTTTCTTCTGGATTCAATATTTGAGATTTTCAAGTTTCCCGGATCAACTTTTGCAGTCAAGTCTGATTTTGTTTTTTCACTTTTTTGCTTCGATTTCGGTTTAATCACTAATGGTGCATCTTTCTTTAAGTCTGGCATCACTGTTTTGAGAGCAATGTTGTTTTTTAACACTGCTGCATACGGTACTTGGCCGTTATCATTTGCTATGTTTGCCTTTTTCGTTTCTTTGATTTCGTTGTATATCTTCGAATTTTCCTCTCTCGTTTTCTGCAGTTCTTTGCATATTTTGCCACTTTGTTCGTTGAAGCTTGCAGTTATTTCGCGAATTTTGTGCATTTCACGCACACCTCGCTCGCATACTTCTTGCGTTTTTTGCATACCACTTATTCTTTCGCTGAACTTTTTCTCTATAACCTCAAGTAAGCTTTTTATTTCTTTTTCGTGGGTTTTGAGTGCACTTTCAAATTCATACTTGTAATCAAGCAACCGGGAACCGTTCTTCTCGACTACATTCTGAACCTCCTTAATTGCGAAGTCAACGTTGCTGATATACACCACACATTCATCACACATGTAGCGAAGTTTGGGAAATTCGTCTAATTTTCCTAAAGTATATTGGTCTATTTCCGAGCATTTAGATTGCGAATGATACGTTTTGCCACATACACCCGCACACCTTATTCCGTCTCTCCACGTATTTGTAGTTTGCACCTTTTGCAATCCATGGATTGCGTATATTGTTTGGATACAGTTAATATTTAAAACTTTTATTTTAACTCTTTCTTATGGAAAATGGGAGAGAAAAGGGCAAAAAACTTCAAGAATCCACTTCACCACTGATATAGAGTCACTGTCTCAATAGGAACATCAATTGTGTCCTGATTTGAATATTTGAAAACAATTTTTGAAGAGCGGTCCAAAACACGTCCGTTACGCTTGAACTTAACAACTTATAAGTCCTGAATCCGAACCAACATTAACTAAATACATTGACTTGACTAGAAACTATAACATAACCGAAGACGCCGTTCATTCAGATTTCGACAACCAGTTTAAAAATATGGACCTAACAGATATTCATTTTTTGGAATGAATGTCTCTTCATTGCCCTACAGAGAGAGCAAGACAAGCGATGGAGAGGTAATAAAAATTCTGATAGACACAGATTCTAATAAGAACTATGTGCAACCCCGACTAGCAAAAAAAAAAAACAATTAAAAATGGCAGCCCCTTTAAAGCTAATTCCGTAGGAGGACACATTGTTGTCACACACCATACTTTTGCAAGCATCTTCGGATTAAAGGAGTCCAATATAAAATTCTTCATTCTACCAACGTTAAAATCATTCCATGCTGTAATAGGGAACGACTCATTGAAAGAACTAAACGCAGTAATACACACTAAAGATAATTACATATTGTTTAAAAACTGCCTTAAAGTAAAACTAAAACAACAAATATCTCAGGACGTAAACTCAATCAACATAAGATCAGACCATTTAACACCACTTCAACATGCTAATCTAACAAAATTAACTGCAAATTACAAATCACTGTTTTGTGATCCAGATGAAGAACTAACCTTTATCACTACAGTAAAAGGAGAAGTTCGTACGATATCTGGAACCCCCTTTATACAAGAAATTACCCCTATCCTACGTGTCTAAAGGACCACGTTTAAAAACAACTTCATGAATATTTACGCGATGGCAACATTCGACAATCTCGATCACCATATAATTCAGCAGTATGGATAGTCCCTAAAAAGTTAGAGACATCAGGCGAAAAAAGGTATAAGATGGTAGTAGACTAACGTAAACTCAACCTTGACAGATATCCAATTCCGGATATTAATGAAGTATCATATTATCAAAACTACGCAAAAATAAAATTTTTTCAGTACTTGATCTTAAGAGCGGCTTTCAACAGATTCCTTTAAAATAATCTGGCATAGAGAAGACAGTATTCTCTGTAAATAACGGGAAATATGAATTCACTCCTCTTCTTTTCGGTCGCAAGAACGAACCTTCGATTTTTCAAAGGGCACTTGATGACATTCTAAGAGATCATATTGGCATCCGATGCTATGTTTATATCGATGATATAATTATTTGCAGTAAAGATCAAGAGACCCATTTTAAGGACATTGAATTGATTTTCAATACCCTTTCAAAAGCCAATCTAAAAATTCAACTGTACAAATATGAGTTCCTCAAATCTGAATTCCTAGACTTAAACTTAAAACAAACCCAACTCTTTTATACCTCGTACCCTTAGCGAAACAGAAGAAAATTACGCTACTAACGAGAAAGAGATGTTAACTATCATTTGGTCATTAAATAACCTCCACAGTTATCTCTATGGATCAAGGAAACTCCAAAGATGAAGTTTCCTTTTACCAATTAAAGATAATATTCCCGACCTACCATAGACACATTATTACCGAGCCACAGTTTGCACAACAAAATCTGATAAACATTTTGAAACGATACCTGAATCCATCAGTTATAAACGGACTCAAAACTGGCGAACATACTTTAAGAATAATTCAGACAATATACGCAATTTATTATAGCAATTGCAGAATTAGATTCACACGAACCAAAGTAACCGATTTAACTGAAGAAATAGACCAAACAAATGAAATTTTGAAATAACACAAACGCGCTCATCGCAATGAACGCGAAAATGAACAGCATTTTCTAAAAAATGTCTACTTCCCACAGATGCAGTCTAAAATTGACAGAATTATTAAACACTGCAAAATATGCAAAGAACAAAAAAACATGAAAGACATCCCCCAAAACTTTTATTGCAAGAAGATTCATATGATACTTCATTCCAGGACTTGCTAGAAAAATCACTTTACAAATATGGTATAACTTTTCAATCCATTCTACCAGTAATCAAAAACCAGTCGAAGTATTTTTCGGGCGAAGAGTAATTCAAATCCATTACAATTAGAAGAAGACCGAAACGAAAAGATCTTAAACTTCATAACAAAAATAAAGACGTTTTCAAAGATTATAACCAAGTAAATGTCGAGTATGTCAAAACAAATAAAAGAGTTGGAAATAAACTTTGTTGTAGATGTAAAGAGGAAATCGTAAAAGAAAATAAAAATAGCACAATCATTACGGAATCAGGTAGAATAGTTCATAAAGGACTAATTAGAAATTCATAATTAATATAATAAAAATAATTTTCTTTCTATAGAAGCAACATGGCAAATAGCAAAGACGCACTACTAACGCTGATCATACTTATCTTGACAACCACTAGTCTGACGGACACGGAAATTTTGAACTACACAAAAAATCACATAATAACGATTAATGAAGGACAAGCTAAGATACAGGAAGGAACATTTAAGATAATACATCTTATTGACTTGGACCAATACGACGATTTCTTAAAGGACATACTAACATACCTCGACAAGAACATTCCCATAAAAAACCTTTTCCCTCCCATCCTCAAATCTCAAAAAGATATGTCATTAGAAATACTTTCAAATATAAGACCTAAAAAGGAATTTAGAACTGAGGGAGCAATAAATGCATTAGGAACGGTATGAAAGTACATTGCAGGTACTCCAGACCACGAGGATTTTGAAATTTTGAATAATGATTTAAATGTACCTAAGAAAAACAATAATGAACAAGTAATAATTAATGACATTTTTAACGAAAGAATTAACAATTTAACCAAGTTTTTAAATCAGTTACTAAAATCGATAAGAAAATACACTAATGTAATCAGTCAAATAACATTGAGTCTCGAAAGTAGAATAGGAATTATCAAAGAAGAATTAATAAATATAAAGTATGCCATTCAACCCAATCCAAGGCAGACAAACCTTTACCTGACAAGGCAAAGGCTAAGGGACCTCTAATGTCGAATGGCACTTTTCCGTCAACATCGCGAGACATGCAGCAAAGGCAATGACGGTAGAGATACATACCGACAAACAAAACGGTCTACTGTCCAAAGGGCAACAAGACTATCTTGACAGCTATCTTTGGAGAGCTATCGGTGAGTCGAAAGACGCGCCGACTTTCAAGGGTAAAAGCGTGGTAGACGGCATCGTAAAGGTGCACTGTTCCAATGATTTTTTCCGAGAATGGCTGGAAAAAGGATAGCAAAAATTCCAGCCTGCGAAAACAACAAGTTCATTATTGTTGAGAGTAACAAAGAAAGGCTGGTACGAGCAAGTTTCTGAATTCCGCGTCCTTCCTGTAGTTCAGCAGAACTCCTCACACGCATCCGTGTTCAAAACAAGCATCTTGACACGACTCTCTGGAGAGTATACTCGTGCACTAGGCACAAATCCGCTACCACCTCGGCAGCGGGTTCCCACCTGGTACTGGGTATCGATCTTGGGTCTCTCAAGGTGCTGAAGTCAAAGTACGGATGCCGCCCTCACCTACATCTGGGCCGAATCCATTTTCGTGTACAGGACAAGGTGAAGGACAAAGCGTAAATATACTCAGTCTCATGACTGAAATAATATTTACTCAGATAACCCACACATAATACTAATACAAGACCTATGGGTATGTCACAAGCGTACCTGTGGTCTAGGTGCCATGTCGTGGGGACAAATACTTCAGTGTGAATTGAATGTGAGAACACGAGCATGTATTATTATGCCAAGGTTGATCGGACACACGATGTTAAAAGAACTATGCTCTGGAGATATCGTTGTTGCAAAAATAAAGTACTAGAAGAGTGGGAACAGTGTCAAAGCTATCATAGTTTCGGCCTACTTACCCTACGACTCGTTACAGCCACCTCCTTCGAGGGAGCTAAGAGAAGTAGTCAATTATGCAGGATCCAATTATCTGGGGCTTATACTGGGCCGTGATACAAATTCACAGAACACTGTAAGGGGAAGCAGCAAATGCAACCCCAAAGGTTTCAAGTTACTTGATTTTATCCTGTCATCTGATTTGGTCATTCAAAACACTGGTAACAAACCAACTTTTGTGACCAAGAGGAGATAAGAGGTGATTAATTTAAACCTAACCAATAGGTCAGTTGGAAATCAAATCAACCGATGGCGAGTTTTGGAAGAGGACTCTCTTTCTGATCATCGTCTTATCGAATTCCGACTGGGAATTGATACAATATCAATACCTTCCGGTAGGAATCCTCGAAATGTAGACTGGGACAGGTATGTTGAGCTTGTATCAGAGCGATTACCAAACCTGAAAAAACTCAAATCAGCAGAAATGATTGAAGATGCTACTAAGAAATTAGAAGGTACTTTAATTAATTCCTTTGAGGAACTGTGCCCACTCAGGCAAAGCAGACAGGGGAAAGCGGTTCCTTGGTGGAATCCTGAACTGTCGAAGCTTCGTGTACGGTCCAGAAAACTTCTTAATAAGGCCTTAAAGACCCAAACAGAAGAGGACTGGGCTAATCATCATCATCATTACATGGACTATAAGAAAGAAGTATAAGAAAGAAGAAAGAAGTACGGAAAGCCAAACTTGAATCCTAAAGAAATTTCTGCAGTAACGTCGAAGAAATGAGGGAAACAGCGAGACTTTGTAAGGTCCTTCATTTAGACCGCTCAGTAAGGCTGGATTCTATTCGAAAACCTGATGGTTCATACTCCATTTCAAAATTGGAAACGTTTAATGCTCTACTCGAAACTCTAGGTACAGCTGGTATATTGCTAGTCGGATAGTGTCAAAAGAATCGATAAGGTTTTCCTTGTCTTCCTGTGAGAACTTTAAGTCCCCTGGACCTGAAGGAATATATCCAGCAATGCTTAAAAAAGGAGGAGACAGACTGATTGAGGCCCTGAAAAGGATCTTCACAGCCTGTCTTGCATTTGGTTATTGTATATACCATCCCAATGGCAACGCGTAAGAGCAGTTTTATTCCGAAACCAGGAAAAGATGACTTTTCCCTAGCAAAAAGTTTTAGACCAATCAGTATGACATAGTTCATGCTGAAAAGTCTAGAATGAGTGGTGGAAAGACATATTCGAGTGGGGGTATTGCCGAGAAGTCCTGGGTCTTTCCGATGAAGTTAAATATATAGGAATAATCTAGGATAAGAAGCTGACTTGGGAGACCCACACGCTGAAGGTGATCGGCGCATTAAGGACTTTTCAGCAATTCCGCAGAGCCTTTGGTAAAACCCGGGGTCTGAAACCTGCTGTGGTCCTATTGATATACACAGCACTTATCAGACTAATCATCACTTACGCCTCTGTGGTCTCGTGGCGACGGAGCATGGTTAAGTCCACACTCCGGGAACTATACAGGCTACAAAGAAGTGTATGCTTATGCATTTCAACCTCTGGTGATGCCCTAAATGTTATGCTTGATTTTCTCACCTTGGATCTTAAGATACACTACCCGCAAGGGCATCTCCCACAAGGAGGTGACGGGTACGATGACCCCGCGGACTCTACTCAAGATGTCCCTCGTTTCAGCGACTTTAAGTTAGCTAGAAAGTTAGGAGACAAAATCCAGCACACGTCTGTTCCCATATTGGGCGGTGTGCTGGTCAGTGTCTGTTCACCATGTTAGGTGCGACGGTAAAAAGCATGACCGGTATGCAACGGGGCGCACTGGGAGTCCCTGGATAGGTCGTTATGGCTTTCCACCTGCGACCTCAAAGGGGTGATGTGAGTTCGCTCTGCCGATGTGTTAGCTTCGTTGTATATCAGTAACCAGCCGCCTTGGACCCTGGCCAGGAAGTATTCATTGGGCGAAAGAGTAGTAGCTTTCGTTGCTCCGGGCGAGCGCCGGTCCGTCCGTGTTTTCCGGGATCGGTAAAGTGTAGGTCAGGCCTCAGGGAACTGGGGTAGGAGCATTGCCTCCGAGGGTACACCCGCTTTTGAATATTTCGGCCTGCCCCCCTGCACACGATGCGCTGGTTAAATAAAAAAGAATGGAAACAATTAAGGAAAAAAGACAAAAAGAAGAAAAACAGCAGAAGGCCATTACTGATGGAGATATAGAGCAGAGCCCTTTCGTAAGGAAACCTCGACTGCTTCGCTCGCCACCACAAAAAGCGAATTTGCCCCTTACGACTGGAACATTGCAAAACATAGGAAAATCAAAGACGGTCAATGAAGGAGCTGAAAAGACACCTCAAGAACTCGACGCAAGAGTAACGTCAAAAGAGGTTAAAACGCAAACACAGAACGGGAAACCAATACATCTCCGCGACAAGAGTTTATTCTCAAAATGCGAGCTGAAGAAGAGGAAGCCGTAGAGAAATGTTTGAGAGTGCTTGGGAAGATAAAAGCAGTTATATTGAAGAGTAGGAATACCTCCACGGAAATAAAGACCGGAGTCTCAGGGCTTGACGAACTGTTCGAATGAAAAACTGCAGAAGAGGTTGGATCCGAGCTGAGAAAGCCGGTAAAGGTCGTCTCTTGCCGGACACATCCACGAAAGAAATCGGAGGTGACACCCCGCAACAGCTCGAAAAACAAGTGTTGTTCAGGAGAGTACTCCTTTAACCGCAAAACGGAATGCACAAAGTCCTGCCGCACCCGACTCTTCGAAGAAACTAAGAGTTCGAGAGCCTGAGAAATGGCAAGTGGTAAGCCGGTAAAAATCTAGGCGCAATACCGTATCAAAAGGAAGTGATGGAGCGCAAAACGACGGAGCAAGGAAGGCTAAAGCGAGCCAAAAGAAGAATGAATGAGCACCAAAACCAAAATCGGAGGCTGTGTTGGTAAAGCCGGTAGAGGGCCACAGTTATGCTGAAATCCTCAAAAGCATCCGAGAAAAGACCATGCCAGACGAAACCACAACGGTGAAAGGCATAAGAAGAACCAAAACAGGCGCTCTTTTACTTGAGTTAGAAAAGGGGAAAACAGTTAAAGCTGATTTTTTGAAAGAACTAGAGGAAACCGTAAAAGCGGTCGGTTCCATTACAACCCTCAGACCAACTTCAACTGTAGAGATCAGAGACTTGGATGCCAGCACGGAGAAGAAGGAAGTTGATGATTCTGTGAGAAAAATGCTAGTTGGCACTAATGAAAATATCGATTTTAGGATCACAAAACCTAATCAACGACAACAAGTACGGGCTTATGTTACTCTCGCTATTGAAAGCGCAGAAAAGCTGCTCAAGCAAACGAATATCAAAATCGGATGGGTTAGTGCAAGGATTAGAGCTAGCACATCTCTGAAGCGCTGCTACCGATGCTTTGGTGTCGGACACCTTCAATCAAACTGTAAAAGACCAGACAGAAGCGGAAAAGGTATATGCATCCGATGTGGAGAAGCTGGGCACAAAATGAAAGAGTGCACCAAAGAGCCCAAATGCTGCCTATGCGCTGATGCCAATCGCAGCGAGACAAAGCATATGCCAGGCTCGGGCAAATGTCCGATGACAAAAGAACATGCCAAGACAAGATGAAATATGATTATACTTCAAGCAAATATGCACAGGAGTAAAAACGCAGACCTGCTAATGGAGCAGATGGTCTTAGAAAATGGAGTTCAAGCAGTATTGATAAGCGAACAATACGCTCAATCCGAGAAAGCTTGGATCGAAGACGAGTCCGGAACAGTCGCCATCTGGCTGCCTAGGGGCACAAATTTCGTAATAATCGCGAAAGAATCAGGCGATGGTTTCGTCTACGTTCAAAACAGCCAATTCACAATGATAAGCTGTTATCTTACACCGAACGACAATATAGATGAATTCACCCGGAAACTGGAAAGTATTGAAGACAAAGCCCTTAGTTTAGAGGGACGACTAATAATAGCGGGAGACTTCAACTCAAAAGCAACCGAATGGGGTTCGGCGACAACGAACTCAAGAGGTAGACGAGTGCTGGACATGGCAGCCAGACTAGGTTTAGTGGTACTCAGCACAGGAACGACTACGTACCGAAAGCCAGGTTGTGAAGGCACAACACCCGACATAACCCTAGCATCGGAAAGCATAGTCTCCTTTACCAAAGAGTGGAGAGTTCTGGAAGATTACAATGGGAGTGACCACGAATACATCACGTTTTGCATTGAAATGGAAAATCAAAGAGTGCGTGAAAATCGAAATAAAAGTACACGCAAATGGAACATAAACATGCTAAACCCAGCGACGCTCCTTGCAACTATTGACGAAAATAAAACGACGATCTGTACGAATAGTACAGCAAAAACACTAGTCAAGACAACAATTCAATGCATTACGAAAGGTTGCAACGCATCTATGCCTAAAATAGATAAGAACAAAAAAAGAAATGCTGTATACTGTTGGACACATGAGATCGCAGAACTTAGAGATATGTGCATCCAGAAGCGTAGAAAGTATACTAGAGCCAGAAGATTGGGCCCGGCGAGAACGGAATCCGAAGAATGCAAAAAGAGCAGAAAAGAAATGAGGAAAGCTATAAGCCAAAGCAAAAAAGACAAATGGGAAGAGCTACGAAACTATCTAAACAATAACCCATTGGGGTTGGGCTACAAAATCGTTATGAAAAAGCTTGGAGCCAAATCCCCTGCTGCTGATATGGAAACCAAAGTGGTAAGCAAAATAGTCGACACACTGTCCCCAACACACTGTGCTGTAAGGGAAGAACTCGAGTATGAAGCAACGGAACCTGTCCCATTCACACAAGAAGAACTTATGGATGCTGCAAAAGCAATGAAATGCAATAAAGCTCCAGGACCTTATGGCATAGTTGCGGAAATATTGAAACTATTGCAATCGAACGCCCTCTTTTGCTACTAAACATGTACAACGCATGCCTAAAAGAAGGAATTTTTCCAGAAATATGGAAAAAACAAAAACTGGTACTAATCAGTAAGGGGAAGGGAGACCCAACATTAGCGTCCTCTTATAGACCGTTATGTATGCTGGATAGCGCAGGAAATCTCTTTGAGAAACTGATAAAGCATAGGCTTAGCGAAGCCGTAGAGAACAGTGGCGGCCTCTCCGACAGGCAGCATGGTTTTAGAAGTGGCAGACCTTAGGAGCCATCCAAGATGTAATAGCTAGCGTAGAACATGCCCAGGCGGGTAATCGATACTCCAAACGCTTAGTATTACTAGCCACACTGGATATTAGAAATTCTTTCAACAGTTTAAGCTGGAACGACATAATTGAAGCCTTAAAGGTAACATTCAAGATCCCGAATAATCTATTAAAGACTATTCGTAGCTATCTCAGCAATCGCGTGCTCTTATACGAAACGCGAGAAGGGTGTAAGACTAAACAAATAACAGCAGGTGCGGCTCAAGGATCAATACTTGGACCTTAACTCTGGAATATAAGCTACGATGAAATCCTTCGAATAGAGATGCCTGAGGATGTGCATTTAGTGGAATACGCAGATGACATTGCAGCTGTAATAATCGCCCGAAACACCGACGAAGCCATAAGAAAGTTAAATCAGGTGATGATCCGAGTCCAGACATGGCTAGAAGACCATGGATTAAAGCTGGCCACAGAGAAAACAGAGCTAATCTTTCTAACGAACAGACGTATCCCATTAGAAGTAGACATACAAGTACTTGATGCCACTTTATCCACAAAAGGAGTGGTCAAGTACCGGGCGCATGTAAACCATGCTGCCACAAGAGCTGCCAAGGTAAGCGGCATGTTAAGTAAGCTCATGGCAAACCTTGGATGTCCAACGCAGAACAAGCGCAAACTTTTAATGGACACGACGAACTCGATTCTCTTATACGGATGCGAAATATGGGCAGATTCGCTTAAGGTGCAATGCCGGCGGAAAATTCTGCAATCTGTGCAACGCACCTGTGCTCTCAGAGTGGCCTCGTCATACAGAACAGTATCTGAAGCAGCGGTGTTAGTTATCAGCGGAACCATCCCTATAGATATTCTAGCACAAGAGCGTAAACGGAGATGGGAGGCAAAAAACACAGGAATCCCAGTACCATACTTATCCGATAATAGAGTTCAAACACTCACACTTTGGCAGGCAAGATGGAACTCTGAAAAGTATGGTAGATGGACAGCGAGACTAATACCCGATCTAAAAAAGTGGGTAGAAAGAAAGCACGGTGAGGTTAACTATTACCTCACACAGTTTTTGTCCGGACATGGGTCCTTTCGTAAGTATCTGTGGCGAATGGGAAAAGTGAGCCAACCAAACTGCATGTATGGAGATACTGAGTATGATGATGCGGAACACACCTTCTTTAAATGCGAGAGGTGGAACGTAGAGAGAACAGGTCTGCAGCGAGCTATTGGTGTATTTACACCTGAAGAAATTATCGAGAAAATGATGATAGACGAAGAAAAATGGAATGCCGTCGCAAATTTTGTGGAGGACATTATCCGAAAAAAGAAGCGCGAAGTGGAAAGCTATGCTGAAGAGCATTGAGCATAGGCTTCTTAAAACAGGCGACCCTGGGCGCAGGGTGAGTAAGTAAGTGTCCTTCTTAGGACGCCGTCTTAGCCCTCTACCTCGAAGCAATGCGGAAGAAGTCCCGGGGTGGAGGGAAACATCCAAGAGAAGAGGAGGGATATTTTTAGTGGAATCACCACACACGTAGTAGCGACGGTTACTATATGGTGCGAAGGCATTTTTAACCCAATCTCACCGCCAAAAAAAAAGATACACTACGAAGCAATAAAAGCAATGTGTCGAATCCAGAAATATGGTTTCTGGCTCGGAGATGGAACTTCGGGACACAGAGAAATCTTTAAGTTGCTATCGGAGCAGTATACACTGCTTTTGACACCTAAAGATAACCTGATACCCACAGTTTCATTTGGAAGGAAATTTGACTTTAGATTTCCATTGCGTGGGCAATGGAGCATTCCAGAACGCATTCGGGGAGGTTTGACGGATATTTTCTTTACCGATGGTTCCAAGAATAAAATAGGGTCTAGAGCCGGATGGTACTTAAACGACAGTAATAAGTATCACTATGCTATGGGGGAAATAACAACTGTTTTCCAAACGGAAGTTTTTGCCATCCTGGAGAACGCTCGGTTGATGGTCGGCACTATTACAGGACACAACCCATGGGGTCAGCATACGACCACCAATGCAGTCATTATGGACCCAATGTGCCTGTCGTGCTTGAAGGCGTAGCTTTGCTAGAGCACGGGTACCAGTTCTGGGTTCCCATGAGTAATACTCCTTCTCCAAAACTGGAGGATATTTACAGATTTGCCAAAGAATCTGGAAAATTGTCACAGGACTAACTATCTCTATTGCAGTCTCTAGTCTCTGATACTTTTCTCCTTCTCTCCTTGACTATCTACCCTCTTTCCACAGCTCTAAATGCAATGGGCTTTTAGCCTGAGTGCTTTAGCAGCCACCAAATCTTCTGGTGATCCTTGGCTAGACCTTTTCAAATTTCATTTGTCATGCCATTCAATGGACAAAAGTTGGAATCATTAATGCAATATTATTGAATAAAAGAGAAATTGAAATAGCAATTACGAAATTAAAAGAAGAAAAAATGCGATTCGCATCAATTGAAAAAGCATTAGACTATGCAATAGTTAGTGTAATGGAATGTAATAAATAAAGTCCCTCCATCGTACCCTTCCTCTATTCCCCCGTAATCTTGGGTGTTATGCATTACCGTGCCGATTGGATAGTTTGCAGCCAGGGATATCCGGCGGTATTTTAACGGCGCTCTCCTGAAACCGGGTTCCCTCAGGAGGTAGAATGACCTTGCCATGGTAGAGTCGACTGCCATGGTCGACCTTTCCCGTTCGACCCCAAAAAGCTTAGTCCGCCACACTTGCCACCTCGTGCAACGCAGGCGATTATGAAATGACAATGAGCAAAAAAACCGTAGCCTCGGACAAAGGAACAAATAAAACCACACCCAACCCTACGGGAAGGTCAGGTCTTTCGATAGGAAAGACCATACACACGAGTGGTGCCAAGCCTGTGGCTAAGCCAGGTCCGGCTCTCACTCTGTCCCTTCAGGGACTGCCTCCACTGAAGAGAGGCCTGGTACTGGTCACCATCCCAACCCTGTCTCAAGACAAGTTGGTAATGACATTCCATCAACGTCTGGTGCCAGAAGTAGACCCCCCTCGCAACTAAACCTTCGGGAAGCAAGGACGGCCCTGTCCAAAGACAAGCCAAACTTGCTGTCTCCGTCACTCCAGGTGACACGGTAACCTCAGAAGGAGTAACACCCACGACATCCCCGGAAGCAAATTAGTGTTTCAGAAAGGTACTACCGTACCAAGCGTTCAGCCTTCAGGATCTTGGAGAGACTGAAGGATACCAAACAAGAGTATCTGACGGAGAAACCACCAGACTTCAAGGCGTGGGCTGAAGCCTTCATAGCCGAACACCAGGAGAAGGCTAAAATGAATTCTGGTCAAGGCAAGCGTAAAAGATCGAGTGAGAGGACATCGGCTGAGGCCGAAAGATCTAAGGTGTCCGCCTCTCAAACAACAACCACTATAAAGAAACCTTTTGCGGAAGTAGCGAAAAAAGCCACATAAGAGCGGTGATTGATCGCAATTCCCATGACGATGCGATCATGCAAGCAAACTGGGACCTGATAAACAGGAGTCTCAGGAAAGTTTACAGAGACATCCCCCAAGAAAATCCAGGACCCCTACCCAGCTGCTCGGACACAGGTTGGTTTCAATCACGCGTCAAATCAATCAGGTGCGCTGATCAACGATCGGTGGACCTATACACTCTGGCAAATAGGGGAGCCTTGGCCGGGGGCCCGACTTGATGTGGTGCTCCGGGAAGACATCCCCAATCTCCCAAGATCTAGGGCCTGTATACAAGACTTCAACACCGACACAGAGGTAGTGTTGGAACTGCTCAAACTAGACAACCCTGAGCTACCTACCAGCGATTGGAAAGTAGCGGTGATTATCATAAATGAATATCATGAATCACTGGATCCACTCGCCAATTAAGGATTAACTAGGGCTTCCAATCACTGACACTCCATGTCTACAGACAAGGTGTAGCCAGTAAAAGTAGCTCCGCAGGAAACATGGCTTCATCTGCGGAGGAGAACACGATTGCGTTAGACAACCACACGGAAGACGAGGGGATTTCCAATTCCGGTATGGTAGGCGAACTCTTCCGAAGGGTTATCCTAGACGATATGGGGGAATATTCCGAGCTCTCGGATGCTTTGAAAGATGAGGAGTATATTCCCACTGCTTCCGACGAAGAGAACGCTGACCAAACCGTGGTTGGCTGTCATCCAACAACGTACACCAGCGATGGTGGGGGTAGTACAGATCAACAAAGGGTTGAGCAACAAAGAGTTCAAACTGGTCTATGTCGCCGTCAAAGGTAAACCCCTGGTTCTGCATACTAGTGAAAAAACATATTAATGTGTTCTTGTTGATGCAACTTAGCGATGCGGATAACGCAATAATATCAATGGAGTCCTGCGGAAGGACAATATGGCTTGCATCGTTTTACATGCCACATGACGCGGTGAAACCTCTTCCATCACCACTCTTAAGGGATGCAGCCGAGGAAGCCGTGAGACGTGGTATCCCATTTATACTGGGTGCAGATGCCAATGCTCATCCTCATGTCTGTACGCGGTGAGTACATTTTTGAATTAATCTTGTGTACCAATCTTCGTCGTGAACCGCAGACGCACAAACTGCGGAATGTTAGAAAACATAGTAGCCAGCAACCTCTCTGGCATGACATACCAAATTAACTCAGAGAGATTTCTGTCAAAAGATTGAAAGCACTTCAGAGATTAGCAGGCTCAGGAAAGTCGTATCAATGAGCCCCAACAGCCCTAGTTACCTCATAAAAGAGGACGGCAATTGGACAACTAATAGTGAAGAAACACTAGAATTATTATTGCAGACACACTTTTCAGGTTGTCTATGCAATGAACTTGTAAAACTTATCCTATAGTTCACAATGGGGGTCCCTAATAGATTTTATAACGGACGATAATACAAAATTCGCCATCGGCTGTTTCAAACCTTATAAATCACCGGGACCAAATGGACATATCCCCGCTGACCTGCAACACACAATTAGTATGATTGACCTATACTCGCTACAATTTTTAAGTCCGCAGTACGACTCAATTATATACCCAAAAAATGGGCTGAAGTAAAAGTGGTCTTCATTCCCAAAGCAGGAAAATCCACACATACGAAACCGAAGGCCTACAGGCCGATTAGCCTACCATCCTTTCAGTAAACTTCGTTAGAACTATTGCTAGGTGGGCACATCAGAGGAAAGATTAGCAACAATCTACAATCTCAACATGCATACAGCAAAGCCAAATCACTAGAGACAGCGTTCCACTCACTTGTCGACACGATTGAGAATTCACTTAAGGAATACACTGTCTTTGGAACTTTGGGGGTGCTTTCAATAACATACACCCTGAAGAAATTACCAGATCGCTTACGGAAATGGGAGTAAACAGACCACAGTATCGCTCATAGAACGAATGCTAGTCGGATGGACGATGCGCGATGATTTGGGTAAAACATCCATTAGGAAATTTCTGATCAGGGGTACACCTCAGGGTGGGATAATCTCTCCACTTCTCACGGCCGCAGATAGAGTACGTAAAGCTACGACGGCGCTATAAGCCTGCGGAAGGCATTGGGAAAAAATGGGGTTTGAAACCCAAAATGATACACTGGTTGTACACAGCAGTGATTAGACCAATTCTCTACTACAGTATTGCAATATGGTACAATGCCCTGGAGAAGGGCGTGAACATTAAAAGAGTTGACAAGGTCCAAAGACTTGCATCTGTTCCTATAACCGGTGCAATGTCAACCACATCATCGATATGTGATATTAAACTTCCTTCCGGTAGACCTGCAGGTAAAGTACATTGCGCCCAGTGCAGCAATTAGACTGAGCACTTTAAGTAAGTGGTCAAACACAGACTATGACCACGGTAAAATCCTGGATGGCACGTTGAGGCTTCCCATATAGGTGGACTAAACAGTTCCGCTTATACTCGCCACTAAAACGGTCGTGACCCTTCTATCCTTGAGGAAAGAGTGGGAACGGGACGTGGTAAGACAGGGGAGTCCACCCATGTATACACAGATGGCTCAAGGCTCAAGGCTCGATAGCAAGGTGGGCGGAGGTGTATATTCCGAGCATCTGAGGATCTCCTTCAGTTTTCGGCTCCCTTACTACTGTAGTGTCTTTCAGGCTGAACTGGTGGCATTTTCACTGACAGCCAGGCGGCGATAAAATACCTCACAAAATAGTCGACAACATCGAAGGTAGCCATGAAATGCCGCGCATATCTTATCGAGATGGCTGAGTTATTTCACCTTATGATAGCATGGGTTCCTGGCCATTGCAACATTGAGGTGAACTGCAGAGCCGACGAGGTAGCGAAAATCGGTACCAGAATGGCTGATGAGTACGAGGTGTGTTCAAAAAGTATCGCGAATTTTGTGTTTTACAAAAATTATTTATTTATTCATTAATATCTATTTTGTCCAATTCAAAGTAATCCCCATGAGATATTATGCACTTGTGCCAACGCTTTTTCCACTCTTCGAAGCACTTCAAAAAATCATTTTTTTTATCTTGTTCAGCTCCTCCTTCGATGCCGTCTTCAGTTTCGGGAACAAGAAAAAGTCACAGGGGGCCAGATCTGAGGAATACGGTGGCTGTGGCATCATTAGTGTGTTATTTGATGCAAGTGCCAATTTTTGTACTTCCACAAATCCGGGCGTTTCTGTCGGATTTCTTCGCTCAAATTGCGCAGTATTCTTTATTGACCGTTTTACCCTGTGGCAAGAACTCATGATGCACAACGCCCCTGCAATTGAAGAAAACGGTAGGCAAAACTTTTACATTCGACCAAACTTGGCGCGCTATTTTCGGTCTTGATTCGTGCAGCAGCTTCCATAGAGATGATTGAGCTTTGGTTTCCACGTCATAGCCATATACCCACGATTCGTTACCAGTTATGACCCTCTGGAGCAAATTTGGGTCGTCGCGGACAGAGTCCAAATTGAGCAGTTTTGGTACGAATTTTTAGGCGACCTGTTTCATGCCCATATCATTGAAAAAAATCGAATAGCACGAGCTAATCGATATGTCTAGGTCCTCAGCAACTTCTCTGACGGTGATTCGACGATTGGCCAATACCATTTTCTTCACTTCATCAATTTTTTTGTCTGTTGTTGAAGTGCTCGCGCGTCCGGCACTCTTTTCGTCGTTCACATTTTCTCGGCCTTCTGAAAACATTTTGTACCTCCCATAAACGTTGCTCTGGTCCAAAGTAGCTTCTCCGTATGACACAGTCAACATTCGGAATGCATCCGCGCACTTAATTTCGTTTTTGACACAAAATTTAATACAGTTTCTTTGATCCATCTTTTTGAATACGTAAAAATCGAAGACGAGCCCAAACACGTGCAAGCAAAGCAGCTGTCAACAATTAACTGAACATTGAAAATGGCCGAACTCGTCGGCATGAGTGAGAGACATGAGTACGAACATATCGCCACAAAAAAATCGAAAATCGAACATACGTAACCTGCGAAAATTCAAAATTTGCGATTATTTTTGAACACACCTCGTGTATAGACAATGATATAGGTATACCCTTGCAAACATGTAGACTGCGTATGCGCCAGGAAATTATAAGAGTAGAGAATGAAAGATGGCCTAACGAAGCGACTTGCAAAATCGCCCGACAGATGTGGCCGACTATCAATTCTGAACGTACGGAGCTTCTACTAAGAAGAGATAAGCGCAGTGTTAACACACTGATTTCAGTTATTAATGCACTGTCTAATCGGTAGGCACGCCCAGAGAATGGGTGTGTAAATACATGACTTCTGCAGAAGTTCTCTAGACGAGGAAGAGGAAGAGCGGGTTCATCTGTCACTGTCCTGCTCTATCCAGACGTACACTCGCCATTTTGGGCGGAAATTTCTCTAACGAATTAAAAGACCTCGTTTACATGCATGATTTCTGTCGTAGCTGCAGAAATGAGAAGGATTTGGAAACAATTCAACACCTTTTTTGCACATGTCCAGCTCTAGCCAGAAGCAGGAACCGATTTTTAAAACCCTACTTCCTAACGGATATAGATAATCTATACACTTTAGGTATCAACAACCTTTTACGCTTTGTTAAAAGCTCAGGATGGTTCAATATGTAGCCCAGCCCCCGCGGCTCGCAACGGACCCATTTCGTGGTCTAAGTGGCATCGTTGTATCTATGTGCGATGCGGCTGCCAAACCTAACCTAACCTAACCTAGAAGACTTCGGCTCTGTCGAAATTAAGGATCGTGCGAAATTTTTGAATAGTACACATTGGTTTCAGGAGGGATAAGGGATAGCCAATGGGTCATGATCCTGAGTGTGTCCTACAATGGACAACCCCCTCAACCTAACCTAACCTAACATATGTAAATATAATTAATTTAAATAATAATTTAAAAAGTACAGCATATTGTTGAAAACTAAACCTTGTTGTAAAGGAATGGTTTGCAAAGATAATTAAGTAAATTTTTTATTTGGATATTTTGAAATAATTTTAATAATACACCTTATATCAATACTATTTGGCCACTTAGGTACTTAAAATTTCACATTCATGCATGCAAACTTATATACTTAGATATAATTTATTCATCTCACAAGAAATAATAAGCATGAAAGAAAATTGTACAAGTCTGCTGTTATTTTATTTCGCCTACCACCAAATCATGGCATTTTACACTTCAATGCAAACGCTATATTTAATTCTGCGTATCATCGACTTGCATTCGCTCCGCTATGTTAACTCTCTTATGTTAAGTTTTCCAAGGCCATGGTGAAATAATAAGAATTTCTCAGCTGCGTTTTGTTAACATTTGACATTTAACCTGTCCATTCGTTCCTGAGACTTTTCTATGCATTTACGTTCACTGCTTCTAGGAGCAAAATACTTTAATTACAACAAGCCGCCTATATGAAAACTTTTCTCAACGATGACAAAAATTGACATCTAAGATTGAACATATCAAATCAAAATAGTTAATGCTGCCATATTTCTCACTAAATTATTTCCCAATATTTGGTAAATCGATAATTTTTGACATATCGAATGGTCGCGGCCCCGATATTATTTTATTTTCTTCTTCTTCTTAATTGGCGCCAAAACCGCTTACGAGTTTAAAAATTCGCGCCAGTTGTCTCTTTCTCGCTATAACCGGTCCAAGTTGGACACACCATGTGAAGCCTAGCACTTCTTCACCTAATCTTTCCAACACAGAGGAGTCCTTCCTTTTCCTCGGCTACCGCTAGCTGGTACCGCATCGAATACTTTCAAAGCCGGAGCATTTGTATCCATTCGGACGACATGACCCAGCTAACGTAGCCGCTGGATCTTTATTCGCTGTGCTATGTCTATGCCGTCGTAAAGCTCATATAGCTCATCTTTCCATCGCCAGCGATATTTGCCTTTGCCAATGTGCAAAGGTCTAAAATTCTTGCGCAGAATCTTTCTATCAAAAACTCCGATGAAGTGTCGCCTCATCGGATGCTGTCGTAGTTCACGCTTCTGCGTCCATACGTTAGGACGGGCGTGATGCTAGTCTTGTAGAGTGTTAGGTTTGTTCGTCGAGAGAGGACTTTACTAATAGCACTTGTTGGCAAGAGAGATTCTACTTTCTATTTCTATGCTGACATTGTTATCGGTATTAATGCAAGTTCCTAAATAAACCAGGACTTTTACAATCTCGCAGTCATAACTGTCAACAGTGAATTGGGTGCCCATACGCGAGTGCGCCGACTGTTTGCTTGACGACAGGAGGTACTTCGTTTTGTCCTCGTTCACCACCAAACTCATTCGCTTTGCCTCTTTATCCAGTTTGGATAACAGCGCGGTTGTTAAGACCGATGCTTTCAATATCATCGGCATATGCCAACAATTGTACGCTCTTATAGAAAAATTCGTGCCTTAGTGATTAAGCTCCTCGTACGATCCGCTCCAACATCAGGTTAAAGAAGTCACACGACAGCGAATCACCCTGTCTGAAACCTCGTTTGGTATCAAAGAGCTCGGAGAGGTCTTTCCCAATTCTAATGGCGCTTCTGGTATTGAGCAACGTCATCTTGCATAGCCGTATTAGTTTTGCGGGTATACCAAATTCAGACATCGCGGCATATAGGTAACTCCTTTTCGCACTGTTGAATGCAGCTTTGAAGTCGGCGAAAAGATGGTGTGTGTCGATTCTCCTTTCATGAGTCTTTTCCAAGATTTGAGGTATTGTGCATATTTGATCGATGGTGGACTTTCCAGGTCTAAAGCCACACTGATAAGATCCAATCAGTTGGCTGATGGTGGGCTTCAGCCTTTCACACAATATGCCCGCTAGAACCTTATAGGCGAACCTTAGCCCGCGATAATTGGCACAGATTGCAAAATCACTCTTCTTATTGATTGCGCAAGGCACACTTAAATTTCAATCGGCAGGCATGCTATCATCCGACCATATTTTGCATAGAAGCTGATGCATGCACCTTACCAGCTCCTCGCCGCCATGTTTGAATAGCTCAGCCGGCAGCTCGTCGGCGCCCGCGGCTATGTTGTTCTTTAGCCGCGCTTTCGCTATTGTCATGGTCGTGTAGCGAAACGACAATTCCGTCGTCAGTGATTGGAGTATCGGGATATTCACATTCTCTGTGTTCTCTCCATAATTTAAGTATTATCTGGATGTCAGTCACCAGATCGCCGTCTTTGTTCTTACAGAAAAACGCCCCGGGACTCAAAACCTTCTCTAAACCGCCAAACTTTCTGGTAGAATTTTCCAGCATTGTTCCTATTGGCCAGCATCTCAAGTTCTTCGCATTTACGTATTTCGGCCTCTCGTTTCTTCATATAGATGTACGTAGATGTGCCTTTTTTGCTGTACAGAGGCGGCTGCGTAGTTTGTCTGCACCAAGGTTATGATCCGAGTCGATGTTGGGTCCTCGGATCATACGTACTTCTAATACACTAGAAGCGTGTCTTCCATCTATCACAACATGATCGGTCTGGTTTCGCGTTTGCGAATCACGAGAAAGCCAGGTAGTTTTGTGCATCTTCTTATGCTGGAATCTGGTGATGCAGGCTACCATGTTTCGGGTCCTGGCGAAGTCGATCAGCCTCTATCCAAAAATGACCCTCCTTGCCCACCCTGGCTTTGAAGTCGCCAAGCACGATTTTTATGTCGTGGCTAGGGAAGCGTTTATAGAAACGCTCCAGGGAATCATGGAAGGAATCTTGGGTCGCATCGTCCTTCTCTAATGTCGGGAGTGAGCGCAAATGTGCGAGATGTTAAGAAATCGCGTTTTTGATCCAGCTTATTGCTATGCGTTTGTCCACCGGAGGGAGCGACAGTACTTGGCGACGAAGTCTCTCTCCCACAACAAATCCGCACCGTATTTGCGCTCCTTTACATGGCAGCTGTAGTAGACGTCGCAAGGTCCTATGGTTTTCTTGCCTTACCCCGTCCATCGCATCTCTTGGATGGCAGTGAGGTCAGCCTTTACTCTCATGAGGACATCAACCAGCCGGGCAAAGGCACCATCCCCATTAAGGGACCGGACATTCCAGGTGCATGCCCTCAAATCGTATTCCTTATTTCGTTTGCAGAGGTCGTCATCAGTATAGGAAGTTCTCTTCCGAGGCTTATTTAATTTTTTCATAAGTTTATTTTTAAGTTGCGGGTCCCAAACCCAGCGCCCAACCAGCTATCGTGGAATGCTTCGCCTTCTCACTTTAGCTCACTTCGGAAGCTACCCAGAGGATACGTGGGCTAATCCTGGACGTTGTGAGCTGCTTGAACCATATGCAGAAGAATCGTCCTGGCCACTCCCAAGTGAATGGCGATCAGTAACTTTCCCCACTTGCGTGGACTTCTTTTATTTTCCCCCACCAAATCAGGGCATTTCCCTCTTCAAGGTATATGCTATATTTAATTCTGTTGACTACGCTCCGCTATGTTAACTCTCGTATGTTAATTTTTCCCCAATCGTGTTGAAATAATAAAAATTTCTTAGCCGCGTCTTATTAGTATTTGAAATTAAACTTGCCCATTCGTTCCTGAGTCTTCTTTATAAATATACATACGTTTTCTGTAAAGGGTACGGACCACAGAAGCAGCAATAAATGTAAACGCAGCAGTGCAACAGAAGGCGGTAATGTATAGAACATATGTATCATTTCAAAATATCACCATTTTTGGCCTTTACATGAGAAAAGAAACTAAAAAGTTCGACCCAAATTGGGGGACATCAGAATTCGTTTAGAGGTATGGTTCCTTCGGCAAAGTTTCTTATTTTGATCCCTAGAATATGATTTTCACAGAGCAATGGGCGATTTTTTTTTGCCTCCCCACAAAAGACACTAAAAGTACGACCCAAATTGGGGGACATCAGAATTTGTTTTAGAGGTATGGCTCCTTTGGCAAAGTTTCTTATTTTGACCCCTAGAATATGATTTTCACAGAGGAATGGGCGATTTTTTTGCCTCCCCACAAACCGACCCGGCCTAATGTATATATAATATTATATGTATATATATCAATGTTTACATACATAAATTATGTTAGTTATGTTTGTGCAAAAGTTCAATTGCATTCTCAATTCTTATAGTGTTGCATATGTTCATACGCATGCAGCAACCACGACCTACCTCACGAGCATCGCCTTATCATTATTATTATTATTATTAGAAGGCCATTACGCACTGCTACCAGAGCTGATCTATTGTGAAAGGCCTATTTTTGTAACCCTAGAGTTTTAGGCTTTTTAAAAGTTTTAGCACAATTTTGGGTTTGTTGTTCCAAAGATTGCATGAAGATACTACGATACCACCAAGGTGATGAAGTCTCTGTCTGCCCAACGCAGGACATTCACAAAGCACATGTTCTGAGCTTTCTATGTCCATTTCGCAAAAGCGGCAGACATTGGTCTCAGATAGACCAATATTATTTAGATGATACCTCAGGCTGCAGTGACCTGTAAGATATCCTGTTAAAAGACGCAGATCTAATTTGCTAAGTGAGAGAAGTTTGTCAGATATTCCTTTGTTGGGACTTAGGAATAGTTTGGCTTGACTCTGACCGGCACAGTTTTGCCAGTGGCAGCAAATTTTCTTTCTCCACGTTTCCTAAGGAATTCATTAATGTGGCCTTTTGTGAATCCACAGAAAGACTCAGGACCAGTAAGTTGCATATTTGCTCTTTGTTTTGCAAGGTCATCAGCCATTTGATTTCCCTCATGTCCTTCATGTCCCGGAATCCAGCCTAGTGTTACTATGTTGAGGTTTCCTAACGTGTTGAGAAGGTTTAGGCAATCATTTACCAATTTAGAGGTGATTGTCGTTGATAGAAGGGCTTTTAGAGCCGCTTGGCTATCTGAAATTATGTAGATGTGAGTACCTCTCATTTTCCTTCTAAGGCATTCTCTCACACATATTTCAATGGCATGTATTTCTGCCTGGAATATTGTTGGGTAGAGTCCCATCGGAATCTATTTTTTTAAATTTAGGCCCATTGATTCCTGCCCCTGTTCTACCATTTTCCAATTTGGACCCATCAGTATACCATATCTGAGAGCCAGGTTTGAAAGTGAGAGAATAGTTCTCCAGCCTGTGCGTTCATTAATTATAACTTGGAAGTTCCTGAAGAGTTTGGGTTGGGTGATAACATATCATCCCCATGAAGAATGGGACTATGTAGGAAGTCTTCTAAGATCTTTAAATGTCCTTTCATATCCCCACTTTTAAGTTCAGATATACCGTTTAGTCTTAAGGCACTCGAGCGAGGTTCCCTTTCAATCAAGATTAGAAGCGGTGGTATGTTCAGGAGCACACCCAATGCATCCGTGGGACATGTTCTCATAGCCCCTGTAATACCAACACATATCAGGCGATGTAGTTTGTTTAATTCGTTTACTGCTTTTCTTTGCTTGACCTTGGGCCACCATGCTAAGGATGCATAAGTGACTATGGGCTTCACAACTGTGGTGAATGTCCAGAAGGTCAATCTAGGGGTTAGTCCCCATGTCTTACCAAAAAGTTTTGTGCAGCCAAAGAATGCCCTTCTGGCTTTTGAAGTAACTCTCTCAATATGGGAACTCCACGTAAGCATTTTGTCAAGACTGACGCCAAGATAGTACGCTTCTGTCGAGAGTTGAAGTGTTGTTCCATTAAGGGTCGGACATTTGAGATTTATGTTCCTTCTCCTAGTAAACGGTACAAGTGTTGTTTTGGATGGGTTGATGGAGAGCCCTTTTTCCGAGCACCATTTGTTTATTATTGTAAGGGCTTGCTGCATGCGATCCGAAATGGTTTCCTCATGCCAGCCTAATACATAAACTACTAGGTCATCAGCGTAGCCCTGAGTGTGAAAACCTAGGTTTTTCAGTTTGTGGAGAAGTTCATCTATGGCTAGAGTCCACAAAAGAGGAGAGAGTACGCCTCCTTGAGGGCAACCTCTTGTGGCTTTGATAGATTTGATTGTTCCTCCTAGTTCGGTGCTGATCGTCCTAGATGTCAGCATGAATATTATCCATCTAGTGATGGGTTCAGGTACCTCCTTTAGATATAGGGTATTATAGATTGCCTCGTAGGAAGTGTTATCGAAAGCCCCTGATATGTCAATAAATGCACATAGAGCTATCTGTTTGGACTCAATAGCCTTTTCAATAACTGTTACCAAGTTGTGTGTTTTAGTCTCAGTGGATTTTCCCTGTTGATAGGCAAATTGAAGTCGATGCAGTGGGAAGTTAGCTAGATTGTTTTCCCTAATATACTGATCAACTATCTGTTCCATTGTTATAAGGGAAAATGAGCTGAGACTAATTGGTCTGTATGATTTAGGCAATTGTTCGGGTTTTTTCCCTACCTTTGGAATAAATACAACCTTAACCTCAGCCCATTTTGTAGGTAAATATCCTAGCAGTAAGCTTGCTTTGTATAGTCTGGTCAAATTAGGGATAACATGGTGTGCACCCTGCTGTAAAAGACAGGGGAATATCCCATCAGGTCCAGGAGAATTGTATGGGCTGAATGTTGATATCGCCCAGTGTACCCGCTTTTCATGGAATAGCTTGTTTGCTAGTTTTAAGCTCTTAGCACTCGCAGATGTAGTAGTTTCTGCCGGCACAGAGATCTTGTCTAGCACAAGTGATCCAGGGAAGTGAGTGTCCAGCAGAAGTTGACTGGTTTCCTCTGGATTCCTTGTGTAGCTTCCATCTGGCTTTTTCAGGGTATCAATGCCGTTTGAGTGATCTTTTAGATCGCCTTATCATATTTACCGGCAGTTATTAGGGGGTAAATATCCCAATGATGGAATTCCTGCCTAACAAATGCTAAAATAATTCTCTTTTGCATATGCATGTATGTACCTATATATTTGTATGTGCGTATGCACACTTAATGTCCTAGCCAATGTACATATTTGTGTTTTGATCTTGCAACAAAACAATACCTATTAATATACATACATGCATGCACATACAACCGCACACACACGCGGAGGTCCACGCTCCTTAGGGATCGGACTGCTAAGCTGGGCTCTAAGCTACTGTGGGGGTCGGTAGGTTGCGGATAAGCGGAAACCCTGTAGTAGCAGACCAGTTGCGAAATAAGTTTAAACGAATAAGCAACCCCCGACAATTTAGCGATCAGGAGCGGAGAATGCGGTATAAAAGCCAGCATAAATCTGATGAAGTTCTTGTGACAGTGGCGAGAAGGTACCGCCTCTAAGATATAAGTGCCCCCCTCATCACATGGAGGCATGATGAGTAATACAAAGAACCAGGCGCGACGGCTCCATAATGGACGGCTTCCTGGTCAGCGCCTGTTCACCATGATAGGTGCGGTTGTCAAACCATAAACAACAACATTAAGACTGAGCCCAGTAAGGTCTTAATTATGACATACTGGAAAATGATTGGACATAATATCTCTGTTTTCTTAGTATGCGGAGTGGTATCCAGCAGAAACGGCATTCAGGCTAATGGTGCAGTTGCCCCGCCCCGTTAAAATAATGGCAAATCTTTAGGAACGCTCCATATTCCGTCGCCATTAAGTGTCGGCGTAGGTCTAGATATAATATTCCTAGTTAACACTGATTCGGCTCTGAACTTAAGCTCCCATAAGGAGCCTTTGTCAACCCTAGCATGGCCTCCATACATGCAAAGATAACCATGGAATCGTCAATGGTGACTACGCATCGAAATATGGATAACGACTTAGAAGTTGGGGCCAATGCAACATGAATACGAATAATACAAACAACACAAAACTACAAACTACAGAAGAGGCTGAAGTAACAGCAAAAATTACAACAGCTATTGCAGATGGCAATAATAGCTGCGGTGAACTCCTTAAAAGGCCTTTCCAAAAGAGTTCAAGGCTGACGCCCTCGCCCCCAGACACGGGAAGGACCAGATCGGCATCAACGTGTATGCAGCACTTCGGTTTCGTGAAGGCGATGACGGCTGAAGAAATTTACCAAGCAATCGGCAAAGTTAAGGAGTTAGCGGAAATGATGGAGCTTCTGAAACGAAACATCAATCAGCCATTGATCGCGAATATAACGGATCTCCATAAAAAACTATGAAGATCTGTCCTTAACCCGATGAACCAGGCAACAAGAGGGACGAAAGAAACGAAACCTGTTATTCAAGAAAAAGGTACCCAAACATCATCTCTGATCAAGCGTACCACGGATTGCACGCCAAAGAGGGCAATTGTTAACGCCGCCGCAAGCTCAGCCAAAAGAAGCAAAACTAACGGAGATGGAGTCTTGAGGAATACGCCGGTTACAACTAATGAGCAAACAAGCACAGAAAAATGGGAATTGGTTAAATCATAGAAGAACAAAAAGGGGTCTACACAGAATACTCTTAAACGATACGATAAGAAAGCGAAAAATAACGAAAACGGAGAGGACACGGAGGACGCTGTCGTAGTCAAAAGTGCTGGTAGCATCCCATAAGCTGAAATTTTGAAGCGCTTTAAAACAGAGCCAAGTCTTAAGGAGCTTAGTAATAATATACAAGGTGTGAAAAAAACAACCAAAGAGTTACTGCTGCTGCTGGTTCGAAGGTTCATGAAGCTGTTAAGACGGCCCTAGAAGAAACTTTAAATGTCCGGGCACTTACGGAGCTAAGGCAGTTGGAAATTCGTGACCTTCATGAAATCACGACAAAGGGAGAAGTTCACGAAGCGGTAGCAAGACAATTTCAAGAGCTTGAAATACCTATCTCAGCCATTTTGGGTCTGCGAAAAGCTTACGGAGGAACACAAACGGCTAAAAGTAACACTGAAAATTGCTGCCAAGCTGGCGGAAGCTAATAAAATCCGTATAGGTCTCGTAATTTGTCGCACGCGGGAGAAGATCGACCCAAAAAGATGTTTTAAATGCTTGGATTATGGGCATGTTGCAGTAAGCTTTACAGCTCAGCTAGCCTTAGTAACACCTGCTTCAAATATGGCAATAAGGATCACCAGGCCAAAAACCAAAAACTGCACACAAACAGCAAGCTGTATAATGTGTAAGAAGAAAAAGGCAAGCGATACGGCGCATGCGACGACCAGCAGCAAGTGCCCTCAATATTTGAGAGCTCTTAAAGAAATTCGGCAGAAATGAAGATCTTGCAACAAAATCTAAACCAATGTGAAAGCGCTCAGGGCCTACCCCAGCAGACTATACGGGAACACAAAATAGATATTGCTATAATTAGTATGCCCTATAAACACAAAAAAGGTAACGGCTGGGCCTCTGATACAACAGGCAAATCAACTATTTGGAACTGTGGAACAAATAGATCCCAACTGATTAGCGTGAATGCAGCCCACGGATTTGTACATGCGCGCGTTGAAGGCACATACATTTACAGCTGCTATCTACCTCCCAGCGTAACTCTACTGGAAGCAACAGGCATCCTAGAGAACCAGGCCCAAGATGTAAAGGAGGTCTATGTGTCATCGTAGCCGGTGATTTCAACGCTTCGGCTGTTAACTGGGGATGCCCACGGACAAACCCTAGAGGGCAAGCCCTGCTGGAAGCGTTCGCCATGCTAAATATAGCCTGGATGAACACGGGAAATCAACAGACGTATCAAAAGGCGGGAACGGAGTGTATAATCGATCTTAAATTCGTCAGTTCTAGTCTTGTTCGCGGCACGAAATGGTTCGTTAGCCAGCTCTACACTCGGAGCGATCACCTCGCAAAAATTTGTGAAATAAGGAAGCACGGCGAAGAAAGGTTCGCAAATAACTACGACACGCGGTACAAAGTTAAAACAATGGAGGCTGAGATTCTTGAAATCATGCTAGCAGATCTAACTCTCGTAGGGGATGCACCTGAGAAAACTACTCAAACCATGAGACCCCTATCAGAAGCAAGCGACACAACCATGTCCAAAACGAGGCCCAATAACCGCAACAGCGAACCAGTCTACTGGTAGACAGCAGACATTGCAGAACTACGGCTGGTCAATGTCTGTTCACGATGTTAGGTGCGACTGTATGTAAAAAGCATGACTGGTGAGCAACGGGGCGCACTGGGAATCCCTGGATAGGTCGTTATGGCTTTCCACCTGCGTGGTGATGTGATGTGAGTTCGCTCTGCCGATGTGTTAGCTTCGTTGTATATCAGTAACCAGCCGCCTTGGACCCTGGTCAGGAAGTGTTCATTGGGCGAAAGAGTAGTAGCTTTCGTTGCTCCGGGTGAGCGGCGGTCGTCCGCGTTTTCCTGGATCGATAAGCGTAGTACAGCTCTCAGGGATGAATTTTTGTGTTTATAGGGAACTGGGGTGGCAACATTGCCTCCGAGGGTACACCCGCTTTTGAATATTTCGGCCTGCCCCCCTGCACACGATGCGCTGGTTAAATAAAAAAGAATGGAAACAATTAAGGAAAAAAGAAAAAAAACAGCAGAAGGCCATTACTGATGGAGATATAGAGCAGAGCCCTTTCCTAAGGAAACCTCAATTGCTTCGCTCGCCACCACAAAAAGCGAATTTGCCTCTTACGAGTGGAACATTGCCAACTATAGGAAAATCAAAGACGGTCAATGAAGGAGCTGAAATGACGCCTCAAGAATTCGACGTAAGAGTAACGTCAAAAGAGGTTAAAAGTATGCGCCAAATGCGCCGTCGCATACCCCTGTAACTGCAAAGGACAGAAAACACAAAGCGGGAAACCACTGCATCTCCGTGACAAGATCTTATTCTCAAAATGTGAAATTCTCTGAAGAAGAGCAAGCCGTAGAGAAATGTTTGAGAGTACTGCTTTAACGGAATGCACAAAGTCCGTCCGCACCCGATTCTTCGAAGAAACTAGGACTCCGAGAGCCTGAGAAATGGCAAGTGGTAAGCCGGTAAAAATCTAGGCGCAATACCGTATCAAAAGGAAGTGATGGTGCGCAAAACGACGGAGCAAGGAAGGCTAAAGCGAGCCAAAAGAAGAATGAACGAGCACCAAAACCAAAATCGGAGGCTGTGTTGGTAAATCCGGTAGAGGGCCACAGTTATGCTGAAATCCTCAAAATCATCCGAGAAAAGGCCATGCCAGACGAAACCACAACGGTGAAAGGCATAAGAAGAACCAAAACAGGCGCTCTTTTACTTGAGTTAGAAAAGGGGAAAACAGTTAAAGCTGATTTTTTGAAAGAACTAGAGGAAACCGTAAAAGCGGTCGGTTCCATTACAACCCTCAGACCAACTTCAACTGTAGAGATCAGAGACTTGGATGCCAGCACGGAGAAGAAGGAAGTTGATGACTCTGTGAGAAAAATGCTAGCTGGCACTAATGAAAATATCGATTTTAGGATCACAAAACCTAATCAACGACAACAAGTACGGGCTTATGTTACTCTCACTATTGAAAGCGCAGAAAAGCTGCTGAAGCGAAATAATATCAAAATCGGGTTAGTGCAAGGATGAGAGCTAGCCCATCTCTGAAGTGGTGCTACCGATGCTTCGGTGTCGGACACCTTCAATCAAACTGCAAAGGACCAGACAGAAGCGGAAAAGGTATATGCATCCGATGTGGAGAAGCTGGGCACAAAATGAAAGAGCGCACCAAAGAGCCCAAATGTTGCCTATGTACTGATGCCAATCGCAGCGAGACAAAGTAGATGCCAGGCTCAGGCAAATGCCCGATGACAAAAGAACGTGCCAAGACAAGATAAGATATGATTATACTTCAAGCAAATACGCACAGGAGTACAAATGCATACCGGCTAATGAAGCAGATGGATTTCGAAAAAGGAGTTCAAGCAGTATTGATAAGCGAACAATATGCTCAATCCGTGAAAGCTTGGATCGAAGACGAGTCGGGAACAGCCGCCATCTGGCTGCCTAGGGGCACAAATTTCATAATAACCGCGAAAGAATCAGGCGGTGGTTTCGTCTACGTTCGAAACAGCCAATTCACAATGATAACCTGTTATCTTACACCGAACGACAAAATAGATGAGTTCACCGTGAACTGGAAAGTATTGAAGACAAAGCCCTTGATATGAAAATTGAAATTTGAAAAGGTCGAGCCCAGGAGCACCAGGAGATTTGGTGGCTCATGAAACACTTTGTCCATTGTAAAGCCCATTGTAATTAAAGCTCTGGAAAGGGGGTAGATAGTCAAGGAGGGAAGGAGAAAAGTATCAGAAAAAGAGATAGGAAAGAATAGAGACAGAGATAGAGATAGTTAGTCCTGTGGGAATTTTACATATTTTTGGCAAATCTGTAAATATCCTCCAGTTTTAGAGAACGAATATTACTCATTCTCATGACATCGGAACCCAAAACTCGTAGCCGTGCTCTTTCGAAGGCAGGACACTCACGGAGTAAGTGCTCAGTGCTATCCGCCTCCTCCAGGCGTGACAGGCATACCGGGTCCTCAATGATTCCAATGGTGGTCATATGCTGACCCCATGGGTTGTGTCCTGTAATGATGCCGACCATCAACCGAATATCTTTCCTTCTAAGTTTTAGTAGAAAGTTTGACAGTTTTCTGTTCGGACTTGTCACAAAACACTTTGCAGCTCTGCAGCGTTCTAGGCCGCACCATCGCTCTTTATGTAGATTGCCTACATAATCGCTGATCCAATTCTCGATTCCTGCGGAACTGATTCCGATTATTGGCTCCGGAGTGTCCCGGAACCCATATAAGTACAAGCCTGTTTTGTCTTGCGACAGAATTAAGCTTCTTCTTACATTCTTGAACTATCTTTGAGGTTTGCTTTGCGTTTTTCAGGGCCTTCAGTACAGCGTGACTGTCACTGAAGACTCCAATCTGTTTCCCGCTCCATCTCCTCTCGATTATCAGTTCGGCTACTTTCAGGATGGCCAAAACTTCGGTTTGGAAAATAGTTGCCATTTCCGCCATAGCATAGTGATACTTTTTACTATCGTTTAAGTACCATCCTGCTCCAGACCCTATTTCAGTCTTGGACCCATCGGTAAAGAAAATATCCGTCAAACCTCCCTGCATGCATTCTGGATTGCTGTCATCTGTCATCAAATTTTCTTCCAAATTAAACTGTGGATATCAGGTCATGCTTAGGTGCCAAAAACAAACGATACTGCTCCGATAGCAACTTAAAGATTTCTCTGTGTTCCGAAGTTCCATCTTCGTGCCAGAAACCATATTTATGGAGTCTACACATTGCTTCTTGTTTTGTCTTAAGATCCAGGGGAGCAAATAAAGCATAGCATTTAGGGCATCACCAGACGTTGTACTCATGGCACCCGTGATGCATTAACATACACTTCTTTGCAGCCTGTATAGTTCCCGGATTGTGGACTTAACCATGCTCCGTCGCCACACGACCACAGAAGCGTAAGTGATGATTGGTCTGATAAGTGCTGTGTGTATCCATAGGACCACAGCAGGTTTCAGACCCCAGGTTCTACCAAAGGCTCTACGGCATTGCTGAAAAGTCTTGTATGCACGATTCACCTTCAGTGAAACGTGTGTCTCCCAAGTCAGCTTCTTATCCAAGATTACTCCTAGATATTTAACTTCATCGGAAACACCAAGTAGCACACCTTTCAGTGTTGGAAGACTGACTCCATCCAATTTCCGTTTTCTCGTAAACAAGACTATGGTTGTTTTGTTCGGATTAACGGAAAGACCTTGCCTCATGCACCAGTCATCGATTTTGTCAAGAATCCTCTGCACTTTTGTGCAAAGCCTCCTTAAGGATTTATCCGATGTTAGCGCACAGACGTCGTCCGCATATGCTTGGTCGTGAAAGCCGAGTCCCTGCATCTCCACTAATAGAGAGTCTACTACGAAGCACCACAGCAGCGGAGAAAGAACACCCCCTTGGGGACATCCTTGCTTGGCCCTGACTGTGATTTGTTCGTCACTGCTCCCACCAGCGGTTAACAGCTTCTCAGAGAGCATGGAATATATATGCATTTTACAATGGTTTGATTAACTCCGTGTCGTTCGGCAGAAGAACATATCGAGCCGAACGTAACATTATCGAAAGCCCCCAATTTGTCCCCAAAAACACCCATTGTGTATTCGTCAGCTTCCAGCCCTGCTTCAATCTTGCCAACAAGATCGTGTAAGGCTGATTCACATGATTTTCCACTCTCGTAAGCATAGCGATTTCTACTAAGTGGACTTCTCGGCAATACCCCCACTCGAATATGTTTCTCCACCACTCGTTCTAGACTTTTCAACATGAAATCTACTTCAGAGAGAGTTCTACTACAAGGCAAATGGGTTTCGAGTAGAGCATTAAACGTTTCCGATTTGGAAATGGTGTATGAACCATCAGTTTTCGAATGGAATCCAGCCTTATGAAGGTCCATACAAAGTCTCGCTGTTTCCCTCATTTCTTCATTGTTACTGCAGAAATTTTTATAGGATTCAAGTTTGGCTTTCCGTATTTTTTTCTTATAGTCTCTCTGTGCAAAGATGATGATGATTAGCCCAGTCCTCTTCTGTTTGGGTCTTTAAGGCCTTATTAAGAAGTTTTCTGGACCGTACACGAAGCTTCGACAGTTCAAGGTTCCACCAAGGAACCGCTTTCCCCTGTCTGCTTTGCCTGAGTGGGCACAGTTCCTCAATGCAATTGATTAAAGTACTTTCTTATTTCTTAGTAACATCTTCAATCATTTCTACTGATTTGAGTTTTTTCAGGTTTGGTAATGGCTCTGTTACAAGCTCACCATACTTGTCCCAGTCCACATTTCGAGGATTCCTACCGGAAGGTATTGATATTGTGTCAATTCCCAGTCCTCTTCCAAAACTCGCCATCGATTGATTTGATTTCCAACTGACCTATTGGTAAGTGTTAAATCAATCACCTCTTGTCTCCTTCTGGTCACAAAAGTTGGTTTCTTACCAGTGTTTTGAATGACTAAATCAGTGTTTTGAATGGATAAAATCCAGTAACTTGATTCCTCTGGGGTTGCATTTGCTGCTTCCCCACACAATGTTCTGTGAATTTGCATCACAGGCCACTATTAGCCCCATATTATTGGATTCTACATACCTGACCACTTCTCTTAGCTCCCTGAAAGGAGGTGGCTGCAAAGAGTCGTAGGGTAGGTAGGCCGAAACTATGATAGCTTCGACTCTGTTCCCTCTTTTCAAGTACTTTATTTTTGCAGCAACGATGTCTCCGGCTTCAGCTTCAACTTAAAAGCGACCGAATGGGGCTCGGCGACAACGAACTCAAGAGGTAGACGAGTGCTGGACATGGCAGCCAGACTAAGTTTAGTGGTGCTCAACACAGGAACGACTACGTACCGAAAGCCAGGTTGCGAAGCCGACATAACCTTAGTATCGAAACGCATAGTCACCTTTACCAAAGAGTGGAGAGTTCTGGAAGATTACAATGGGAGTGACCACGAATACATCACGTTTTGCATTGAAATGGAAAACCAAAGAGTGCGTGAAAATCGAAATAAAAGTACACGCAAATGGAACATAAACAAGCTAAACCCAGCGACGCTCCTTGCAACTATTGACGAAAATAAAACGACGATCTGTACGAATAGTACAGCAAAAACACTAGTCAAGACAACAATTCAATGCATTACGAAAGGTTGCAATGCATCTATGCCTAAAATAGATAAGAACAAAAAAAGAAATGCTGTATACTGTTGGACACATGAGATCGCAGAACTTAGAGATATGTGCATCCAGAAGCGTAGAAAGTATACTAGAGCCAGAAGATTGGGCCCGGCGAGAACGGAATCCGAAGAATGCAAAAAGAGCAGAAAAGAAATGAGGAAAGCTATAAGCCAAAGCAAAAAAGACAAATGGGAAGAGCTACGAAACTATCTAAACAATAACCCATTGGGGTTGGGCTACAAAATCGTTATGAAAAAGCTTGGAGCCAAATCCCCTGCTGCTGATATGGAAACCGAAGTGGTAAGCAAAATAGTCGACACACTGTCCCCAACACACTGTGCTGTAAGGGAAGAACTCGAGTATGAAGCAACGGAACCTGTCCCATTCACAGAAGAAGAACTTATGGATGCTGAAAAGCAATGAAATGCAATAAAGCTCCAGGACCTTATGGCATAGTTGCGGAAATATTGAAACTATTGCAATCGAACGCCCTCTTTTGCTGCTAAACATGTACAACGCATGCCTAAAAGAAGAAATTTTTCCAGAAATATGGAAAAAACAAAAACTGGTACTAATCAGTAAGGGGAAGGGAGACCCAACATTAGCGTCCTCTTATAGACCGTTATGTATGCTGGATAGCGCAGGAAAACTCTTTGAGAAACTGATAAAGCATAGGCTTAGCGAAGCCGTAGAGAACAGTGGCGGCCTCTCCGACAGGCAGCATGGTTTTAGAAGTGGCAGATCCACCTTAGGAGCCATCCAAGATGTAATAGCTAGCGTAGAACATGCCCAGGCGGGTAATCGATACTCCAAACGCTTAGTATTACTAGCCACACTGGATATTAGAAATGCTTTCAACAGTTTAAGCTGGAACGACGTAATTGAAGCCTTAAAGGTAAAATTCAAGATCCCGAATAAAAGATTATTCGTAGCTATCTAAGCAATCGCGTGCTCTTATACGAAACGCGAGAAAGGTGTAAGAATAACAAATAACAGCAGGTGCGGCCCAAGGATCATACTCGTACCTGAGCTGTGGAATATAACCTACGAGGAAAACCTTCGAATAGAGAGCTAGCCCCATTTACGAACAGACGTATCCCATTAGAAGTAGACATACAAAAACTCAATGCCACTTTATTGACAAAAAGTGTGGCCAGGTACCTAAGAGTGCAATTAGCCCCCAGGCTAACTTACTGGGCGCATATAAACCGTGCCACAAGAGCCTCCAAAGTAAATGCGAAATATGGGCAGATTCGCTGAGGGTGCAATGTCGGCGGAAAACTCTGCAATCTGTGCAACGCACCTGCGCTCTCAGAGTGGCTTCTTCATCCAGAACAGTATCTGAAGCAGTGGTTTTAGATATCAGCGGAACCATCCCTATAGATATTCTAGCCCAAGAGCGCAAACGGAGATGGGAGGCAAAAACACAGGAATCCCAGCACCACGCTTCTCCGATATTAGAGTTCAAACGCTCACTCTTTGGCAGGCAAGATGGAACTCTGAACGGTACGGTAGATGGGTAGCAAGACTAATAACCGATCTAAAAAAATGGGTAGAAAGAAAGCAAGGTGAGGTTAACTATTACCTCACACAATATTTGTCTGGACATGGGTCCTTCCGTAAGAATTTGTGGCGAATGGGAAAGGTGAGTCTACCCAACCGCATATATTGAGATACTGAGTATGTTGATGCCGGGCACACCTTTAAATGCGAGAGGTGGAACATAGCGAGAACAGGTCTGCAACGAGCTATTGGTGTATTTACACCTGAAGAAATTATCGAGAAAATGATGATAGACCAAGAAAAATGGAATGCCGTCGCAAATTTTGTGAAAGTTACGCTGAAGAGCATTGAGCATAGGTATTTCAAAATAGGGGGCCCTGAACGCAGGGTGAGTAAGTAAGTGCCCTTCTTAGGACGCCATCATGTCGAAGCAATGCGGAAGAAGTCCCGGGGTGGAGGGAAAAATCCAAGAGAAGAGGAAGGATATTTTTAGTGGAATCACCACACACGTAGTAGCGACGGTTACTATATGGTGCGAAGGCATTTTTAACCCAACCTCACCGCCAACAAAAAAAAAAAAAGACAAAAAGAGCAAGGCGAATCTACCAACGATCTAAGGGTACGGACAGTTTCCAAGAAAACCGGCGACAATATAAGCAAAGAAGGAAGACCTTAAAAAAGGCAATTAAAAACAGTAAACGACGGAGTTTCCTCCAGCTATGCGACGATGCCGATAATAATCCTTGGGGCCACAGTTACAGGCTTTTTATGAAAAAAACTTAAAGTCTTTAAGCCACTCCCGACAACATGCCCAGCTACACTGCGTAATGTAGTAGAAACTCTGTTCCACGTGCAAGACACTATACGAGACCACGAATTGGTAAGATTCTGTGAAGGCGACCAAAATTTGCAGCTAATAAAAAAAAAACACCTGATGATGATAAAACGGACCAAAAATAATAAAGCTCCAGGACCGGATGAAATCCCCAACGAGGTCTTAAAAGTTGCTATTCAAAGTCGTACCGACATTTTTGTAGATCTCTACAACACATGTCTAAAGGAAGGTATATTTACAACCCAGGGGAAGTTGCAGAAACTGGTTTTAATACCGAAAGGATCCAGGCCTGCGGAAGATCCTACAGGCTACCGCCCCCTGTGCATGCTCGAAACTGCAGGAAAAATCCTGGAACGACTGATTGGAGTTCGTCTGGAGGCTGCTATAGAGGATGTAGGCGGTCTATCACCCCGACAATTTGGATTCCGGAAAGCCCGCTCAACAACAGATGCTGTGTCTTCAGTAAAACCATTGCGCAGAAGGCAATTGAAAATACTCGATGGCTATACGCTAGCAGGGAGTATTGCCTAATTGCGACACTGGACGTTAAGAACGCCTTCATTACGGCGAATTGGAGCAAAATTCTGATCGCGCTTGATAATTTCTTCATTCCAGGGTACATTGTCGCCAGTTACCTTTCCGACAGAACCCTGCGCTATAAAACCGATGTTGGTGTAAAAGAGTACCAAATAACTGGCGTAGTTCCACAAGGCCTAGTCCTGGGACCCTTACTTTGGAATGTCATGTACGATGGAGTTTTGCGCCTCAATCTGACTCTAGGGTCGCAAATCATAGGATTTGCCGACGACATAGCTGTTGTGGTAGTGGCTAAAACACTCCGTCAAGCCGAAGAAACATGCAGTCACGCTGTCGGCATGGTAAAGCAATGGTTGTGTAACAGCAGATAATGTTAATGCAATGAGAAGGAGCAAATGTTAAATGAGCTTTTTTCGAGTACTAATTTGTAGATTCAAACTAAGGTAATTTCAAATTCAACTTTCCTCACGAGGTGGGAATTGCAGATATTTACCACGCGAGTGACGCGAGTGGAAGGTTTCTATATTTACTTACCACGCTAGGACAGGAATTCAGATATTTTCTGTGTTTACCAAACTACTGAGGAAGTTCATAAGATTTTTCGGCACACTACTAAGGAAATCGACTTATTTCATGCCCACAGCGAAGCGAATAAATTTGCGATTAAGAAGGTCGCGCGGCAGTTAATTTATGGTGCAGAAGCTAAAGTCGACGGAATTATTCGTTTTGTTTTTTGGCACGTATTTAATTCAGGTTCAAGTCCTGAAGTCATATTTTTTTTCTTGCACATTTTTTTTTACAATTCAAACCAGGAAAGTTTGGTAAAATTGTTGAGTTTATTTTAATTAAAATTTCTTTAAAATACTGTTTTTTTGTATTTCATAAATGGAAATTTCTTTTCGGTATAAAATAGTTCATACTGGATATGATCTGATTTTTATATAAATCAATCAAAACAGAAAATATGTATAATACATACATATGTCTTTAATCTCTTCCATCAAATCCAAATTATATTGATGAGAAAATATCATTCTAATATCCGTCCAGAAAGCCAAACGCGCATACACGCATATGTATACAAATATATACAAACCTTCAACGAACGCAAAATGTATGCATATAAAAAACCACAACTGCGACCGTCTTCTTGCCCGTCAGTGAAAAGATGGGATATGTATACCCTATGAGCAAAAAGAACCGGGAAGGTGATGTTGACTGTTTCCTTCGATTGCCAAGGCATAGTCCACCATGAGTACCTTCCATCGGGCCAGACAGTCAATAGAGAATATTATTTATCCGTTTTGAAACCTTAGTAGTCCAGTCAAAAGAGGATTTAACTTCATAATTTTAGGAGGATGTGAGTTTATGGTTTTATTATGTAAAGCCCATCACTGTGAACTTAAATTTGAGTTTTCGGGGTCGGGGGTTGTGTCCCGCGGCCGCCATCTTGGAAATAAGGGTGCAACTAGTTTTTGCGATTATCTCGTGAATTTCGAAAGTTACGAAAATTTTGTAAAATACTTTTTTGTAGATAATAATATTATCTACAACTTTCATTCAAAACTTTTTTTTGTAAAATTAATAATAAAAATGTTATAAACAAAATTACGCGAAAAATTAAGGGATCAATTGTTTTAAAGCGTAATAACTTCTTTTTTATAGATTTTATGGAAAATATACTTTAGAGCTTTTTTATAGAGCATTCTTTTGTGAACATTTTTGTCTATAAGTTTTTTCCGCTATCTTTATTTAGTCGTATGATTTTGAGCTGCTAAGCGGAGCAACCAACACATTAGCGAAGCGCGTACATGATTACACAGGCCGACAAAATTTAACCAACATTCAGACCCAGAAACCAGACTATATATTTCCGAAGGTTTATGATGCGCTGAATCCAAATCTGGCCTCAGAATTGCTCTATCTGCTCTGGTTTTCGAGATATCCTAACCTAAAAGTGCAAAAAACTCCATTTTTGCCCATATTTGAGGTTATGTACCCTTGCAGATGTTTTCTTTTACCAAAATTAAAGGATGGCATCTTTAAATACAAGCCTTCTTTTTTCAAATGGCGTTTTGTTTGCTCAAATATCATTTTTTTTCGCAGAGATATCGCATTTTGAAATTTTCATGTTTCGAAATTTTCCTACACCTGAAAATCGATTGCGATAACATAGACATGATATAGTCGATTACTAATTTTCTTGAATTGAGTCTTATTTTTCTTAAAATTTTGTTTCAAAAAGTGTGTCACACACAGCCCTAACCCCTAGAAACCACCCCTATCATACCGCGAGCAGGCTAACCCACTTAACCGCAAGCAGGCTTACCCACAAACTCCAAATTTACATACTATTAATTCATATATATCAGGCCCTCAAGCCCAAGAAAATTAGTAATCGACTATATCATGTCTATGTTATCGCAATCGATTTTCAGGTGTAGGAAAATTTCGAAACATGAAAATTTCAAAATGCGATATCTCTGCGAAAAAAAATGATATTTGAGCAAACAAAACGCCATTTGAAAAAAGAAGGCTTGTATTTAAAGATGCCATCCTTTAATTTTGGTAAAAGAAAACATCTGCAAGGGTACATAACCTCAAATATGGGCAAAAATGGAGTTTTTTGCACTTTTAGGTTAGGATATCTCGAAAACCAGAGCAGATAGAGCAATTCTGAGGCCAGATTTGGATTCAGCGCATCATAAACCTTCGGAAATATATAGTCTGGTTTCTGGGACTGAATGTTGGTTAAATTTTGTCGGCCTGTGTAATCATGTACGCGCTTCGCTAATGTGTTGGTTGCTCCGCTTAGCAGCTCAAAATCATACGACTAAATAAAGATAGCGGAAAAAACTTATAGACAAAAATGTTCACAAAAGAATGCTCTATAAAAAAGCTCTAAAGTATATTTTCCATAAAATCTATAAAAAAGAAGTTATTACGCTTTAAAACAATTGATCCCTTAATTTTTCGCGTAATTTTGTTTATAACATTTTTATTATTAATTTTACAAAAAAAAGTTTTGAATGAAAGTTGTAGATAATATTATTATCTACAAAAAAGTATTTTACAAAATTTTCGTAACTTTCGAAATTCACGAGATAATCGCAAAAACTAGTTGCACCCTTATTTCCAAGATGGCGGCCGCGGGACACAACCCCCGACCCCGAAAACTCAAATTTAAGTTCACAGTGATGGGCTTTACATAATAAAACCAAAAACTCGCATCCTCCTAAAATTATGAAGTTGGCTATTTTTTTCGTCTCTTTTGACTGGACTATAGAGAGATGCTGTGTGTTGCAAACCGCCGGAAATGTGAGCAAACAATTCTCAGATTTTGCATGATGATAACGCGCTATCGCACTGATCAAAGAGAATACAAATCGGTCTGCCGGGGGTGTTTGGAGGACTGGGTTAAACGTTGGCACATGTGTGTTGCTTCAGACGGGTCATGTTTTGAAGGAGATAATATAAATTTGCCTTAAATTTAACTCTGTTTTGTTTAATTTAAACATTCCCGGTACTTTTTGATCATAGGGTACATATATGCGGCTTTGCGGGCAGAAATGTGTGATTCGCTGGAATTGTTCAAGGAATCTAAGTCGCATTAACTCTCGACTGTCGAACAGTTAGAAGACATATTTACATACATATAAGGGTGCATACATACATACGGAGCCGCGGCCACTCGACATGACAAAAATTCAAAATTATCAAATATTGGCAAATAATTCCACGCGAAATATTCCAATATTGACTATTTTCGAATGGTCTCGAAAATTGGCATATGGGCGGCTCGTTTTATGAATGAAATTGAAATATGAGCTCTAACTTATGAATGAACTTTTTGTTTTTGTTCTAAATTGTTAGCGCCGTCGCTGATAGAATCATGACCGCTGCGACTGCGTCTACGAATGTAGTTTGTTTTTGTAGTCGCTAGGCTTAGATTTTAGCTTTGGGCGACATGCGCATCTGAGGTATGTGTTTTTGTTGTGTTCTAGAACATTTTAGAATATGTGGTGTCAAAGCGGCCATCGCGTTGCGCTTGCTGTTGCTTTTGCGTCTATCAAAGTATTGTGTTTTTGTAAGCACATATAATATTAGCAATATCGACTGGTGAAAGACAAAAGTACACGGAAGCAAGAAGGGAGCGCTGTGCTCGCGCATATATGCATGAATGTATGAACGTGCATGGATGTAGTAACATATGAATGCAATTATTTTGTAGGAAGTTTAGAAGGCAAGTAGGTATATACATATGTATGTATATATGCTAGGACATAAAGTGGGTATATATACATACATAGAGCAGAATTGTTATTGCACTTGTTAGGAAGAAACTTGTTCACTAGTGCGTATGTGTATTTGATTTCTTGTAAGAATGTGATGTGCTGTGACATGTGCACATACATAAGCCAAGGTTATTGGGTTTACATGTACATATGAATGAAAGGAAGATGATGTTCTTGCTCTTGTGCATTATTGTTTTTCATATACAAATGCACATACATACATATGTATGTAAATAATATTGAATACATAAACTATAAATTGACATACAATATAAAACAAGTGTTGATTTATCTTAAACCGTTCTCTTTTTCTGTATGCAAATACTTCCTATTGATATGTACATACATATTATGTACTTAGGGGGCATCCATAAATTACGTGAGGTGTTTTTTTTTTAATTTTCTGTACCTCCCTCCCCCCCTGGTGAGATGTCGTGAGATTTTATTCAACCCCCTCCCCCATCCCCCAATCTCACGTGAGATTTTTCAAAATGTGGGTTTCTTATGTAAACGCGTTGGATTGTTATTGTAAAAAGAAAAAAAATTTGCTTCGTGCTTTTATTTACGACTAGTTAAGACTAGTAATCAATATTGCTGAGAGTTATAAGTGTAATAAAAAGTTAACAATAGAAGACTTAAATCGTAACTACTGCGATTAAAAAAAGAATATCTACTCTAATTCAGTCCATGGAGAATCATGCGCGGTTTCCAGAGAGACTATTGGGACCAACATGTCCATATGATTTTCAGTAAAATCATCTGCTCCTTGAACTTCGTTCTGATCTAGCCATTCTAAGCCGTTGACGCTTGCGCACAGTAACTCATTAGCTCGTCTTGTGACAATCCGTGAGGGTCGCACTTTGCGGAACATACGCGCTTGCTTAGCTGATTTAGAATACCCATGTTTTTCTCATGGCCAACTTTATGTTTCATGCTCAAGAGTTGGTAAGCCAGCGGTATTGTTCATTTATTCAACAACGCATGGAAAAACGAGGAATATTGTATACCAAAGAGCATTACAATAAAAAAAGTAATAAAGTAAATCACATCAAACTTTTTTAATTGCTACTACTATTCAACACTTCTTTCATTACTATTCATGCGCGAGAATTTTTATAAAAAACACACAGTATTTTTCGTCTTAATTTAATTAATTAATCTAGATTTTTGTAAAGACGACCAGCGGAACGGGCGGGTTTTCGCTAGTTTGGTATAAAACAAATATGGTGGTTTGACAGTAGTAATGTATAACGTCGAAGTATGAATGAAATTATTTTCTTTCGAACGAATAAGTGAATGATCTTAATCATACTACGATTACGCTTAAGATTAAATCTTAAGCATGTACAATCTGAATAATGGACCAAAATAGTATAATTTTTTTTCTTTTAATCAGAAAAAAAATTGCGTGATATTTGCCGAGACCCCCCCCCCCTCGCTCCTCCGTAAGATTAGATGAGATTTGACTCGACCCCCTCCCCCCTTAAACATCTCACGTACTTTATGGACGCCCCCTTATGTATATTATCATATACCATCATTTATTTACATAAAGTATACGTTCATTTATGTACATATGTGTGTAATGAAAAACTTCATGAATTTCTTTCAGAACTTTATTAAAATTTATTCGCGTCGCGCGCATGCACAAAACCTTTTGTTCACAACGCAGGCGCAGAAATAAACGCTCTGCGTATTTATCCTCCCCACGTGAGTCGCCATCAATTCTCGGTGGACATTTTTTTTTTCGTTTTAAAATTTTTTTTTTTAATGTAATCGTAAAAAAATTTGTACTAAATTTTATGTATCCGCTTATCATTTCAAAAGTAACAAAATGGTAAAAAAATAAGCAGTCGAAGAAATAAACGCACCGCCTATTTTTCCTCGCCACATGTTAGACTCGAGTTCAATTCCCGGCGCAAACTTTTTTTTATAAATTTTTTTTTTTTTAAATCGTTTTTTTATTTAATGTAATTGAAAAAAAAATTATGTTATAAATTTTACGTATTCGCTTATTATTTCAAAAATACGAAAATAGTAAAAATTTAATTGGTTTAATGTCGAGGTGAGAAATGTGTTGTGTGTTGAGGTGAAAGATGTGTGGTGTTTCTAATTTTTGTGTGGGCAAAAGTCAGTGAGGTGTCTATAAACTCGGTGTGCTAAATTCCCTTACTTCAAATCTTTCAAATCTCAATTGTACTAAAAAAAGCTCACAGTAACATTTGCACCTTCTCATTGCATTAACATTCTCTGGTAACAGTGGTCTAACTATTGCGGACCATAAAACTGAAGAATTATTAATTAGCAGCAGGAAAATTGTGGAGTGAGCCAATATAATGGTGGGCGGCCATGGTATAGAATCAAAGTCATTCATTAAGTACCTGGGCGTAATAATTGATCGTAGGCTTAATTTCAAGGAGCACTTGGTGTACGCGAGCAGCAGGGCAGCAGAAGCAGTAACTGCGCTAACGCGACTCATCGGTTTTGCTGTACGCAGCTGCAGCATGCGCGGAAGCCACAGTTTACAGCTCATATGCGAAGTGTATGAAATCGGGGTACCGATTGAGTGCCCTCAGTGGTTATAGCAGGACTACTCCCAATCAATCTAATGGCAACAGAGCATGCTGAAATCTTCAACAAAAAAGCTACTTCAGAACGGGTGACAATACGCAAGATAGCAAGAGAGCGTAGCCTGCGTTCATGGCAGGAAAAATGGACCTCGTCCCTCAACGGACGGTGGAAGTACCGTTTGATTCTCATAATTTACAAATGGGTTAACCGTGAATATGAACAATTAGATTACTATCTGACCCAAATACTGACAGCACATGGGTGCTTTAAATCCTACTTATATAGGTTTAAGCACGAAGAGGACCCGTACTGCTCTCATTGTGCACCAACTGCAGAAGACGCAGAACATGTTTTGTTTGTCTGTCCGCGATTTGCGTAGAAAGGGAGGAACTCAGCACTAGGGTGGGCAAGCCAATTACGGCTTATAACCTAGTAGATATTATGATAGAGTCCGAGAAGCATTGGTCCGGGGTATGTAATATGGCAGATCTTCATGAAGAGGCAAATTTCGTCCAAAGCTAAAATTCGATGCCTACCGACTGCAAGAAAAAAATGTATTAATACGCACAGCCATAGCGGCCATTATTCTAGTTGCAACAGTGCTGAACAATCTAAAATAGTCGCGGCGGCGCTGAGCAGTTTCAGCTATTGTACAGTACGAGTATAACAAAAATTCATCAAAATATTAATTCATAATTCGGGAGTAAGCTAACGTGAGAAGGCGAAGCATTCCAGGATAGCTGGTTGTGCGCTGAGTTTGGGACCCACCACTCAAAAATCTTCGCGAATGAAAGTATTTAATAAGCCTCGGAAGAGAGCTTTCTATACTGATGACGACCCCTGCAAACGAAATAAAGCATACGATTTGAGGGCTTGCACCTGGAATGTCCGGTCCCTCAATGGGGAAGGTGCCTTTCCCCGACTGACATCATTGCCATTCAAGAAAATGCGATGGACGAGGCAAGGCAAGAAAAACATAGGACCTTGCGACGTCTACTACAGCTGCCATGTAAAGGAGCGCAAACTCGGTATCGGATTTGTTGTGGGAGAGAGACTTCGGCGTCAAGTACTGTCGTTCACTTCAGTGGACGAGCTTCTTGCAATAATCCGCATCAAAGCGCGATTTTTTAACATCCCGCTAATTTGCGCCCACGCCCCGGCGGAAGAGAAGGACGATGCGCCCAAAGATTCCTTCTATGAGCGCTTGGAACGTTCCTATGAGCGCTGCCCCCGCCACGACATAAAAATCGTGCTTGGCGACTTCAACGCCAGGATGGGCAAGGAGGGAATTTTTGGTCCCACAGTCGGAAAATTCAGGCTGCACAACGAAACATCCGGTAGCGGACAGAGGCTGATCGACTTCGCCGGGACCCGAAACATGGTAGTCTGCAGCACCAGATTCCAGCATATAAAGACACACCAAGCTACCTGGCTGTCTCCTGATCGAAAAACACGAAACCAGATCGATCATGTCAAAAAACGTACATCTACCTACGCAAAGAGTGTTCAACATTGAAAAGTTGCAATTACAACAAACAGCCAGAAGACTCGCTACTCGGCTCTCACTCCTGCTTTCAGAGAGTGCTGCCCAACAAACCGGCATGCACGAGCAATGGAGCAATATTTCTCATTCCCTACGCAACGCCGCCGAAGAAGAAATCGGATTCCGGCGAGCCCGAAAAAACAGTTGGTACGACGAGGAATATCATGCTGCCGCAGAAAGAAAGAATGCCGCCTATAGAGCCACGCTGCGATCGAGCGCAAAGTGAGCCATGTGGGATCGCTACAGAGAGCTAAAAATGGAAGAGAAACTTATTATCCGAAAGAAGAAACGAGAGGCCGAAATACGTGAGTACGAAGAGCTTGAGATGCTGGCCAACAGGAACAACGCCCGAGAAAGTTCGGCGGCTTACAGAAGGTTTTAAGACCGGGGCGTTTTTCTGTAAGAACAAAGACGGCGATCTGGTGACTGACGTACAGAGCAATCTTAAATTATGGAGGGAACACTTCTCGAACCTGTTAAACAGTGATAGCTCCGCCTGTCACAGAGAATGTGAAGATCCCGATACCCCAATCGTCGACGATGGAAATGATGTTGCGCTACCCGACCATGACGAGGTGAAAATAGCGATAACGCGGCTAAAGAACAATGAAGCCGCAGGCGCCGACGGACTGCCGGCTGAACTATTCAAACATGGCGGCGAGGAGCTGGAAAGGTGCATGCATCAGCTTCTATGCAAAATATGGTCGGGTGAAAGCATGCCTATCGATAGGAATTTAAGTGTGCTCTGCCCAATCCATAAAAAGGGGGATCCTGCAGTCTGTGCCAATTACCGCGGGATTAGTCTTCTAAATATCGCCTATAAGGTTCTAGCGAGCGTATTGTGTGAAAGGCTGAAGTGCACCGTCAACCAACTGATTGGACCTTATCAGTGTGGGTTTAGACCTGGAAAGTCTACCATCGATCAAATATTTACAATACGCCAAATCTTGGAAAAGACCCATGAAAATAGAATCGACACACACCATCTTTTCGTCGATTTCAAAGCGCCATTCGACAGTAAGGAAAGGAGTTACTTGTATACCGCGATGTCCGAATTTGGTATCCCCGCAAAACTAATACGGCTTTGCAAGATGACGTTGCTCAACACGAGCAGCGCCGTCAGAATTGGGAAGGACCTCTCCGAACCGTTTGATACCAAACGAGGTTTCAGACAGGGTGACTCGCTGTCGGGTGACTTCTTTAACCTGATGTTGGAGAGCATCGTACGAGCCGCAGAACTTTATCGCTCAGTCACAATATTTTATAAGAGCGTGCAACTGTTGGCGTATGCCGATGATATCGATATCATCGGTCTTAACAACTGCTCTGTTAGTTCTGCCTTCTCCAAACTGGATAAAGAGGCAAAGCGAATGGGTCTGGTGGTGAACGAGGACAAAACGAAGTACCTCCTGTCTTCAAACAAACAGTCGGCGCACTCGCGTATCGGCACCCACGTCACTGTTGGCAGTTATAATTTCAAGGTTGTAAATGACTTCGCTTATTTAGAAAACCCAATTTGGAGTCTCTCTTGCCAACAAGTGCTACTTTGGACTAAGTAGGCAACTGAGCAGTAAAGTCCTCTCTCGACGAAAAAAATTAACACTCTACAAGGCTCTCATCATGCCCGTCCTAACGTATGGCGCAGAAGCTTGGACGATGACAACATCCGATGAAGCGACCCTTGGAGTGTTTGAGAGAAAGATTCTGCGTAAGATTTTTGGACCTTTGCACGTTGGCAACGGCGAATATCGCAGGCGATGGAACGATGAGCTGTATGAGCTTTACGACGACATAGACATAGCGCAGCGAATAAAGATTCAATGGCTACGCTGGCTGGGTCATGTTGTCCGAATGGATACAAACGCCCCGGCTCTGAAAGTATTCGATGCGGTACCAGCTGGTGGTAGCAGAGGAAGAGGAAGGCCTCCTCTGCGTTGGAAAGATCAGGTGGAGAAGGACTTGGCTTCACTTGGTGTGTCCAATTGGCGCCGGTTAGCACGATTAGAACGATTGGCGCGCTTTGTAAAACTCGGCCAAAATCGCGTAAGCGGTTATCGCGCCAATTAAGAAGAAGAATATAAATTGGTTATATTTAGATAACAACGTATATCTAACGCCTTCAAACGTCAATAGTCCTACTGAATCCTTTTTTATTGATAATTTACTGGGCATGGGTCTAACTCAGATTAATGGGTTAACTTATAGTATGAGTCGTTTATCAGATTTGATTTTTATAAGCGACAACATTAGTTCTGAGGTATCGCAGCCTCTTTCTTTAATATCGCCGATTAACGTTCACCATATTCCTTTAAAGCTAGGCTTGGAATTTTTAGAATTTTTTGAGTTCTGTCTTGATGGTGCTCATCCTTCCTTAAATTTTGCCGGGTGTGATTTCCAAACTCTTGATAATGCTTTACGTGAAATTGATGGGGAAGTATCTCTTGGCTTTATTGAAGTTGCTGAAGGCTTTGAAATATTTAAAACTTTAGTCCTAGATATGTTCTCAATATGTTCCAATTTTTAAGCGTGTAAATTATAAGATTCCTTGGTGCACCAAAGAACTTAAACATCATAAAAATTTGAGAAATAATTTGAGAAATAATTTGAGAAACAAATCTTTTAAGAAGTTCAAGTAAACTAACGAAACCCGCTATAATGATTTTTTTATCCTCCACGGGAATAAGTATCGTACTTTAAATAAGTCTTTGTATAAAGAATACATTCACAAATTTGAGCTTAATATAAAAAGTGATCCAAAGAATTTTTGGAGATATATTAAATCAATTAAAAAGGCCTGTTCTATTTCGAGTTCTTTTTTTCATAGGTACGTAACTGCCTGCTCTGTCAGTGATGCAGCGAATTTATTTGCCGATTTCTTTTCATCTAACTTCGTGTCTGATGAAGATATTCAGAAAGAACATTTGGCAGACTTTCGCCATAATATCTTGGGGAAAGTGTCTTCTTCAGTTGACTTCGGTTCGCTTGTTCTATCAGATGATGGTGTCATTGAGGGATTGTTAAAGATTAAAAACTCTGCTTATTCAGATGTAGACGTGCTTTCTGTAACTTTGTTTAAAAATTGTCGCTCTTTGGTGCAACCTCTTCAACTAATTTTTAACAAATCATTGGTTGAAGGAATATTTATCGATGATTGGAAGCTGACTTCAGTCTCTCCTATTCTCAAAAGAGTTAATAAAAGCGATATTGCAAATTACAGACCAATTTTCAAATTATCTGCTGTATCTAAACTTCTTGAATGCGTTGTTAAAAACAAGTTATATTTTAGCGATAAAACATCTAATTAGCCCTACACAGCATGGTTATGTAGCTGCAAGATCTACGTTATCTAACCTATCCGTTTTTTCTGATGATTGCCACGCAGGCTTCCAGAATGGTTTCCAAACTGACGCGATATACACGGATTTCTCTAAAGCCTTTGATTAAATATCCCATACGATTTTAGTAACTAAATTGGCTTGTCTCGGGTTTCATTCTACTTTCCTTGATTGGATTCGGTCCTATTTAATAAAGAGATGCAGTACTGTAGTTATCGATGGAGTTTCTTCGAAACAGTACATTGCCACCTCTGGTGTACCTCAGGCTAGTATTTTAGGACCTCTGTTATTTGTTTTGTTTATTAATAATATTTGTTCGTGTTTTTCCTTCGCTAATTTTCTTCTCTATGCTGATGATCTCAAAGGTACGCTGAAATAAGAAATTCTAGTGTTTCAGCCGCCCTGCAGTCCGATTTGAATAATTTATTTTCCTGGTGCCTTATGAATCGTGTATATAATATTGAAAAATGTCACAAAATCTCATTTTCTAAGTTTCCAAACCCCTTTATACCTCTTACCATATCAATTCTACATATCTTGCTTCGTCTGATGTGATAAAAGATTTAGGGGTTTTCTTTGATTCAAAGATTAATTTTATCACGCACCTAAATTATGCCGTTTCCAATTCTCTTGCTATGCTCGCTTTTGTTAGACGTGACTCATCGCACTTCAGTGACCCATATACTCGTAAAATATTATACTTGTTCGGTCCAAATTAGATTATGTCTCTTTTATTTGGAGACCTTATAGCCCATATAAATCGAGTGAAGAGGGTTCAAAAAATTTTTGTGCATTTCGCTCTACATTCACTCAATTTCTCAGACCCGAAACCATCATATGAATCACGCTGTCGTTTGATTAGTCTCCTTCCGGTAAGTGACAGAGGTACTTTTCAGGCAGTATCATTTATCTTTGATCTCATTAATGGACAAATTGTCTGCCCGGTCCTTCTAGAAAGAATACAGTTTAATGTTCCTTGCAGAACTTTCGCCGTTGCAAAATTTTTCGCGTTGGCCTTAGTAGGACGTTATATAATATAATGTCAATGCGCCTCTCGTTAGAGCGTTGTCCGACCTTAATTATCTCGCCTTCCGTTTGGCTTTAGACTTTTCTAGGGCCAAACATGTATTTCAAATGCAATTAAAAAATTACTTTCTATGTAAGAAATCTAAATAATACCTAATATATTTTTGTTATTTTAGTTTTTTAAGTAATAATTTTGTTAATATCTTCTATATATTCTTCAATTTAATGGTTTCTCATGTTGTTAATCTAAGTTTTCTACACTGTTTAATATTAAATATTGTAAATTTGTATTTTAGTTCTGAAATTTATATCTTAAATGTCTGTTGTGAATTTTGTTAGAAATTAAAGAAATAAGAAAATAAAAAAAATATGCGATACCAGCCTGGGTCGAGGCAACAATTTGCAGCACATACATGAAAGGCATTAAATCGGTATACCGATTGTCATGTATGAGAGAAATCAGAAGTAATAGAGACATCCACCGAACACATTGTCCCTCGGTTTCCGACATTTTACACACACATTACATACATATATATATAACAGTAATATAGTTTCACTTAATAAAGCCAATAAGTTCAATACATAACACTGGCGACGAGGATGGGATGTGTACAAAAATATAATATATAATAATATAATATATATGTTATATAATAAAAACAACTTACACACAACAAAGCATAACGTCAAAACCTACCGGCGCACAACAATAAAGACATTGAATGAGCAGGAACCGTTTGCAAATACAAAAATGCACTGACATTCACATAACCTTGTGTTAAGTCGTCTTATTCGCAAAGAATATTTGGAGGTCATAAGAATCGGATCAAGCAAAAAGTCGCAAGTCTCAGGTGTCGTTGAGAGCATACGGATAGTAACGGCAAACAAATAAAAAGTATCGATGATTCGCACTCCTAGCAGTACATTCACTGTGAAGACTGAACGAGTTATTTTGCAAGAGGTCAAACGAGTCAACATGGCTGGAGTTGGGAATTTGGAACTATTTGATTTAAATCAGCCAATGGTCAACGTATATGGCGCGTCAAAAGGCAGCATTCCCCACATTTTCCGGAGCGTCACTCTACGACCTCTTGCCGTCACCAACCATTTTTTACCACGTTCATCCGAAATTGCGGCATATTATCATTTTCACAAACGTGATCAATATCCGGACGAGTCTGTCAGCAATTACATCGCAGCATTGCGCCCATTGGCAGTGGACTGCAACTTCGGTGCGGCGCTCGACCGCATGCTTCGCGACCGTTTTGTGTGTGGCATGAAGGACGAAGGACTGCAGAAAAGCCTACTGGCAGGAAAGGATCTAACAGTGCAAAAGGTTATCGAACGTGCACTTTCGAATGAAGCAGCAGCCATCAGTGCCATGGCTATGAGGCCCCCCAGCGAACCAGTTTATGCTGTCAACGAGAATCGTTTTCGTCCCCGAACAAAAAACGCCATCAACAGTAACCAGCAGCTGTCATGTAATGGTTGTGGTAGATCACACCCTCGTAAGCAGTGTCCATATCGTGAATCACTTTACAACGCATGCGGAGTCAAGGGGCATCCACAGCGAGCCTGCCGCAGCGCATCAAATGTCAATTCACACTGAGTGTCACACTCATTCAGGTTCAATGCGGAAAAAATCATATCGTCAAGAGAATGTCAATAAGATCACACCCTTGGTCAATCAGAAGAGGTCGATCTCAGCTACGATTAATGGCAGCACATGTATTTTTGAAGTGGATTCTGGGTCGCCTGTGACCATCATGACGGAATCTACGTTCAATAGCGTCTGGTCCAACAGAAAGCCAGATCTTTCCAAGTGTGATCTGGATCTTAGCGATTACCAACACAACCACATCCCAGTCAAGGGGATCATTGATATGTCAATTTATCACAACCGCCGTAAAATTAAGAACTTGCCGCTAATCATCGCAAGCAGTGGTGGCTCTAATCTTTTTGGTTGTAACTGTTTTGATGCACTGGGTAAACGTATAGAAGGAGACTTTGGCATCAACAGTGGTTTCAGCATCAAAGCCATCCTGAAGAAACACGATCACTTGTTCTCAACAGATTTTGGTCGCTACACAGGACTACCAGTGCCATTACAAATCGATTCGGCAGTTCCGCCCGTGAGACTGCCTCCACGCCGTATACCCTTCGCCAGTATGGGCCTCGTAGAAGAAAAAAATCGATAGCTTATGCTGGCAAGGTATTCTGGAGCGTGTGGAATACTCCGATTGAGCAACGCCAATAGTGCCCATCCGTATATGCGGCGACTACAAATCAACGCTGAATAAGGCAATTAAGTCACACTGTCCTCGAATTCCAGCCGTTAGCACGCTTTTGGCTTCGATTGAAGGTGGATCGATTTATGCAAAAATAGATTTGACACAAGCATACCAACAGCTCGTGGTTGATGGGCGTTCGTCACTACTGCAAACCGTGTCAATGCATAAAGACGCATTTAAGGTAACCAGGCGGCAGTTTGGCATCTCATCAGCGCCCGGTATATTCCAAAGCTGCATCGAAAACATTTTGCAAAGCATTCCTGGTGTCCTGCCGTACTTTGATGACATCGTGGTCATGGGTAAGTCGGAAGATGAGCTCGCAAATAGACTGGAACAAATATTTGTACGCTTCGACAAGGCCGGACTACGTTCGCGCAAGGACAAGTGCCAATTTAGTATGCCATCTATCGAACTTTTAGGGTTTAAACTAGACAATCTCGGTATACGACCCTCACCTGCCAAGATCAAGGCCACTCATGAAGCACCATCGCCAAAGAACAAGAAGCAACTCCAAGCGTTTCTGAGTTTACTCAACTTTTATCACGCCTTTTTACCCAACAAAGCAACAATCGCTGAGCCGTTGCACCGCTTGCTCGACAAAAGTGCTTTATGGACTATGAAAGAGCAACACAAAATAGTTTTCAATACGCGTAAGAGGCTGATTGCATCAAAGAATGGGCTGATTCATTAAAATGAGAACTTGCCGTTAGTGCTCACTTGTGACACATCGCCGTACGGACTCGGAGCAGTCCTCAGCCACAGGTTAGCAGACGGGTCGGAGAAACCCATTGCATTATACTCAAGGACGCTGTCGAAGGCTGAACGAAATTACGCACAGATAGATTGGGAAGCAGTCGCCCTCGTCTCTGGAGTGAAGAAATTCCACAACTACTTATATGGCAGGTTTTTTACGCTTGTCACCGACCACCGTCCACTCTTGGGAATTTTCACCAAAACAAAACCGGTCCCCAACTTAATTTCGAACACAATGCTTCGTCGATCAATTTTCTTCAGCGCGTACAACTTCAATTTGGTCTAAGAATGGGCAATGCAGACTTTTTGAGCCATTGTCCAATGCTGTCTGACACAGAGTCCACGTCGACCGAAGACATTCTCATGGTAGAAATATTGGCAAAACCAGTTGTCAGCGCCCAGCTGATTGCCTCTCAATCTTCTAAGGATCCGGAGCTCCCCTAAGTTTTCAACTGGGTGTTAAGGGGGTGGCCCAGCAAAATCAACCGCTCCGATAAGCTGTTTCAATAATTTTGCCGTCGAACTGAACTCAGTGCAAATAGAGGATGTCTAGTTTGGGGAAACCGCGCTGTTATCCCGTCTATTCTACGAGAGTCTATTTTGGAAACTCTTCATGCACCACATCCTGGCATCGTCAAAATGAAGGTCGTTGCTCGAAGTTATGTTTGGTGGCGGAACATCGATGCGGAAATCGAACTCGTTGTGAACAAATGCAGTTCATGTCAGCAAAATCGCAACGATCAACCCCAAACAACAACGCACCACTGGGAATCTGCAAAACGTCCATGGATTTCGCAGGTCCTTTTCGGAGCAAATTATTCTTCATACTCATCGACTCCTACTCTAAGTGGCTTGAGGTGGCCGTCGTTAATTCAACTTCTTCAGCGGCCGCTATTAAGCTGTTACGCCACAAAATACGTCACGCATGGACTACCTGATGAGCTAAGGTCGGACAACGGAACAGCTTTCACATCCGAGGAGTTTAAGAATTTTATGAAGAACAATCTAATTCGACACATCCGTTCTGCACCGTTCCATCCTCCTACAAACGGACAGGCGGAGCGAATGGTTCAAAGTACAAAAAATTATTTGAAGAAAGCAGAGCCTGGCATAAGCATCGATCTTAGCCTGGCTAGATATTTGTTCAACCAACACATCACGCCGCACTCAACAACGAACCGCTCGAATGCAGAGCTACTGCTCAATCGAGGGCTAAAAACTTATTTCGACAAAATTCAACCTCACGAAATAGTGTACAGTAAGGTCACCGACCCTGACAGTACTAAACCTTTTATTTCAGGCAGGCCAGTATGAGTTCGTTATCATTCGACTGGCCCGGGATGGATCGAGGGCCTGGTGGAAAATCAAACTTGGGCCTATATCTTATGAGGTTCGGTTGAACGACTCTAGGGTCATCAAATGACATCAGGACCATCCTCGTTGTAGGGTGGCACCAGAAGATTACGACTGCGAAATATTGTCAACCGAAGACATCGAAGCCAGCACAATCCAATCATCTGATGAAATTGATTCAAATACTTCTAGTCACGTCGTGGAGACTCAATCGCCAGGGCCATCAACGAATCTACAGCCTGTCGCTTCGTCATCGCCAACACTGGAAGAACCGCGCAGATCGAAGCGCGACCGACAGGCCCCACAATTCTACTCCGCCTCTGGGTGTTAAGGGGTGTCATGTATGAGAGAAAATAGAAGCAATTGAGATACCGACCGAACACATTGTCCAGCGGATTCCGACATTTTACACACACATTACATACATATGAACAGTAATATAGTTTCACTTAATAAAGACCATAAGTTCAATACATAATACCGATTATGTGCCATCATAGTGTGCTGCGCATTCCACATAGTATCGGACGATGCTGTATTAGTCCTCGCGGCTATGCTACCAGTTAAGCTGACTGCACTCGAATTCGCCGAAATAAAAAACATCGAGCGAGTCCAGCACAGCTGACTAACTAAAAAACTGAACGGGAGCGAAGCATCCGTACGTGGCAGGAAGAATTGAGGAACTCCCTGAACGGACGATGGGCATATCGATTGATTCCGAATATCACCAAATGGATAAATCGAAAGCATGGTCAGATAGATTTCTACCTGACCCAAGTACTTAGTGTGCATGGATGCCTTAAAGCTTACCTGCATAGATTTAAGCATGAAGATGACCCGTACTGCACCTTTTGTGACAGTCTAGTCGAAGATGCAGAGCATGTTTTCTTTGTCTGCCCTCGATTCAAGCTGGTAAGATTGTAGTGATAGGGTTGGGAAGCCAATAATGGTAAGTAACCTAGTAGATATCATGCTTTACTCAGGCAAGAATAGTAATTACCAAACTGCGTCACACTGAACAACAGCGCAGAATTTCATGTAGAGGCAATAGGCCGCTCCCCCTTCCGTTAAGTAATACTTACTGGTATTAGGAGTTACTGAACTGGGCGTCACGCTAAACAGTAGCGCAGATTTTCAGGTAGAATAGGCCTCTCTCCCTCCCAGGAATTAATACCTAACGGTATCAGTAATTAACAATCCGCGACGCGCTGAACAACAGTACAGATTTTCATGAAGAGGCAGTAGGCAGCTCCCCCTTTCGTGCAGTCCTACGGTCGTCCCGCGGGAGGAAAACAGAGCTGGTGTGGGTTTTTGGTGGGTCAGTCGAAAGACAAGTCTCACACTTTTTGGCTTTCAATACATCCATAAAAAAATGCATATGCAAAAGAGAATTGCTTTAGCATTTGTTAGGCAGGGACTCGATCATTCGGGTATTTACTCTCTAATTATTGCATGCGGATATAATAAGGCCATGCGTCGTGATGTAGGTCATGGTTGCTTCAGTGTATATGTGTGTAACACTGCAATTGAAGATGCAATTGATCTTTTGTACAAACATAACTAATATTATATATTTTGTAGTATAGATATGTATCAATATACCAAAACACTTGTACGCTCCATGCATTCTCGTCTAAAATTAGTTTCAACACAAAAAATTTGCAACAGTTTTATTTATTTATTTCATTTTCATCCCATTTGTATTATATAAAGATTTAAATGTACTAGAACACACGCCCCAAAATGTGAGCTCGTTTTTGTATTTTATTCAAATTCTTCTTTTTAAATTATCAAGGGAACATAAAAATACACATTCAAATGCCTTGCCAAATACCGTCGGCCATTCGGCAATTTGATTTCCTACAGAAGCGAAAAACTCTGCAGAGCCAATATACCAAAGAGAGAACTCACTGTAATCTGTTAAAAGTTTCACCACAGCGGTTAGACCAGAGAATGTTAATGAAATGAGAAGGAGCAAATGTTAAATGAACTTTTTTTGAGTACTAATTTTTGGATTCATAGTAAGGGATTTTAGAACACCGCCTTACCACACTAGTTGGGAATTGCAAATATTTAACACGCTAGTGGAGGATTTCTATATTTACTTACCACGCTAGTAGAGGATTTAAGATTTTTTCTGCGTTTACCACATTAGTAGAGGATTTCATATGATTTTTCACTACAGTAGTAGGGGATTCAACACACTATTAAGGGATTCGACTTATTTCATGCTCACAGCGAGGCGAATCAGTTTGTGATTAAGAAAGCCGCACACGTTGTTAATTTGTGGCGCAGATGCTAAAGTCGGTGTGATGATTCATTTGGATTTTGTGGCACGAATTTAATTCAGGTTCAAGTCTTGAAGAGTCGTATTTTTTTCCGTGCACGATTTCTTTTTACCATTCCAATCAGGAAAGTTTGGTAAAATTTTTGAGTTTATTTATTTATAATTGCATTAAAATAGTGGATATGAACTGATTTTATATAAATCAATCAAAAAGGAAATATGTACATATAATCTCTTTAATCAAATCTAAACTAAATTGATGAGAAAATATCATTCTAGTATCCTTCCAGATAGCCAAACGCGCATACACACATACATATGTATATAAATACTCATACAAATTTTCAACGAACACAGAATATATGTATATAAAAGAGTAAATCGAATAAATGACTGACTTAGAAACGTTCATTAGCAATTACACCAGCTTACACTCAAAATCGACCAAAAGGCGTTTTTTAAACTAATTTGAGGTCGCTGAAACCAAAAATGAATTTAATTTTTTTTTTCAAAGAACGATTTCCGAGATATTCCCAAAAAACCTGTTTTTTGGGCGATAGTGCAGTTATTACCTGCAATCTCGAAAACAGTGCGCGCCATTTCTTTGAAGTGCATAAATTTCGAAAGGCACACATATAACCTACATGGCAATATATAACTCGTGTCAATGGAAGTCGTAGTTTTCGCAAAACAGCTGTTGAAAGTTAAAAAAGGCATTTTTGACGTTATATTTCGGGATTAGAGAACAAAAACTTTTGTTGGATTTGGCTCATCTTGAAACACCCATACAGTCGACTGCTGTTTACTTTCGGGCTCATATGCATAACTCCATGATTCATCAACTGTCACGATGCCATAGACGTGTTTCGAAGCCCCACGATCGTATTTTTTGAGCATTTCCTTCCACCAATCGACACGAGCCTTTTTTTGAGCGATTGACAAATTGTGTGGGATCCAACGCGAACAAAATTTTTTGACAGTCAAATGTTTATGCAATATTGAATGTATCCTGGTCCCACTAATGCCTAAGATTGTCTCAATCTCACGATAGGTCACATGACGATCTTGCAATATCAGTTCGCGCACAGCATCAATGGTTTTCGGAACAACAACTGATTTTGGACGACCTTCACGAAATTCGTCTTGGAGTGAACTACGACCACGATTGAATTCACCATACCATCGATAAACACTGGTCCTTGATGGAGCTTCATCGCCAAAAAATGAATTAAGTTCATCCATGCAATGCAAAGTTGTAAAATATAATCGCACGAAAATGTTCACGATTTATTCCATTTTTGGACCGAGATAAATCTTTTAAGTTACTGTAAACAACACAAATAGCGTTGGCATTTCAAAACGTTCTGAGTACGTAAAAGCCAAAAAATGTCAAACTTTGCGATACAGCTGTCAGTTGCCAGATTGCAACACCAGGGTTGCCAAATCCAGAAATATAAAAGGCACCCCTCGTATCAAAGTTTATTAACTTTTTTCTGGAACAAAAAATTTTTTTATATCGACATAAGAAAGGTTTTCTGAAAGACAATTTTGCCACTTACATTTCAAGCCTAATGTTGTCTGAATCGACGAAAAATTGTGGAAGTTATGACCCATAAAGTCAACACGTGTGATTTTGCAGCTTTTGACTTGGCTATGTTTGAGGTCGAAAATACGCTTTTACTCTCAAACTTCTTCTTTTATGTTGCACGGAATCTTTACGAAGTTGCATCCAGCAGTAGTCGCTCATCATTCCTTGATCCTTAAAGCCCTCATAACGCTTTTCAATCGTAACAATATCTTGATAAAATCGCTCGCTTTATTCACCAAAAATTAAGGTGAACAGTTCGGAAATTGGGCAGTGTCTTAAATTGCAAAACCCTGAGGTTCCGAGGGATGACTGATCTGTCATCAAGGTATGGGAACCACAGCAACACAGATTATCCAAAGTGATGGTCTTTCCCGCCTCTGACGACGATTTTGAAGATATGGGTTAGGTTACTATTGTAGATTTATACCCAATCTATACACACTTGTACACACACACCCAATTACATAGAATAATAAATTTATATTAACCTGTTTACGTTTGTTGTCCAATTATCCGTTTCTGGTGTTTAAAGAATATTTGTTTAATTTGTTTGATGTCGCTGCGACGTGTCCTTTCACTTGTAGTTAAAAAAATACCTAAAAGGTAAAGCGATGTTGGTGCGGTTGTTAATTCCTGCATTGTGCTTCTTTCGCTCTTTAGAATCTAAGAGTACAATGCAGGGATGTGTTTGCTTATAATAAACACTACATATGGCAATGGTTGCCCAGAGAGTAGGCCCACTTGAACGAAAGAAGTTTGGCTTATCCTTTGTGATACCATTGCAAGAGGGGAAAAAGGAGCAGGTGCTGAGATGATCTCCCCTCATCCTCCGTACAGCTGACGCAAAAAGGACTCGAAGTAATTCCGAGTCTCACGGCATGTATACCCCGCGGATAGTGCCCCGTGAGCATGCCCACGAAATTTGAGAGATGAGATTTTGTCACCCCTCGAACGCCATTTATCCAAGCGTGGCCAGAAGGACTTCACGACCTTACACGTTCGTTTACTTGCCCAGCGCTCGCTGAGTTGGTTCAAAGCCCATCCTTCCAGGAGTAGAGCGGAGGTTGTCAAGGGGATCCCGATTCTCTCCTTTCGCGGGCACACTAGCTCACAGGTCCTTTGTCTGGCCAGCTCGTCGGCTTCGCAGTTTCCAGCAATGCCACTGTGACCAGGTACCCAAATTATCCTTATATCGAAGAATTCTGGTGCAATCGAGAGAGAGACCAGGCTTTCCCTGACCAGTTTCGAATTAATTGCCGCTTGGCATTCGGAGTAAATATTTACCTTCTTAACAGTTATTACGCAAGTAGGTAGCCAGTCAGCTGCTTCTTTAATTGCGGCCACCTCTGGTTGGAACACACTGCAGTGATCCGGTAACCTGAATTTGAGTTTTTTGGGGAACTCTTTGCAGAATACTCCCCCTCCAACCCTATCGTTAAATTTCGAGCCGCCCGTTAACCAAGCCCTGTCCCCAAGTGTTGCACCCGGTCCACTCCTCCCTTGATGGAATATGGGTGGAGAAAGTTTCGCTTGGACTAAGCCAGGGCACACACTGATCCGTCGACTAAGGGATGTACTCAAAGTTTCTGATGATACTTGAGCTTATAGCCCAAGCCCCTCAGTCTAATTGCAATACGTGTAGCGGCGAATCTGCCTGCGGTGTCTATAGGTACCACATTTAACATTACATTTAGCGCTAGAGGAGGAGTAGTTCGAAGCGCCCCACTGATTCCAATGAGAGCAGACCTTTGAACTCTCTCCATCTTCTTTATCTATCTCATCCTCTCCAGTGAGTTCCACCAGACAATGACTCCATATAACCAAATTGGCTTTATTATGGTGTTATAGAGCCAATATACAACTCTAGGGAAGAGGCCCCATCTTTTGCCAATTGAGCCCTTGCATCCATACAAGGCGATTGTGGTCTTCCTTACTCTCTCCTCAATGTTATGTTCTCACGTTAGCTTGCTGTCAAGAACTAGACCTAGGTACTTCACCTTGTCAGAAAGCACCAACGGAGCGAACCCCATCGAAGGGAGTTGAACTCTGGAAATATAAAATACCTCGTGAAAAGGACGAGCTCCGTCTTAAGAGGATTCACCGATAAGCCGCAGTCCGCTGCCCATCGAACAACTACGTTCCAATATCCCTGCATTAAATCGTACAGGGTATCTATAAACTTTCTTCTAACAATTAATGCCACATCATCCACGTAGGCAATCGCCCTACAGCCCCTCCTTGCCAGTTCCTCCAGCAAGTCATTGATAACAATGATCCAGAGAAATGGTGAGAAAACACCGTCTTGCGGCGTGCCCCTGCTCACTTGCCAGCGGAGAGAGACGCCACCCCACTTTGCCACGACCGTTCTGTCGCTAAGTATTCTGTAAATAAACCTAGAAAGGTTGGCTTCAACCCCCAGCTCACACAGAGATTTAGTGATTGCTCCGGGAGAGGCCTTTCCGATATTAAAAGCTCCTTCAATGTCGAGGAAAGCGCCAACTGCGAGTTCTTTCTGATATAGGGACTCCTCAGTATCTTTAAAAATTGTGTGCAGATTCCATTGATCTGCCTTTGCAGTAGGCATGTTGGGTATGCGACAAACGCCCACGAGGAATTTCGCTTCTTATGTGTAATTCAATCAGCCTCTTAAGGGTTTCCAGCGAGAAGGGTGAGAGACTGATTGGCCGAAAATCCTTAGTGGAGACATGTGAGCTCTTGCCAGCCATGGATATGAACACAACCCTCACAGCCATCCAAGATCCCGGTATATAGCCCCTGGCTATGTAGCTCGCATTGATAGAGCTCAGTCAGCGGCATGACACCTCTGCAGTTGGACAGGTATGATTCCATCAGGACTTGGCGACTGCTAGATACCGGATTCGTCGGGAAATGAGCGTCGAGAAGCAGTTTAGTGATTCCTCGCCGCTCATCGCCCAACGTCCCGATTCATCCCTCAGGTATCCCGAGGGAGTCGAGCTCTTCGTCAGTATTCGTCTAAATCTTGAAGATTTATGACAGCCCTTCGCGCTTCCACAGAAGTTTCCCCAAGGGTCCCTCTTGGCCTTCCTAATTTCGGACTTATAGATGGACTAGGAAAACTTTATACAGTTCCCATCCTAAGGGAGACTTACTTCTTTTAGCCCTATTAAAGAAGCATTTGCACGATGCTCTAAGCTCAGAAAGTCCAGCTGTCGACCAAGGCGGTTTCTTCTTCTTAGGTAGCGTTCTAAGTAGGCAGGAGCTTTTGAGAGCCTTCTCACAAGCTGAAGTGAAGATCTCCACCAGATCATCGATCGCTCCTCCGAGAGATCTAAATTTTCCCTTGGTTCTTCGGAAAGAAGGTTCAGCAGATTCCTGCCGTATGTATCCCAGTCCGTTCTCCTCAGAGTCCTGTAGGAGGGTCTTTTTGGACGGGTTTCTGTGAGAGAATATTGAATATACCTGCTATCTTTGAAGGAGTGGGTGTTAAGCACCTTGCCCAAGTAAAATCCAGCACCTCTTCCCTGGTTGCAGTAATGAAAGTGGGGTCCTTACCCCTGTTGCAAATAAACAAATCTTCGTTTAAAAGAAAATCAAAAAGTGACTCACCTCTTGCATTTATGTTGGAACTTCCTAAATAGGTATGGGGGTTTCCCTCAGCATCAGCGGAGTTTGCTCCACGTCGTCCTCATGCGCCATATAGGCCGACATCAGCCACAGCTTTCCGCAGGGTTCTCTAGACTAACAGTCTAATGTCTTCATTGCTAAAATTAGGCAAAATAAATGCATTAAGTTCCTTCCTGATGAGCATACAAGATCTTGGTTTACCTAACCCACTATACGCCGTCAGTGTATATCTTTTCGTCCTGAGTCCAGAAAGAGCGCTGCTGCTCAGCCACAGCTCCTGGATCAGAACTATATCAGCTCCACCTTGTTCAAGGAGGAGCAGTACATTGACGGACGCCGCCTTAGAGTGCTGAAGATTCATCTGAAGAATAATCATCTTCGGTAATCCTCTCCAGCACCCCAAGGTCGGTGTCTTCACTCTCCGAGGCCAGAAGCCTCTCCTCCTCCGCCCTATCGAAGAATGACCCGATGCTTATGACGCACCCTGGTCGGGAGGGGGCATCACCAGCACTACCAACCTCCGAGGTGACGGGGTCTATCTCCATGTCCACAGGAGCTTCCTTCTTCCTCCAGCGCCTCCGCATGTGCAGAGGCATCCGCTCTGGCATCGTTTTGGTAGACCTTAAGGACTACCTTTTCGAAACCATAGCTAATAACCCCCTTTATTTCAACGAGAGGACCAAGAGACTCCACATTCGCAGAATCAGCACTTGCCGATAAAATTCCTTAGTCCTCTCCACCTTAACCACCTTCCAATTGTGCGTGGAGAGTTTCGGGTTGCATTGAAGATATGGGAGATGATGCAAAAGATCTGCTCGACGATCTGTGGACGGACGCAGAATCTGAACAAGTGAAGCAGTCTTGAAGGTGCCTCCTTTTAAGCAGTATGTTAAGAGTAATCCAAATTGACCTGGGTCATTCTAAACAAGCCACCGATAATCTCTTTGTCAGTTAACACCGTATGTCTCTGAACTTTGGACAGAACTGGGGCTTAAAGGTCGTGCCAGGGCCATCTCTCCAAGTAAGTTGGAAAAAAATACTCGACTTCACTACGGTTTCATGATGGAATCGAGAGTTGGAACAGGGGTTTTCTCTAAATTAGCCAATTTACCTATTTCTTCAAAATTCAATACTGCTAATGTTTTTCAGGCAGAATTCTTTGCGATCCTGCAGGCATGCAAAATACTAAGAGAACGTTCGAGCGAAGGAGATATTAAGATTTTTTCCGATAGCAAAGCTGCAGTCAAGACCCTAACGACGCCATGGTGCAACTCCTGTAAGGAGACGTTGTAATCTCTTGAATGCGCAGGTAAAATAGAGGGAAATAAAATTGCTGATAAGCTTGCCAGGAAGGGGACTGAATTGGCCTCAGAGACCTCCTACTCGGTCATCGGCATGCCCCTGAAAGTTGTTAAAGGGGAACTGCACAAATTATTTCTTAGGAAAGCGCAAAAAAATGGAGCTCCATTTCTTCATGTGCTATTACGAAAATCCAATCCAATACAATAGACGGAGGACTCAGAAAGTCCTGGGGACTCTACGCCATTCAATTTTCACCCTTTTAGCAATTTTTACGGTCATTCGGCTATCGGCTCACACATGGAAAAGCTAGGTTTATCATTTAACCTCCTATTGCAGAAGGAGTGGGGATCTTTCAGGGAAGGAGACTGTTGAGCACTTTCTCTGTAAATACCCAGGTTTAGCCTGGGGCTGTACGCCAACCTAAATCCCATTAATCTTCTCTATTACTTTAACAGCTCTGGCTGGCTGTAGATATCTGCCTGTTGGAGGTCTTATAATGGTATCAAAACGGTGCTATTTGGGGAGTGCCAGAATGGCACTTCAAACATTTTACCTACCTATGTATATTAACGTCGTAAAAGAGGGATCGCTGCTGATACTATTTTGTGTTCGCTCTAGTAATATACTAGTGATTTGAAGGTGTATATAGGAGGTTTCGACCGCAGTAGTTGACATTCTTTTGAAGCATAAATATCACTTTTTATCTGACGTCAAAAGTGTCTACGTTCATCCCGAATAATAGCATTTGCGGAAAGTCATGCTTCATTATAACCTTTTAAAGAAAAGTGGTCAATATTTACAGCAATCACGCTCTATCAAATAAAGGGTTTTCCAATAAGAGGTGTTATTTTGATATTCAAAGAAAAATGCTATTTTTAATATAAATTATCGGATGTTTATTTCACTATAAAGAGGAAGGTATGCCACTAATAGTGGAAAATACCATGAGGCAAATGACCACCATGACCACGCTTACAGGACAATATCATTTTCATGAAATTTTCCATAACCGAATTGCAAAGTGGCTGCCCTATGTCCTCGATAACCTCACGAATTCCATCTTTGAGGTCTTGAATCGACCCTAGGCAGTTGACGTAGGCCTTCTCTTTCACGTGTCCCCAACGAAAATAGTCACAGGGTGTTAAATCACAAGATCTCGGTGGCCAATTGTGATCACCTCTTCGATCAATGATTTCGTTGCTTGTGTGGCACGTAGCGCCGTCTTGTTGAAAATAAACATTGTCCAAGTCAATACCATCCAATTCCAGCTATAAAAAATCGTTCATCATCTCTCGATGGCGATAGATAACACCTGTTATTGGAAAACCCCTTACATCTTGTAAAGAGTGGTTTCGACGCTTCCAAAGTAGCAATTTCAACGTGAGTGATAAAAATTGCGAAGGGACACCGAAAAAATTCGAAGATACTCAACTATAACAATTATGGGATGAAGATGCATACCGAATCCTTGATGATATGTCTAAAGAGATGGATGTTGACAGATCAACCGTCGGCAAACGTTTGCGCGCAATGGGAATGGTCCAGAAAGCAGGTAACTGGGTGCCACATCCATTAAAGGAGAGTGATATCGAGAGAACTTTGATGACGTGTAAGATGCTTCTTGAACGGCAGAAAAGAAAAGTCTTTCTGCATCGCATCGTCACTAGCGATGAAAAATGGATCTATATTAATGTATATAAAGCTTTAAAATTTTTAAAAACAAAATTTCCACAGATACATATTCAATTCTTTATATAATAAGTTTACAATTGCTAGAAAATTGCAACCAATTATAAATAAGACCTGTAAAAAAGAGGCTAAAAATGATTAGATTAAATACAGGGTACGCCATATAACTTTACGGAATTAAAAATGCTATAAAAAAGAAACTACTCAATATTTTTTCAAACTGTTTTTTTTATTTTCAAGTACAATCCTTCCGGTTAATGATGGAATACAACTTCATTCATATGGCTGCCTCGGCTAGCCATGCACCATCCCATAGGATCGAGAAATTAAGACTCTTTCGGACAGCCCAATTTATTCCAAATATTATCCCTATCCTTTAGCTATGAGAGACTTTGTAACCCAAGAGATTGAAACCTTACTAAGAGATGGAATCATTAGACGATCAAGATCTGCATACAACTCACCTATTTGGGTAGTACCCAAAAAACTAGACGCCTCCGGACAGAAAAAATATAGACTTGTTATCGATTACCGAAAATTGAATGCAGTGACAGTAGCAGACAAATACCCTACACCTGAAATAAATGAAATAATCTCGCAACGAGGAAGTAGCCAATTCTTCTCTGTTCTCGACCTGAAAAGCGGCTTCCACCAAATCCCTTTGAAGGAATCTGACATATAAAATACAGCTTTTTCAGTCAATAATGGGAAGTATGAATTTACAAGACTCCCATTCGGCTTGAAAAACGCACCAGCCATTTTCCAGCGTGCCCTTGATGACATACTTAGGGATCACATAGGAAAAATCTGTTATGTCTATATAGATGACATAATAGTACTTGGTAAAGACGAACGTAGCCACTTGGAGAATTTAGAAACCATTTTCCGAACACTCGAAAACGCTCGAATGAAAGTACATAAGTGTGAGTTTTTTAAGGACGAAGTAGAATTTCTAGGTGTAGTAATATCATGTAATGGTATTAAGACAAATCCTAATTAAGTAAAAGCCATCCAAGATTTCCCTTATCCCAGGACGTTGAAAGATCTGAGATTATTTCTTGGATTATCAGGTTATTATCGACGATTTATACGAGACTACGCTTAGCAAGACCACTGACTTCACTCCTTAGAGGAGAAGACGGACGAGCTTCAAAAACTAACTCCAGTAAAAAGTTAATCACGCTGAATAATAATGCCAAGCAAGCTTTCCACCAAATTAAAACTTTATTCATATCTGAAGAAGTTATACTCACATACCCAGATTTCAAAAAAGAATTCCTTCTGACAACCGACGCATTAAACTATGCCTTATGTGCTGTTTTAGAACAATCAGATAAACCTATCACGTTCATATCTAGATCCTTATCAAAGACAGAAGAGAATTACGCCGCCAATGAAAAGGAAATGTTGGCGATAATTTGGGCATTGAACACGCTACGGAATTATCTCTACGATTCAGCCAAAGTAATAATTTACACCGACCACCAACCCCTTACGTTTGCTTTAAGCAATAAAACGCAAAAACCATAACGCAAAAATGAAAAGGTGGAAATGCATTTTAGAAGAGTATAACTATGAAATCTACTATAGACCTGGTAAAACTAATGTCGTTGCAGACGCTCTTTCAAGACCACCTAAATCTGAGGTAAATACCCTCACGACAACCGACCATAGTGACGAAAGCTCTGCTCATATCCTCATACCTGCTACAGAAGCCCTAATAAACGCATTTAAGAATCAGTTATTTTTACTAATCTGAATTGAAAACAACTACACTTTTGAACTGCCTTTCCCCAGTTTTCACAGACATACTATAACCAAAACACACTATTCCACCCAGGACTTAATAGACACTTTTAAACAACGTTTAGACCCTGCTCTTGTTAATGGACTCTACACAACAGAAAATATTATGGGTAAAATTCAAGAAATACATCAACTACATTTCAGAAACATTAAAATCCGTTTTACACAAACTTTATTAGATGATATCACAAACGAAACCGAACAAGAAGAAATAATACTAACAGAGCACCAACGAGCTCATAGAAATAGCCGCGAAAATAAAACTCAAATTTAAAAAAAATACTATTTCCCTAGCATGTACTCCAAAATAGAGAAAAAGGTCAAACAGTGCTCAACTTGCCTTCAGCAAAAATACGACATCCCCCAAAGCCAGAAATCCAAGCCACCCCTATTCCACAAAATCCTGGAGAAATCGTCCATATAGACATTTACTCCACAGAAAAAAGGTTTATTCTCACTTCTGTTGACAAATATTCCAAATACGCACAAGTAAATATAATCCCATCCCGAGCAGTAGAGCACATAAAAGATCCAATGCGTGAACTAATGATTGCATTTGGAATTCCCAAACTTGTTGTAATTGACAATGAGAAATCACTGAACTCTGCCTCAATTTCATCGCTATTGAAGGATCAAATGAACATCGAAATATATGTTACACCGCCTTACGCTAGCACGACAAACGGACAAGCGGAGAGATTTAACTCTACTCTTTCTGAAGTTATGAGATGCTTAAAATCCGACAACAATAGTCTGACTTTCGAGGAACTACTTTTTAAATCTGTTAAAGAATACAACCCGACAATTCATTCAACCACCAAGAAAAAACCGCTAGAAACATTTTTCGGTACCAGAGTCACCACAGACTCCCAAGAGTTAGAAAGACATAGACAACAAAATATAGAATTACTTACAAAGAAGCAAATAACGGACCTTGGCTACCACAATAAAAACAGGGAAAAAACGAAAGATTACTCCGTAGGCGAAGAGATATTTGTCAAAATAAATAAAAGATTAGGCTCTAAACTATCATCAAGATACAAGAAAGAAATAGTTGCAGAAAATAATAGGACTACAGTCAAAACCCAATCAGGCCGAACTATTCACAAAAGTAATATCAGAAGTTAACCTTACCACCCAAAGCGTACTTGGTTCACCTGGCCTCATAACAAGAAGAAAAATCACCAAAAAAGAAAAAAAAAAAACAGAAAAAAAAGAAAAAAGAAAAAGAAAAGGAGAAGGAAAAAGGAAAAAATATATTTCAATTATAGAAAGTTAAAGCTTGAACTGAATTTCTTCATATTAATTTAAATTCGCATCCATCGAATTAAATCAATTTCAAGAAATTAAACCAAACTTAGTTCTATTAAATTGAATTAATTTTGATACAATTAAAATCAAAGGAATTTTAGTATGATTAAATTTAATTTGAAAATAATTAATGTAATCTTTAGCGAATAAGAAAAATCGAGTAAAATCCCATAGGCGTACGATCATTAGATAATAGGAAAAATCGTTAAAAATGCCATAGGCTTTCGATCTTTAGATAATAAGAAAAATCGTTAAAAATGCCATAGGCGTTCGATATTTAGATAGTAAGAAAAATCGTTAAAAATGCCATAGGCGTTCGATCTTTAGATAATATTATAGAAATAAAAAATAGTTTAAAAAACTAAAAAACACGCGATTATTGCTAATCGAACTAAAAAGTAGAAAATAAATTTTAATGACAAAGAGACCTATAATGAAGTAATAGCAAATCGAACGATCAGTCATAGTCATCTACCTCAGAACAGAATTATAACAAAAATTAAGATACAAATGGAATAATTCAAATTAGAGTTAAAAGCGTGGGATTCATTTTGCTTCACTTTCATAACCCTCTGTACATAGGTAGTTGCCAATAGAATAATTGTAATATTTACTATATCAAGCATCCTTCAATATATTTAGGATGTTTTTCATGCATTTCAACGACCCAATCAGCAAAGACACGACGTTGTTGATGATCAGCTGGGTTGAGTTCTTGTGTTAACTGGACTTTACAAGCCTTAAAGCCCAAGTCATTATGCAAAATACGGTGTAATGACGTTTGTGGAATGCCTAATTCCAAAGAACGAGGAGGAGTGGACAAACCTGGGTTTTCTTTCGTCTACAACAGCAATATTTTCGGCTGTTCTTGAGCGACGTGCACGGGATTGAAAAATGTCAAATGAAATGCAGAAAAGAACTTGACATATAGGTGTGGTTCATATTCAACATCGGCCCTTGAAATTTAACTACCCTTTACTATTAAATTTTGAGTTCAAATGATTTTGGCACAATGCCCCAATAGTATTTATTACAGTTGCTATGAGATATATGTATGTATCTGTTTGAAATGGATAAGCAATTAACCCTTATACTTTTCTTCTTGACACGTATGTGTCTACATTTTGACATTTACAATTAAGATTTCATTATTGATATCGAAATATATTTAATATATTTTTGATGTCAAACAACTTATTCTATAAAGAGTGATGTTCGATTCAATGAGTTCCACCGTTTTAAATGTAAAGGGTCTTTCAACAGTGACGCCAGCTGTCAGTAGTTAATTATTCCTAGACGGTACCTTTTTTTGACAGGAATCAAGTAGATTGATGTCCAATTTTACCCAGGGATACTTACACGGCAGAACAACGGTTTAAAATTATTGAAACTTATTATAAATCTGGCAGATCTTTAAAAATAACATATCGCAAAATTCGTGATTTTTTTTTTTTTTGTGAAAATAATCGACCGAACTCAAACTGGTTCTTTTCGGGTTAGAAAAAGGACTTCCAGACCAAAAACTGTACATTCGGTTGAAAAGTTTGCTGCTGTAGCGCAAAGTGTTGCTAACAACCTTAAACATCGTTATCTGGACGTTCTTAACAGCTTAACGACGCTCAGTATGAGCGAGTTCTTGAAAATTTAAGTTCTCGTATGTCAGACTGCAGACGTACTCATGGTGGATATTTAAATTACTTACTTATAACATATAATTATTAAGAGCCGTGTTTGAAAGAAAAATGCGAAAACTGAAAGATCTACATTTTCACATGTTTTATTTACCCTTTACTTACATATACCTATGTACTCGTATAATGATCGATATATTACAAACTATAGAACTCTTTTTGCTATCACATAATTATGACTCTTACGAGCACGCGCACTCAACCACTCGCATATCAGTCCATGTTGAGATTTTCAGTTTTTCGCTGTCTTTTTCGTCCACGTGTAAAACTTCGAGTTCAACTAGTTTTGATGGTGCACAACAAGGACGCGGTGCGTGCTCACGATTTTGCTTCCAAATTAGGCTCTGTAACATGGCGTGGTGGTGGGCGGGGTTATAACGCGGCGGGCAGCGGCCGTGGCAGTAGCCAGCGTCAAATACCTTCGGTTGTATTATAAATTCGAAACCTTTGAGTTTTTTAAATACTACTTCCATTGTGTGTCGGCAGCAGCGCTGATTGGTCTTGTGGCAACTGTGTTTGTACAGCGCAGGATTAGAGCCATGTCGGCCATTCGCCAGTATTGCAACGTTATGATGGTGATATATCGCCTTAGCGGACTTAGAATATTTATTCGATCTTATCTCTTTGTAATTTAAGCCAAACCGGCCAATTATATTTAAAACTGGCATTAATTGTGCATCATATGTTTCAGAATTAGTGACATTGAACGAAATGTAGTTTAGTATGCGTACACCAGCTCGCTGGCAGTTGTCGCACTGTACTTCGAGGCCAAGGTTGGACTGTTGCTCGCGTAGCCATACTTCTACAGCTTTTGTCACATCGAATTGCAACCACTGGCTTTGTGTACCGTCAGCGAGACTTGGGTCCACCTTGATTTCCACTTTGCGACTATCGAGAAAAACGCGTTTGCCATGCCTCAAACGTTGATATACCTTTAAATTTAAAATATGCTTGACAGACACATTTTTACTCACTTTCTGCTTACCATTTTTGACGCCGTCGGTGCTACAAGAGTGATTATTTTGTTTAGCAGACTTGGCAGCTAGGGTTGAGCTATGTATAACCATAAGTCGAATATTGGCCTCCTCGACATCGCCGGGATGCAGTTCATTAATATTTTTTTCCAGTTCAAAATGCAAAACCATTGCAGTTCTGACCTTTTTTTGCCGGCGCTTCCTGAGGCCACGCTTAGTCAGCTCGTGTTTTAAAATGAAGTTGTTAATAACTGTTTTTCTTTCGGCATCAATATTATTATCTAAAACGTTGCGTTTTCGGCGTGAATACTGTTCGAATTCCGTCGTATTTGGTATGATACTAACAATATGCAACGGCACGTTTTCTATTTCCCACTCAATAGAATCTTGAATCGTATATGCCAACTCAGCCAGTTCTTGCCGCTTACGATCATGTATACGTTGAAAATACTCTCGATACTTGCTCACATACTCCCGTTGACTTATGTTAACCTAAAACGACAAACGAAACATTGAGACCAACGAAGACTTAAAATAAGATATATTACATTTATAACAGAGAGCTTTTTTCATAGAGTTTTAAGTATTACCAAGCAATACAAAATGTAACACACATTACTAAAGATGTATGCACCAATCTTATCTTATCCTACGTTCTCCGAATTCCGAATGGTAGTCACGCACCAACCCATTCGGCTACGGCGGCCGGCTACATTAATATATATCAAACCTAATAAAACTTTGTTCTATATGGTGTCATCCGATCGGAATGAAATTCTGGTATATTGCTGTAAATATACCGCACATAGTGTGCAAGTTTGTTTGGACTCTGGAGTATAAATATTTGTAAAAATCATTTTTCAAGTTCTTTTTTGCTCATTTTCAGAATGTACGAGTATATCATCAATATGAAAACTAAAATTTTTGTTTATTTGAACGAAGTAGGAAGCAACGAAAATCGAGGAGGAACGAGGCTAGGAATTAATTGAAAATGTAAGGTTCGTTCCTGATGGGATTGCATGCTGATTTGAGTCTTGAAGAGTTCAATAACGATGTTGATTATGATTACAGTCTCCATCGTCAAGCACTAATAACAAAACTCGTAAGACTTCTCTAATTTGGATCATTGATGCCGTTCAGAATTTGAACAATTTCAAATTGAGTAAGGAAGTGTTTTCCAAAAGCTGCGTGGGGCATCTTCCTAGAAAATGCTAGATTGTTTCAATTTCATTTAAGATAGATATAGATCAGTTTTTCTTATACAGTCCGTTTATCATAATGCACCCACTCCTCGCTTTAAAAATCAACGAAATTCTGTGCCTATTCAAACAGAGCTGATTACAGTGAATTCTCTCTTTAGTATATTGCCTCTGCACAGTTTTTGGCTTCTGTAGGAATTCAAATTGCCGAATGACCGACAACATTTTGCAAGACATTTGAATGTGCATTTCTATGTTCCCTTGACAAAAGAAATTTTATTTAATTCATATTGTCAAAAAAACTGAAATGTACATTCAAAGATATCTATGCACATATATTTGAATTATAAGCGCCAACATTTAAAATCAAAGTAACTTAAATGTTCGTTGCTTTAATTTAAAAAGAATATTACAATATTAACAAAATACATTATAAAACGACCATACATTTTGGTGCATGCGTTTTAGTAAATTTAAAACTTTATACAAATTTGATGAAAATTGTTGCTAACTACCCCTCGATACCAATGTCAACACCTATTAATTATAATATATACACATCCACAAACCCATGCAACTCATTTGGATGATCTGCTATTCTTATACATAAATCCATACAGCATAAAATAATAAACCACACTCTAACACTTTTGATATAATTAGTATACAAATACAGTCCGTACTCAAATAAACAATTAGTTCCATCTACCTTTCACCAAACAAAAACTTCAATACCAAAAATCTTCAAGATATATTTGACAGCTTGCAAACACCAATTTTAATTACAGGTGACTTTAATAGTTGACATCCAAACTGGGGATCCCCCAAAAGCAACAGCAGAGGTAATAAGCTCTTTAAATTCGTTAGTTAATCAAGACTAATTCTTTTGAATGATGGCTCACCAACCCACTTTACAACACACCATACATTCACTCTTGTTGATTTAACCATAGCCTCACCTTCCATAGCCCTCCCTACAAAGTAATTGGCAAGTAGAATCCTGCCTTTTCGGCAGCGACCACTTCCCAATAATCACAACCATCTTTAACAACCAATCAAACACCACAATAAATATCAGACCCAGGTTTAACCTGAATAAAGCTAATTGGAAAAAATTCAGCACCCAAGCGAATATATATTACTATGTCAAGCTAAACCACACATCAATAATACAAATAAAGAAGCGGCCAGGCTACACAAAATCATACTCCAAAGCGCAAATGAAGCAATCCTTCAAACGAACTACAATACGAAAAAATGTACCCCTTGGTGGAACAAAGAACTCGAAAGATTGAAGAAAGATAGAAATCGTTTTTGGAATAAAGTAAAAATACACATAATAACTGAAAACATAATAAGCTACAAAAGAGCAAACGCTCTATTTAAAAGAGAACTGGTGCTTTCCATTTCAATTCAACCGGGCTATTCGGGTCAGGTTCTTCGATTTCGATGTAACTCAAATATGTTGCTCTCTGGTCGAAATAATGAGACATGTATTTTTTTGTTCGCCCGAAAAAAAATTTTTTCAAGTTTTATCGGCAATATTGTTTTTCGGCTCAAAATCGATTTTTTTTAATTGTATAAGAATTTTTTTTTTAAATGCTCATAACTTAGTCAAAAATTAACCGATTTTAATAACTTTGGGTTCAAAATGATCGCCATTACTCACATGAGCGATTTCATGTAGAAACAATTGCAAAAACGTAGTTGAAAATTTTTTTATTTTGCAAAAACAAAAAAGATTCGAAACCTTTTCGAAATTCAATATTTCAAAATGTGTATTTTTTTTTTTAACTTTTTCCAAATCAAGAGAACACCTCAAACTTCAATTGAGCTGAATGCCCAGTAGCTAAAATGAGTTGTTTTTGAGTAATGAATTTTTGAGTAAAAATCCTGTTTCGCACTTTTTGATTTTTGCAAAATAAAAAATCCTCAACTCCTTTTTTGCAATTGTTTCTATATGAAGTCGCTCGTGCAAGTAATGACGATCATTTTGAACCCGGAATCATTCAAATCGGTTTATTTTTGACTAAGTTATGAGCAATTAAAACACATTTTTCTTATATAGATTCTTTCCATTTCAATTCAAAAGGGCTATTCGGGACATGTTCTTCGATTTCGATGTAACTCAAATATGTTGCTCTCTGGTCAAAATAATGAGACACGTATTTTTTTGTTCGCCCGAAAAATTTTTTTTCAAGATTTATCGGCAATTTTGTTTTTCGGCTCAAAATCGATTTTTTTTAATTATATAAGAAATTTTTTTTTTTAATTGCTCAGAACTTAAGTTCTTAAATTATCCAAAAACAAGGCAAGGCATAAGTTTTACCCCCATACACCCACTGGACAGTTATGGCACACTATACGTCGATTATGCGGCTTAAAACCACACCTTCCGATACACAGTATACTCCTGCAAGATCCACAACCAATTACAATAGCCAACTCATTTGGAAAATACTGGTCAAATGAAGCCAGCGACACCAACTTTACAGATCATTTTTAGACAACAAATGGTCCTCCTTAATATCAATCAACAGCTTAACCCCAAGCAAAACTGCGCTCCAAATAGAAAGCGATATAACTCCAATAGAACTCTCCATAGCTCTGGCAAAACTTAAGGGTCCCACGGCGGCCATGAAAACCCCTTTACTCTGTCTTTATAAAAACATTTTGAGCAATCAAACTCCTTAAATGTACAAAAACAGTCTCGTCCGCCCTATACATAAACCAAAGCAAGATAAATCCTCCATCAAATCCTACCGTCCAATATCCTTGAATCCGGTCTGCGCAAAATTATTAGTAGTAGCTAATGGTGGTTTGTTTCCTGCAACAAACTACTACATAGCCAGAAAATCGAATTTAGAAAGGGTAAATCAGTGTCTGATTATATAGTATATCTAGACCATCAGATCACGTCCTCCCTATCCCAAAAAAAGCATTTGTCAATCATCTCACTCGACTAAAGCATATGATAAAATCGGAGTACACACCATTCTAGACCAGCTTTTAGAAGGGAAAATAGGTCCTAAAATATTAAACTACATCAAAAATTTTATGACAAATAAGAATAGATTCTCTCGGCGAAACATATCCACTCCAGAATGGGATACCCCAAGAATCCCCAATTTCAGGCATACTATTTCTTATAGCATACCACATACTCAGCAACATTTTATCATTTATCAAGAAATAGACTTTCTGGCTTACGCAGACGATTTCTTAACCTAAAAATATTAGGTATCGAATTTAATAAAAGATATAGATGGGAAGCCCACTTTTCAAAACTTTTCAACTCACTAAATAAACGTTTGGACATAATAAAATCCCTTTCAAGCCCAAAACTTAACGCTAACACTAGTTCAATCATTGCCACTACCAAATCTTTAATCGAATAAAAATTTATTATGGATTATACCTTTTTGGCTATTCCCCTAAATCAAATATCAACAAACTCAACTCATTACTAAACTCTGCTATACGAATCGCCTTAGGCGCATACCGTACTACACCGACTGGCAACATGACGTTCGAAACAGGCGTTTGCCAAAACAAAACTTTGCAAAAACCTAATCGTTAATGACCAGTCAACACCTTCCAAACTAACACACAAAATAATTTCTAAACGAAAACACAAAATTCAATCAACACTCAATCGCATAATAGAAAAATCTCTGGAATTAGATATTCCCATCAATAATAAACCTAAGACCATCACCCGATTTAGCGGATGGCAACTACATTTCAATGCTATAGATGCATCACTCCACCATTGGAAAAAAGACCATACGCCTTCAACAATATTTGAAGAACACTTCTCAGAATTAACCTAGAAACTTATAAAAAAAAATTCAACTAATCTTCACAGACGGTTCAAAAAGCGCAAACCAAACAAGCCTCAGCGTTATAGGTATACAATTATAAAATATTAATCAGCAAAGTCTTACCTTATTACAGCACAAATTTCGCTGCAAAAACGATAGCCATATTTGAAGCAGTACAATATGCTGGCCAAACACCTGGAAAATTTGCAGTTTGTTCCGATTCCTTAGCCTCATTAGAAACGGTAAAAAATATAAACAATAATAATTACTACACACACTACATAAGAAACTGCTTATTGAAATTGCAATATAAAATCGAACTCATATGGATAGAAGGACACGCGAAAATCAAGCGCAACGAACTAGCTGATTTAGCAGCAAAATAAGCACAAAACCGCCCCCTAACTACCACATTCGAACAAACATCTAGAATATTGATGGAATGGTTGCAATTTTCAAAACAAAATTTTAATTTTATTTGTTTGATAGATATTTTGTATGGATATAGAGGAGGAGGTAAAAGGAATTGCAATGGAATAGATCAAGTTACATTTACACAAACGTGAAAAATTACGAAACATTTATCAAATTCATAAAAGATACATACATATGTTCAATTTCGATTGTGCATCAGACGTTAATAAGTCAACAACACTAAGAGGCACCATCATCGATTTGCCTTTTTCAAGACACTTTACACTTGAAACACTCCCTTTCATTTCCTACTTTTTCTATCATCGTCCTATTCTCAACAGAGAAATGGTTCATTACCATGCACAAAGGAAGAAGGCATATGAATTTATATACAAATGCGGATATACATGCATATATGTGCTCACTCAAGTAGAACAGAGCCAGATGTCGAACGTTGCCGAACGCGGGGGCCGATTGTGCTCTTTGTCGTTCGTTCCGCGCTCTCGCTTGCAGTTCAAGCACATTAGCTTACATTTGCTTGCGTACGGAATAGATTCGTATATTTGATATGTCCATATGACTTGTATGCATCTTTACATATAGATTTGTTCTTATTAAAAATTGCGCGAAATTGTATATGTATATGCATGTTTATATACATACATATATTAGTATACAACATATCTTATAAGGTATATGGTAAATATTACCATACATTTTTTCCTTCATATATAATAAAAAAATTAATAATAATAACATTAAAACAACAGGTATTATTAACAAACTTGGTTTTATTTTAAATTCTTCAAGTAAATCAAATTAATAATAATCAATAAGAAGGCATATGCAAATACAAATACGTGAATTTATATATGTACATATGCGCATATACATACATATATACGCTCACTTAAGTAGGAGAGAGCAAGATGTCGAACGTTGCCGTTCGTTTGCTTTGTCGTTCGTTCCGCGCTTTCGCTTGCAGTTCATTCAAGGTAACGGCAATGAGCAAGGTAACGACAAATGAGCAAGGTAACACTAATGAGCAAGGTAACGGCAAATGAGCAAGGTAACGACACATTTTTTCGTGCGTGCAGCCGGCTAAATCGAATTATAAGACGTTATCACGTCAAAAGGCGTGAAAATTCAAAAGGCCATGGATTATTAAACAACTTATAAAACATAAATTTGAACAGCAGTTAGAATTTTATTGCAATTAGTTAAAATAGTTCATAAGTAAAAACTTAATATGTTTAAGTGAATTACCCTAAATTTGAACAAATATTGTTGGAGCACTTAAAACTTGTCAAATATAAAATTATCAAAATAAATAATAATTTTTTGAATATAAAATGAAAAAATTCCGCTTCCTTGATTAGCTCATGAATAAAAAATAAAAAGAAAACTATTATAATTTACTCTGAAAAAAAGGAAAAAAGGGAGCAATAATCGAAGCATCATAAAACCAGCAGAGACAACGGACAACCACAACCAACACACCTTACCCCAAACGCCCTACCAGAAGAAGACACAGGAAGAGCGGTTTATAGGAAAAGGAGTAAAAAACCCACAATGCCGAAGTAAGTATTAGGGAGGATAGAAAAAGTGCCAAAAAATCGTGTAAAAAAAGTACATCCGATAATAAGGAAAACGTCAGTTCATTATTTTTTTTAAATATATAATATTTAAAAATAATTAATAAATGTTTGTGAATTATTTCATAAAAGCTATTGTTTGAAATAAAACTCATCGTTCTTTATTGCATTAAGTCATTTATAGGGCATCTATAGTATTATTTTAAAACATGGCGCTTATTCTGACTAAACTACAATATGTACAGATATGAAATATATATCAAAAGAAAGGTTTTGATGAGCATATTTCCGGAAAATTATAAAAATTAAAATTGATTAATTTGTTCATGAAATGTTTGCGTGTTATATGCGTAAGCTCTTACATATTACATATGAATAAAAATATACACTTTTCTAATCATCATAACTTTTAATATGTATATAAAAGTTTCACATATGCTATTTACTTTCCGTGGGAAAAAAGCCCACCCAATTTTCGGGGGTCACATACTAGTTCAATTAATTGTGAAAATGGTCTAAGTTTAGAGCTTTAAAAGCAACATTTTTGTATGAAATTCATATAAAATTTCATATTGATAATAAATTTCCATTTATCAAGACTAAGAAAATTATAAATTAAAATGTAGCAATATATAAATATTCTTTAACTCATTCAAATGCAATTCACTGAATATCTCGAAACAAGAAATATATAACTTACACCACTTTCATAATTATGAGCACGTATTAATCCCAAAGAAGCAACGGAGCTGTTGCGTCGGAGGCTGTTTTGAAGAAAAGGGTCACACATTGTACGCCTTTCCTCGAGGCGGACAGGCTCGAAAGAGTTGGGCCCTGGCTTGCATTATGCAACCAGCAGACACAGATGGGCTATATGTTTGTAAGCGCCACTTTAGTTCAGAGCAAGTAACAAGTTTTCCAATAAGAGGTGTTATTTTGATATTCAAAGAAAAATTATATTTTTTAATATAAATGGTCGGATGTTTATTTCATTATAAAGAGAAGGTATGCCGTTAATAGTGGAAAATAACATCAGACAAATGACCACCACGATCACACCGAATTGCAAAGTGGCTGTCCTATGTCCTCGATAACCTCACGAATTCCATCTTTGAGGTTTTGAATGGACCCTTGGCTGTTGACGTAGGCCTTCTCTTTCACGTGACCCCAACGAAAAAAGTCACAAGGTGTTAAATCACAAGATCTCGGGGGACAATTGTGAGAGATATAACACGGTCCGGAAACTTTTCCCATAAAAGATCAATGGTTTCGTTGCTTGTGTGGCTCGTAGCGCCATGAATGATGAAATTATCATCAAATCGGACTTGAACTATAATAAAGCTGAATATGTTATCGATGGGTTCGTAGTCCATGGGGAAGATCAATACAAAAATAAAATTGGCAATAAATGTTTATTTTTTACGGTTAAGGGATTATGTTCCAAATGGAAATACGTGTTTTCGTATTATATCTGCAGTGGTGGTATACATACGGAGACATTATTGTCCATTTTGGGAAAAAATATCGCAACAACTAAAGAAAATGGTGTTAAATTTGAAAGGTACAGTTTGCGATCAAGGGCACTAGTGTTGAAAAGTATCTTTAACACTTTAGGAATTGCTGAGAAGTGCCCCTTTTTCCTGCACGAAGACACAAAGATTCTTTGCATGTGTGATTATTGCCACTTGATTTAGTATATCCGAAATATGTACCTTAATGAAATATGACATTTTTTCATCAAATGGAGTGACAAGCTTCAAGGTGATAAAAAAATTGTTTGATTTAGATCAAATGAATCCTCATTTTAAAATTTGTCCGCAACTAACGGAGGCCCATATATATCCCAGTTTTTTTGGAACAAATGAGCGTTTCACGCGCAAATCAGGTCTTGAGGAATTCGGTAGCCTCTGACGACTACATGATCAAATGCGGTAAGCCCACACAGATGTTTGTTAAAAAAATGAATGATCTATTTGTCGAATTGGATACAAAAAATTTCCAGTCGAAAAATCCTTTAAAGTGTCCGATTAGGCGGGGTGACAGCAAAAAAATTGATAAATTGAATAAACATCTAGATTTTTTGCGGTCATTCAAGTTGCCGGGAAAAGCACACGTAAATGCATCGAAGGTTTCCGCATAACGATTTTAGCGATGCAAAAGTTATGCGAGGAACTTTTTATCGAACAAAGCGAGCTAGTCAGGGTATGAATAGCCATCCAACAGCTCATGAAGTCCAATATATAGTCAATGAAAATTTTACGCCAGAGTTTTCAGGAAAAAGGTTCAAACTGTACAGGCGATGACGATATACATAAATTTAGATTAGAATGTAGGCCCCGAGGATCGTCATCTTGAGACAGAAGTAGGAGACTGGCAAAATGAAGATCTCGTTTTAGAAGAGATTAATGTGGAAGACGTCAATTTTGCTGTAGAAAGTGATGAAGCTGAGGTACAAGTGCAGCGTTGCTTCACTGGTTATGGTATTTAGCAAAAAGTGCTGTGTAAACTCAAATGTGAAAAGTGCACCCACGCCTTCACGAAAGCAAAAGGAGAGCTGAAGTTACATACAGAAGCCCTGATTAGGTCTAAAAACTTCAGCGATTTAAGGCTTGTCAATCCTGAAGACAGAGTTTTCGAAGGGTGTCGACTCCAAATGGAGTGGTACCGTCAGCTCTTCGCAGAATATGCCCACATTGCAGGCCTTAAGTTTTATGTTGGCCGTTTTAAAAGAAAAAACACAAAAAATATTTCCCGACTGGTTTGTAGGATCTGGCGAGTGTAGAGATCATCGCGTAAAACTATTAGATTTTCTTTTAACTGTTCTTCTGTTCAAAAATACAAAGTGGCTCTTGCGAAAAAAGGTAAATAGTGTCAGATTGAGAAAAGTTCAAATTAAATTAAAAAAACTGTAGTAGGCTGTAAGCCAGGGCCCCACGAAAAGAGATGCACCATTCACACAGGTAATTAATAATCGTATTAGCTACCTTTTTATATGATGATACCTATTCTTTTATTTCAGGGTTTTCCAGTTTTGTTTTTTTCTTCTCTTTCAGGTACCGCCCGAGCCTAGATTTGTAAAGCACTACAATTTTCTCTTAATCATGATGGATTGAGAATAGTGTTTTAAAAATCAGGTAAATCGCAACAACTTAATCGGTGTCAATATCGATGTCCAGTGAGAAATTGTTATAATATGAGAACAATTTCGTAATTCGTGCTTTCACAATTTTATATATTTTTTTATTTCAGGAAATGTAAATACCTATTATTTACAGTATTGTAATACATATACATATATTAAGTGCCCAACTAAGTTCTCGCTGTTTTTTTTGATGAAAATACAACTTTATTCTGAAAAAATGGTTACAAGTGAATCATTGAAAGCATTGCACTTTTATCCATCTTTCTGGTAGATTCGTTCACCGTAGCGGTAAAACTGTTAATCTTTTGAGGCTTTCCACGGGTCAAGCCATTTCTTGATGTCTTCATATGAATGACCATGTGCCATCGATCGGAACAAGTGTTAATCGGACGGCGCAATATCTGGAGAATATGGCGGGTGGGGTAGGATTTCCCATTTGAGTGTTTCCAGGTAGGTTTTAATGGGTTTGACAACGTGAGGCCGAGCGTTGTCATGCTGTAGAATCACTTTTTCATGCCTCTCCGCGAACTGCGGTGTATTGAAGTCGATACCGATCTCCAGTGATGGTTTTGCTTGGTTTTAACAGTTCATAATAAATAACACCAACTTGGTCCCACCAAATACATAGCAAAATCTTCGCAGCGTGAATATTCGGCCGAGGCGACGACGTAGAAGCATGACCGGGCAGTCCCCATGATTTTCTTTTCTTTGAATTGCTGTAAAGAATCCATTTTTCATCACCCGTTACGATGCGATGAAGAAAACTCTTCCTTTTTTGCCGTTGGAGTAGTTGTTCACAGGCGAAAAAACGACCTTCAATATCCTTTGGTTTTAACTCATAAGGAATCCAAGTCCCCTGTTTCTGAATCATTCCCAAAGCATGCAATCGCTTGGTAGTTTTTGATACTGAAGCAAGCTCTTCTTGCATATGACACGGATCCTCAATGAGCAATGCCTCCAATTCAGCGTTTTCGAAGGTTTTTGGCCTTCCTTCACGCGGACGGTCGTCACTATTAAAATCACCGTCTTTGAAGCGACGGAACCAATCTCAGCACGTTGTTTCGCTTAAAGCAGCATCTCCATATACTTTTTGTAGCTCTCGATGCTCTTCAGCCGCCGTTATCAACACTTCTGGCAAAAGAATAGTCATTCGGCTCAAAATCAGACATTTTTATAAAACCAAAAGTATATGATACCAAAACAAAATCACTAATGTGTCGAAGCAGTTTGTTTACCATATGTCTTAGCTTGGTTTATGAAGTTTAGGTTAAGTTAGAATCGACTAGCACCCACTGCTGGCGGCATCTATTGATTAGTTCAGCACTTCATATATATAATATATGTACATGTAATATAAATATATATACATATATGAGGTGTGTTCAAAAAGTATCACGTATTTTGAATTTTCGCAGGTTACGTATATTCGATTTTCGAGTTGTTTGTGGCGATATGTTGGTACTCATGTCTCCCACTCATGCCGACGAGTTCGGCCATTTTCAATGTTCAATTAATTGTTGACAGCTGCTTTGCTTGCGCGTGTTTGGGCTCGTCTTCGATTTTTACCTATTCAAAAAGATGGATAAATTCAAATTTTGTGTGAAAAACGATTTAAGTGCATGCAGTGGATTCATTCCGAATGTTGACTGTGTCATACGGAGAAGCTACTTTGGACCAAGACAACGTTTATCGGTAGTACAAAATGTTCTCAGAAGGCCGAAAGGATGTGAACGACGAAAAGAGTGCCGGACGCATGAGCACTTCAACAACAGACAAAAAAAGAGATGAAGCGAAGAAAATGGTATTGGCAAACGTCGAATCACCGTTAGAGAAGTTGCTGAGGACCTAAACATATCGATTGGCTCGTGCCATTCGATTTTTTTCAATGATTTGGGCATGAGAAGGGTTGCCGCAAAATTCGTACCAAAACTGACGAGCATAACTGGTGACGAATCGTGTGTTTATGGTTATGACGTGGAAACCAAAGCTCAATCATCTCTATGGAAGTTGCCGCACGAACCAAGACCGAAAAAAGCGCGCCAAGTTTGGTCGAATGTAAAAGTTTTGCTTACCGTTTTCTTAGATTGCAGGGGCGTTGTGCATCATGAGTTCTTGCCACAGGCTAAAACGGTCAATAAGGAGTATTACCTGCAAGTTATACGCAATTTGCGCGAAGCAATCCGCCAGAAGCACCCAGATTTGCGAAAGAACAAAAATTGGCTCTTGCATCACGATAACGCTTCTGCTCACACATCGTTACTTGTGCGCGACTTTTTGGCCAAAAACAATACACTAATGATGCCACAGCCACCGTAATCCCCAGATCTGGCCCCATGTGACTTTTTTCCCGAAACTGAAGAGGTCCATGAAAGGACAACGCTACGCTACGATTGACAAGATGAAGACGGCATCGAAGGAGGAGCTGAACAAAATAAAAGAAATGATTTTTTGAAGTGCTTCGAAGATTGGAAAAAACGTTGGCACAAGTGCGTAATACTTCATGGGGATTACTTTGAAGGGGACAAAATAGATATTAATGAATAAATAAATAGTTTTTGAAAAACACAAAATTCGCGATACTTTTTGAACACATCTCGTATATAAATTACTTGTTGATAAAAATAAAAAATAAAAATTCAAAAAATTAGTATTTCAATTTCCTTAAGGATAATAACATTTATTTGGTAAGAGGAACTTAAAAAACATGTACCAATAAAATAATTCGCCAGGATTTCGTTACAAAATCAATTTATTCGTTCAGCTAAATCAAATGAATATCTGCATATGAAAAATCGTTTTGCGTGCCTAAGTCGACCTCAAGCAGCTCGCCGCACCTCAAATAGCTTCAATTTTTAAGGGCCTGAGACGACCTCAAGCAGCTCGCCACACCTCAAATAGCTTCAATTTTTAAGTGCCTATGGCGACCTCAAGCAGATCGCCGCACCACAAATGTGCCGAAACCTATGAGAAACCACAACAACTTTCTGCATAAGGACACCTGTACTGCAGTTGTTCTGTAGCATCCGTTCGCAGACGCCCACACGATTTGAACTTCGATAGAGCCCTAGTAGCTGTTAAACCTGTAAGACTGTTAAACCAGCACGGAAGCGTGTGCTGGATTATTGCGGTATTTATATAAATTAAGATATCGAATAAGAAAAGTTAATAAGAAATAAAAGTGAAAAATATTGTGAAAAAAATAAAATAAAAGGAATATTTCAAAAGTAAAGTAAATTAGAGGAAAATAATAAATATTAATTTCCAGAAAAAAAAAATATAATTATAGAATTAAAGGAACATTGCAAAAGTAAAGTAAATTAGAGGAAAATAATATTTATTTCCCGAGAAAGAAAAATTAAGATATCGAATAAGAAAAGTGAATAAGAAATAAAAGTAAAAATTTTGACAAAAAAATATAATTAAAAAAGTAAAGGATTATTTCAAAAGTAAAGTAAATTAGAGGAAAATAATATTAATTTCCAGAGAAAGAAAAATTAAGATATCGAATAGGAAAAGTGAATAAGAAATAAAAGTGAAAATATTGTGAAAAAACACAAAAATATAATTAAAAAACTAAAGGAATATTTCAAAAGTAAAGTAAATTAGAGGAAAATAATATTAATTTCCCGAAAATAAAAAAAGGAAGTAAAAGAAAGAGCAAATTAATAAATAAAGGTGAATACGAAAGTATTTGAGAAAAGTTTAAGAAAAGTTAAGAAAAAAAAAGTAAACAGTTAAATTAAATTTGTATAAAGCCTTGTTAAATTTATATTATATATATAAAATGAGTAACCCAAACAACCTCATTAGGCCACAGGTCCGTAACCTACCAAACATACCAATCCCTCCAAATCGCAATACTAAGCCCGGACTCAGTGAATTTATTACCAATATTGGAACGAACGTTCTTAGAAACACAGACAGAGAAGCCATAGGGACGGACCAAATAATTAATCCTGAACATCTTAGCAGTTTAAACGAACTAGACAGAATACCGGACATTGTCCGGTCTATAAGGGAATTTTCAGGAAAAGAAGATGAATTTAATTCATAGAAGAAATCGGTAGAAAGAATCCTTAAGATCTACGAACCATCTGTAGGAACACCCAAATTCTATGGCATTTTTAGTGTCCTTCGAAACAAAATTATCGGCAAAGCTCATGCTATTTTGGAGTCATACAATACGCCATTAAATTGGAAATCTATACTTAAATGTCACCGTGACATATCCACTAAAGAATATCTAATGACCACCATAGTACAAGGCAATCAATCTATACAAGAATACTACCAAACAGTTTACAAACATCCATCACTAACACTAAATAAAATAGGATTATGGACATACCCCATGAAGCAACCTGCACAAACTTATAGGGATAAAGCCCTCGACACGTTCATAAGTGGACTACTCGGAATGCGAGCACCTGTTGACTTACCACAGGCCCTCCACCTGTGTGAACTACGCTTGTAATAACCAAAATAGAAAAAGTTTTCAGAACCAAGCACCACCAGTGCTACCAAGAAGATTCAACCAGCAAACCCCACAAAGACAACAAACATTTTACCCAAAACCCCAGCAAAAACCAGAGCCAATGAGTGTAGACCAGAGTCTACAAACAAGAAGAATATACCATATGAATCGGCCACCATCGAATCGAAATTTCCAAAGAAAAAGACCAAAAACAATGCAACCACCAATACAGGATAAACGACAACGCAATTTTAATACAGAAACACAGTACGAAGATGTAACCAATACACCATACCACGAAGACACTTAAACATTACCCGAATATGTCGACGCTATCAGGAACTATAACATAGAAGAAGACGACCAACCGGATTACAAAAACCAATTTCAGGACGTTGATTTTATAGACATTCATTTTTTAGAATGCATGTCTCTTCGTTGCCATATATTGAGAGCAAAACTAGCGATGGAGAGATAATAAAAATCTTGATAGATACTGGTTCTAACAAGAATTACGTTCAACCTTGTTTAGTAAAAAACAAATTAAAAATGAAAACCCTTTAAAAGCCAATTCAGTAGGAGGATATATCGATGTTACCCACCACACATTTGCAAACCTCTTTAACTTAAAAGAATCCAATATAAAATTTTTTATCCTACCCAGCTTAAAATCATTTCACGCCATCATAGGAAACGACTCTTTAAAAGAATTAGGTGCAATAATACACACCAAGGATAATTATATGACTATTAAAAACTGTTTAAGAATAAAACTGAAGCAACAGATTTCACAAGATGTGAATTCAATTAATATACGATCAGAGCATTTGACCCCAATCCAAAACTCAATGTTGAGAAAAATAACTGAATATTACAAATCTTTATTTAGCGATCCAGATGAAAAACTGACATTTACAACCATTGTAAAAGGCGAGATTAAAACAATATCAGGAGCCCCAGTCTATACAAAAAACTACCCCTATCCTATGTGTCTCAAAGACCATGTCGAAAAACAAGTTGAGAAATATCTCCACGACGGTATTATTCGACCATCTAGGTCTCCATACAACTCGCCTGTATGGGTAGTACCAAAAAACTCAGATGCGTCAGGAGAGAAAAAATACCGAATGGTGATAGACTATTGGAAACTAAACTCAGTAACAATAGCCGATAAATACACAATCCCCGCAATAAATGGAGTACTTTCAGAACTCGGAAAGAATAAATTCTTTCAGTACTCTGTCTAAAAAGTGCCTTCCATCAGATTCCTTTAAAGGAAACAGATATAGAGAAGACAACTTTTTTGGTGAATAATGGGAAATATGAATTAACCCGATTACCTTTCGGTCTCAAGAATGCTCCTTCTATTTTCCAATGAGCTCTTGATGAAATTTTAAGGGATCACATAGGGAAAAGGTGTTATGTTTCCATCAATGACGTTGTTATATTCAGTAAAGATCAACGATACCTTGAAACAAGCAAATTTAAAAATTCAGCTTGACAAATGTGAATTCTTAAAAACAGAAGTAGAATTTTTAGGTTCTATAAACCCCAAAAAGTAGAGTCAATAATAAATTTTCTGGCCTCCAAAACCGTGAAAGACTTAAGATTATTTTTAGGTCTGTCTGGTTTTTATCGCCGCTTCATCAGGGATTATGCGAAACTCGCGAAACCTCTGGCAGCCCTTTTAAGACGGGAGGATGGACGTGTGTCTAAGAATCGATCCAAAAATATTCAAATCATATTAAATGAAGAAGCCTTAATTGCATTCGACAAAATCAACCTTTCCTTGACTACGGAAGATATAATACTAAACTATCCCGATTTTACAAAACTATTTTAATTAACCACAGCCGCATCTAACTATGCAATAGGAGCAGTCCTATTTCAAAATGAAAGGCTCATCGTTTTCACATCTCGTACATTGAGCGAAACAGAAGAAAACTACGCTAACAACGAAAAAGGGATGTTAGCCAACATGTGGTCATTAAACAATTAACGTAATTATCTCTATGGATCACGAAAAGTTCAAATCTTTACGGACCATTAGCCTTTAACTTACGCCCTCAGCAATAAGAATAATAACAATAAAATGAAGCGATAGAAAACCGTCCTTGAAGAGTATAATTATGAATTATACATACTACAAACGAGGAGAGGTAAACGTCGTAGCAGACTACCCCAAATCAACCATCTAACAAATTCAGAAAGTGACAATAATTCACTAAGCGAAACTATCCACAGCGATAGTTCTTCACATCATTTGGTACCAATAGCCCAAGAACCAATAAATGTGTTCAAGAATCAAATTTTCTTAAAATTGAAGAAACGTCATCTTATCAATTTCAAATTATGTTTTCAACTTATCATAGGCATATCGTTACTGAAACTGAATTCAACCAACAAAATTTAATAAATCTTCCGAAAAGATATTATATCTAAATCCATCGGTTATTAATGGCCTTCATACTGAATTCATACTGAAGAGAACACCTTAGGAAAAATCCAAGAAATTTACCCATTTGTTTTAGCAAGTGCAGAGAAAGATTCGCACGAAACATAATAAAAGACTTACCTAACGAAACAGAACAGAATAATGAAATAATTAAAGAACACAAACACGCTCATAGAAATGGTCGCGAGAACAAAGCACAACTTCTAAGAACTTTTTACTTCCCACAGATGCAAGCAAAAATCGATAGAATCATTAAACAGTGTAAAAAACGCAAAGAACAGAAATACGAACGACATCCTACGAAACCGCTATTACAATCAACTCCTATTCCTCAATATCCAGGACAAATAGTTCACCTCGACATTTACCATACTCACAAAAAAGTAAAACTAACAGCCATAGATAAATTCTCCAAGTATGCCCAAGCAAAAGTAGTCAATTCTAGAGCAAGCCAAAATATAATGCAACCCTTGAGAGAAATCCTTTTAAACTACGGAATCTCCGAAAAGATAGTCATTGATAACGAAAAATCTTTGGGATCACACTCAATAATACATTTGATACAAGACCAATTTAATATAGAAGTTTTTAAAGCATCCCCATATACCAGTACTGTCAATGGACAAATAGAAAGATTCCACTCAACTATAAGAGAAATCATGAAAAATCATTAGAAAAATCATTGCACAAATACAACCACACGATTCATTCCACCACCAATCAAAAACCAGTCGAGTTATCCTTCGAATGAAGAGTATCAACAAATGCTTTCCAAGAAAAGAATCATAACTATCACAATGAAAATAAGCAAGTTTTTAAAGACTATAACCCAAGAGATATTATATTTGTAAAAACCAACAAAAGAATAGGAAACAAACTTTCATGTAGATATCAGGCAGAACAATAAAGGACTAATTAGGCAATCATAAAAATTTACAGCAAGGACATCCTACTAATACTAACGATATTAATCATCACAACCACTAGCTTAACTGACATGGAAGTACTAGACTATTCGAAAAATCATCTAACAACGATCAATGACGGACAAGCTAAAATACAGGAAGGGGTATTCAAGATAATACACAATATTGACCTGGACCAATACGACAATTTTTTAAAAGACGTACTAACCTACCTCAACAAGGATATTCCCGCAAACAACCTTTTCTACTTCATCCTTAAATCTTAAGACATATCTTTAGAAATGCTTTCAAACATAAAACCAAAAATGCAATTTATGAATAAGAGAGCAAAAATGCATTAGTATGTATAGATTTTGCTGGTATTGAATAATGATCTAAACAAACTAAAGGAAAATAATAATGATCAAGTAATGGTAATGAACAAGTAATGGTTAATGAAGTTTTCAATGAAAGAATTAACAACTTAACAACATTAGGAAATAAATTACTGAATTCGATAAGAAAAGACAATTATGTAATAATTAAAATAACTCTGAATCTGGAAAGTAAAATAAGAATTATTAAAGAAGAATTAATAAACATTAAGTACGCCATTCAATGGGCTAAAATTGGAATTACGAATACAATATTGTTGAATAAAAAAGAAATTGAGATAGCAATCATGAAATTAAAAGAAAAAAGAATGCCATTCACATCAGTAGAAGAAGCACTAGAATATGCAAAAGTTAACGTAATAACTAAGGAATCTAGAATTTTAAAAAAACCATTTTTAAAAATACCACTAAAAACCATATTTACTTATAAGAATATTATATGTATTATAATAAGACCAGTTAAGAGAAGCAAAGAAATTACTAAAATTGATTTTTAAGAAATACTAAAAGACAAATATGAAATATATGGAATTAAGAATAAATATATGAAATAGAATGAAATATAAATTTGTGGGAGAAATAACATAATTATATTAATATTAGTAACAGCACCTGCATCCCTCAAATACTAAGTAGTAGAAAATCATTTTGCACAATAAGTAATAATCAACACATACCAACTATCGAGGAAATACAGCATGGAATAATCTTACTAAACGACTTCAATGAAACACTAAAAACGGAAAAAGAGCAGCGAACAATTACTGGCACTTATCTTATCAAGTTTCACAACACACCATTGAGCATCAATAACGAAACATTCACTAATATCGAAATGTCTACGTTGCAGCAGGACCAGCGATCATACAGCCAACACCGCCCTCAACGAACTACATATTAACAACACGAAAAAGATAAATTTGTTAAGAACAAATTCGACAATAAACAAGAGTGCAATGCTAGGACTAACAATAACCTTCACAATAATAATTATAAACTTCAAATTTTGGATAAAACCCACATCAAAAATAATCATCCAAGAAGTACCAACGGAACCATTCAAATTGGTCGACCTAAAGTCCAGCACGGCCGCCGTAGCGGAATGGGTTGGTGCGTGACTACCATTCGCAATTCACAGAGAGAACGTCGGTTCGAATCTCGGTGACACACCAAAATTAAGAAAAACATTTTTCTAATAGCGGTCGCCCCTCGGCAGGCAATGGCAAACCTCCGAGTGTATTTCTGCCATGAAAAAGCTCCTCATAAAAGTATCTGTCGTTCGGAGTCGGCTTAAAACTGTAGGTCCCTCCATTTGTGAAATAACACCAAGACGCACACCACAAATAGGAAGAGGAGCTCAGGCAAACAACCAAAAAGGGTGTACGCGCCAATTATATATATATAAAGTTTGGCAAAGAAGTCTTGCGGTATTTCCGCAAGCTTGTCTTTGCAAGCGCGTAGTTCTAGTTGTATTCGTCGCATCGGTTCACGCTAGAGCTTTTTGGAAAGCTCTCTTCACGTGCTAACACGTGTTTGATTAATTGTTGTTTGCTTCTAGTCGTTCGTGAGTTATAGCGTCGCAAACATGGAGCAAAATAATGAGAAAATACGGCATATTTTACAGTACTACTACGATAAAGGCAAAAATGCATCTCATGCTGCCAATAAAATTTGTGCAGTTTATGGACCCGATACAGTTTCCATTTCCACCGCACAACGATGGTTTCAACGTTCTCGTTCTGGTGCAGAGGTGATCGAAGATGCGCCACGGTCCGGAAGGCCTGTCGTCGAAAATTGCGATAAAATCGCTGAATTGATTGAAAGAGACCGGCATAGTAGCAGCCGTAGCATCGGCCAAGAGCTGGGCATGAGTCGTCAAACCGTTATAAACCATTTGAAGAAGCTTGGATTGAAAAAGAAGCTCGATGTATGGGTGCCACACGACTTGACGCAAAACAACATTTTTGCCCGTATGGATGCATGCGAATCGCTTCTGAATCGCAACAAAATCGACCCGTTTTTGAAGCGGATGGTGACTGGCGATGAAAAGTGGATCACTTACGACAACGTGAAGAGCAAACGGTCGTGGTCGAAAAGCGGTGAAGCTGCCCAGACGGTGGCCAAGCCTGGATTGACGGCGAGGAAGGTTCTTCCGTGTGTTTGGTGGGATTGGCAGGGAATCATCTACTATGAGCTGCTCCCCTATGGCCAAACGTTCAATTCGGACCTGTACTGCCAACAACTGGATCGCTTGGATGCAGCACTCATGCAGAAGAGGCCATCTTTGATCAACAGAGGCCGAATTGTCTTCCATCAGGACAACGCCAGGCCACACACATCTTTGGTGACGCGCCAGAAGTTCCGGGAGTTCGGATGGGAGGTTCTTTTGCATCCACCGTATAGTCCGGATCTCGCACCAAGTGATTACCACCTATTTCTGTCCATGGCGAACGAGCTTGGTAATCGGAAGTTGTCCTCAAGAGAGTCCTATGAAAATTGGCTCTCCGAGTTTTTTGACAATAGGGAAGCGAGCTTCTATAAGAGGGGCATTATGAAGTTGGCATCTCGTTGGGAACTCGTCATCGAACAAAACGGCGCATATTTGACTTAAATCGCATTATTATAACCAATTTTATGAACAATTGAAAATTCAAGAAAAATACCGCAAGACTTTTTTGACAACCTTATATAAGGTGCAGCACCCTACCGAATCTCCCAGATTCATCAATTAACACAATTAATAACCAACTAGGAAACGTCGTTAGTTATTAAAATCTTCAACTACTTGACCTACCCTATTTCTAATAAGACGATCGAGGACAATCGTTTTTAAGAAGGGAGGAGTTAACGCTGCTTATGCTGAAAGTTCATCCACTACACGCGTTTCCGTTTAACGCTACATATGATGAAAGTTCATCCACTTCGTTGCTCGATCTTTTCGCTGACGCTATGTCTGTAATAAACCGTGTGAACGACAACAAGCCAAATTCTGCGAATATGATCACGTGGCATAACAGGTGAATGTGGGTATGCATTGGTTAAGTTAGCTTTAAGAAATTTTGTAGAGGCTAGTTTAAATTTGAAAGTTGTTAAATAAAGACGGAGCTTCCTCCAAAAAAAAATATTTTTTAAAATAAATTAATGTAGTAATAATTTATACAAACTTCCGTAGACATATGTACATATATTTGAACTTACATAAGTACATATGAGGCTGCGAGCCCCTATCACAGAAACATACGCATGCAGAGGCATAAAGCGAGTGCTTTGTGTGTACTGTTGTATATAAAGGGGTTTCCAATAACAGGTGTTATTTTGAATAGCCCGCTACTTCGGTAGATGTCACTTCTGAAGCTGTCATTTTTTGATATTTGACAAGTAGAAACTACGCAAATACTACACAAGGAACAGTACACGCTTAAGCAACGCACTGAAATTATTAAAATTCACTATAAAAATGGTGAAAATTTGGCACAGACAGTTCGTAAAAGTCGAACATTTTTGGGTCATCGTGAAGCATCTTGTCGGACCGCAATACAGAAATTGGTGAAAAAAGTGGTTGTATGTAAAGTCGGTTTACTGAAGATAGTTTAACGTGACAACGTCTTAAGAAAATACTGATGGAATGGTTGCATTTTTCAAAAGAAAATTTTAATTTTATTTGTTTGATATATATTTTGTATGGATATAGAGAAGGAGGTAAATGGAATCGCAATGGAATTGATCAAGTTACACAAACGTGAAAAATTACGAAACATTTATCAAATTCATAAAAGATACATACATATGTTCAATTTCGATTGTGCATCAGACGTTAATAAGTCAACAACACTAAGAGGCACCATCATCGATTTGCCTTTTTCAAGACACTTTACACTTGAAACACTCCCTTTCATTTCCTACTTTTTCTATCATCGTCCTATTCTCAACAGAGAAATGGTTCATTACCATGCACAAAGGAAGAAGGCATATGAATTTATATACAAATGCGGATATACATGCATATATGTGCTCACTCAAGTAGAACAGAGCCAGATGTCGAACGTTGCCGAACGCGGGGGCCGATTGTGCTCTTTGTCGTTCGTTCCGCGCTCTCGCTTGCAGTTCAAGCACATTAGCTTACATTTGCTTGCGTACGGAATAGATTCGTATATTTGATATGTCCATATGACTTGTATGCATCTTTACATATAGATTTGTTCTTATTAAAAATTGCGCGAAATTGTATATGTATATGCATGTTTATATACATACATATATTAGTATACAACATATCTTATAAGGTATATGGTAAATATTACCATACATTTTTTCCTTCATATATAATAAAAAAATTAATAATAATAACATTAAAACAACAGGTATTATTAACAAACTTGGTTTTATTTTAAATTCTTCAAGTAAATCAAATTAATAATAATCAATAAGAAGGCATATGCAAATACAAATACGTGAATTTATATATGTACATATGCGCATATACATACATATATACGCTCACTTAAGTAGGAGAGAGCAAGATGTCGAACGTTGCCGTTCGTTTGCTTTGTCGTTCGTTCCGCGCTTTCGCTTGCAGTTCATTCAAGGTAACGGCAATGAGCAAGGTAACGACAAATGAGCAAGGTAACACTAATGAGCAAGGTAACGGCAAATGAGCAAGGTAACGACACATTTTTTCGTGCGTGCAGCCGGCTAAATCGAATTATAAGACGTTATCACGTCAAAAGGCGTGAAAATTCAAAAGGCCATGGATTATTAAACAACTTATAAAACATAAATTTGAACAGCAGTTAGAATTTTATTGCAATTAGTTAAAATAGTTCATAAGTAAAAACTTAATATGTTTAAGTGAATTACCCTAAATTTGAACAAATATTGTTGGAGCACTTAAAACTTGTCAAATATAAAATTATCAAAATAAATAATAATTTTTTGAATATAAAATGAAAAAATTCCGCTTCCTTGATTAGCTCATGAATAAAAAATAAAAAGAAAACTATTATAATTTACTCTGAAAAAAAGGAAAAAAGGGAGCAATAATCGAAGCATCATAAAACCAGCAGAGACAACGGACAACCACAACCAACACACCTTACCCCAAACGCCCTAGCAGAAGAAGACACAGGAAGAGCGGTTTATAGGAAAAGGAGTAAAAAACCCACAATGCCGAAGTAAGTATTAGGGAGGATAGAAAAAGTGCCAAAAAATCGTGTAAAAAAAGTACATCCGATAATAAGGAAAACGTCAGTTCATTATTTTTTTTAAATATATAATATTTAAAAATAATTAATAAATGTTTGTGAATTATTTCATAAAAGCTATTGTTTGAAATAAAACTCATCGTTCTTTATTGCATTAAGTCATTTATAGGGCATCTATAGTATTATTTTAAAACATGGCGCTTATTCTGACTAAACTACAATATGTACAGATATGAAATATATATCAAAAGAAAGGTTTTGATGAGCATATTTCCGGAAAATTATAAAAATTAAAATTGATTAATTTGTTCATGAAATGTTTGCGTGTTATATGCGTAAGCTCTTACATATTACATATGAATAAAAATATACACTTTTCTAATCATCATAACTTTTAATATGTATATAAAAGTTTCACATATGCTATTTACTTTCCGTGGGAAAAAAGCCCACCCAATTTTCGGGGGTCACATACTAGTTCAATTAATTGTGAAAATGGTCTAAGTTTAGAGCTTTAAAAGCAACATTTTTGTATGAAATTCATATAAAATTTCATATTGATAATAAATTTCCATTTATCAAGACTAAGAAAATTATAAATTAAAATGTAGCAATATATAAATATTCTTTAACTCATTCAAATGCAATTCACTGAATATCTCGAAACAAGAAATATATAACTTACACCACTTTCATAATTATGAGCACGTATTAATCCCAAAGAAGCAACGGAGCTGTTGCGTCGGAGGCTGTTTTGAAGAAAAGGGTCACACATTGTACGCCTTTCCTCGAGGCGGACAGGCTCGAAAGAGTTGGGCCCTGGCTTGCATTATGCAACCAGCAGACACAGATGGGCTATATGTTTGTAAGCGCCACTTTAGTTCAGAGCAAGTAACAAGTTTTCCAATAAGAGGTGTTATTTTGATATTCAAAGAAAAATTATATTTTTTAATATAAATGGTCGGATGTTTATTTCATTATAAAGAGAAGGTATGCCGTTAATAGTGGAAAATAACATCAGACAAATGACCACCACGATCACACCGAATTGCAAAGTGGCTGTCCTATGTCCTCGATAACCTCACGAATTCCATCTTTGAGGTTTTGAATGGACCCTTGGCTGTTGACGTAGGCCTTCTCTTTCACGTGACCCCAACGAAAAAAGTCACAAGGTGTTAAATCACAAGATCTCGGGGGACAATTGTGAGAGATATAACACGGTCCGGAAACTTTTCCCATAAAAGATCAATGGTTTCGTTGCTTGTGTGGCTCGTAGCGCCATGAATGATGAAATTATCATCAAATCGGACTTGAACTATAATAAAGCTGAATATGTTATCGATGGGTTCGTAGTCCATGGGGAAGATCAATACAAAAATAAAATTGGCAATAAATGTTTATTTTTTACGGTTAAGGGATTATGTTCCAAATAGAAATACGTGTTTTCGTATTATATCTGCAGTGGTGGTATACATACGGAGACATTATTGTCCATTTTGGGAAAAAATATCGCAACAACTAAAGAAAATGGTGTTAAATTTGAAAGGTACAGTTTGCGATCAAGGGCACTAGTGTTGAAAAGTATCTTTAACACTTTAGGAATTGCTGAGAAGTGCCCCTTTTTCCTGCACGAAGACACAAAGATTCTTTGCATGTGTGATTATTGCCACTTGATTTAGTATATCCGAAATATGTACCTTAATGAAATATGACATTTTTTCATCAAATGGAGTGACCAGCTTCAAGGTGATAAAAAAATTGTTTGATTTAGATCAAATGAATCCTCATTTTAAAATTTGTCCGAAACTAACGGAGGCCCATATATATCCCAGTTTTTTTGGAACAAATGAGCGTTTCACGCGAGTTAGTGTAACAGAAAACACACTACTGTAAACGATGACATCATCCAATGTATGATACAGAATCAGTAGTTTAGTTTTAAAAATATTCCTATTCCTATTCAGCAAATAGTAAACTAAATAAACATTATCAGCAAATAGTATATTATCAGCAAACAATAAACTAAAGAAACATTATCAGCAAATAGTATATTTCTATTATCAGCAAACAATTAACAAAAGAAACCAGAGCCTATAAATACACGATTAAGCATAGAAATAAGTCAGTCTTATAATATACTGAAGCATGTGTACTTCAGCTTATAATTGACATAAGTACATATTGATACAAATAAAATATATCTTTTTACTTAAACATCAAAAGTACTTATTTAATTGGGGGCTCAACCGGGATATTCAAAAAATAATACATATGAATGTTATGACAAAAGAAATCCTGAGCTAACAATAAATAAAAGTGTTAAGTGTTAAACAAGAAAATAAATTCCACATCCTTTGAAAAAGCAAGGACCGTTTAAACACAAAAATATCCAGACAGAACGTAGTACATACGAATACTATATAACCAATACTGGATCACCATAAAATTAAAATAATAAAAGAATTCGACAAAAACAGGATCATGGCCGAAGCAGAACTTAGAACGCTTAAACGAACCTTACAACAGGTCCAAGCGGACTTACAAGCTCTCCAAGCCAGAGGAACAGAATCCATAGTGGAACAACCAGCCTCGACATATCCTGCACTTACCGATCCGAACCAAATCAATTATGAAATGTATAAAAGTCTTCCTGTATTCGATGGGACAACAAAAGGATACAGATCATGGAGAAATACAGTTTCATACGCCATGAAATTAATAGAACACTTCAACGGTACAAGACAATATCATGATGCTCTTTTTACGGTGCGGTATAATAAAATACGTGGAGAAGCAGATGATCTATTACAGAATCATGGTACACCATTAAACTTCTAAGCTATAATTAATCGTCTAGATTACAATTATGCAGACAAGAGAAGTTACAAACACATTGATCGAAGAAATGAAACGTCAATATCAAGGCAGACAAACATTATCAGAATTCCATAGTAAAATTTGTCAAGTTTTTAATGCCGCTATGACGAAATGCGAAATAGACTATCCAGGAAACTTTGGTCCACTCCAAGAAGTCACCAAAGACATTGCCGTAGATTGCTTCCAAAATGGATTAAACGATGAATTCACCCAAACTACGCTCTATGGAAGTAAACCCAGAGATTTAGAGAGCGCATATGCCATTGCAAGTGAAATAGAATATAAAAGAATGAACAACCCTTTGAGAAGGAACACAACACAAAGGAGTTATGTACGTCAAGACAACACGAGATACCAACCTGTTGTCCAACCTAGAGAAAACAATATTAAATACACCTCGACACCCATGGAAGTAGACAACTCCTATAGAAATGTTCGACCACAACAACAAACAAATCAATGGCAACCTCAAAATCAGAACCCATTCAGAAGTAATTATGACCGACAACTCGCAGGATTTCCTCCAACCAACACAAATCGAGGAGAACCATTCAAACGAGAACACCAACCAAATTCAATGAGAAGCAATACCATGCCACAGAAACAACAAAGAATAAATCAAATCCTAGACGATGATCCAGCTGAATCAACCGAGGTAAACATAGATGAAGAAGAATTTGAAAATAGGGCCACTTTTTTAGAAGAATAAACAATTTGCCGTGTCTTCAAGTTGTTGTTAAAGATAAAAAGAAATTAAATATTTTAATAGACACAGGATCAACATCCAATTATATAAAAAAAGACATTAAAGAAGGAAAATCAATCCCCATACAACCCTTTGTTAGTAGAACTCTGAATGGTTCAAACACAATAAATTCAGGAAAATACATTTATATGTTAGGAAGAAAAATATTATTTTTCGAAATTGATAAATTGCAAGATTTCGACATGATTTTAGGAGAACAGACTTTAAGAGAAATGTATGCGAACATTGACTTGAATCTGTACAAACTAAATTATAAAATATTTAAAAACAAAACTAAAGAAACAATAAATTTCACCATTGACAATGAAAAATATAGGAGAGAGATAGAGGAAATAATGAAAATAAACGAGGAAACAAATCCTACATTACCCTTTACTACAACAATTGAAGCTACTATTAGAACAAAAAGTAATGACCCGATGTGGACAAAACAATACCCATACCCTTTTTCAGACAATGATTTTATAAACAAAGAAATAGAGAAAATGTTAAACAACGGGATAATAAAACCAAGTAGAAGTCCCTATAATTCACCCATTTGGACTGTGCCAAAGAAAGGATTAAATGAAGAAGGAAAACCAAAAAGAAGAATGGTTATAGATTTTCAAAAATTAAATAACGAAACTATAACAGACAGATATCCTATTCCAGACGTTAATATGACTATACAAAATTTAGGAAAAGCAAAAATTTTCACTACTCTAGATTTAGAGGCAGGATTCCACCAAATAAAAATAAAGGATTCAGACACAGAAAAAACAGCCTTCAGTATAAACGGAGCAAAGTATGAATTCTTAAGAATGCCATTCGGACTAAAAAATGCACCATCAATCTTTCAAAGATGTGTAGACGACATATTGAGAGAATATATAGGCAAATTCGTGCATGTATACATAGACGATGTATTAATATATTCATCCTCACCTGATGAACATATCGAACACATAAGAATTGTTATACAAGCACTCAGACAAGCTAACATGAAAATCTCATACGAGAAGTCACATTTTTTCAAAAATTGTATAGAATATTTAGGACACATAATTAAACATGAAAGAATAACAGTGGACCCACAAAAAATTGAAACTATAAAAAATTATCCACCCCCGACTAATCTGAAGGAATTAAGATCATTTTTGGGATTAGCAGGATACTATAGGAAATTCATTAAAGACTATGCCAAACGAACAAAACCTTTAACATTATATTTACGAGGAGAAAACGGAATGATTAACAAAAAGCAAAGTGAAAAAACAAAGATAAATTTAGATGAGATGGCTCTGAAAACTCTAGAAGACATTAAAGAAGCTCTACAAGAACAAATAGAACTTTTCCAACCAGATTTTAATAAAGCCTTTGATCTAACCACTGACGCAAGTAATTTTGCCATAGGAGCAGTGTTATCCCAGAATAGAAACCCAATCTGTTTTATTTCTAGAACCCTAAGCGAAACTGAACAAAGATACAGCACGAACGAAAAAGAACTATTAGCCATTGTTTGGGCATTACAAAAATTAAGAAATTATTTATACGGTAGATCAGACATAACGATATACACGGACCACCAATCCTTAATATACTCAATATCAGAAAAAAATCCAAATAATAAATTGAAGAGATGGAAGAATTTAATTGAAGAATACGGAGCTAAATTAATGTATAAACCAGGAGCACAAAATATTGTAGCTGACGCACTTAGTCGCCAACAACTAAACCAGATAAGCTCAGATGACGGTTCTATACACTCACAAGAAAGCTCACACACAGATAAAATCAAGCGAGTAAAGAAAAGCATTAATCACTTTAAAAATCAAATAGTAATAAAAAAAGAGAAGAAATTAACTAGAATATCTTCTGAAAACATATTTAGTTACTTTAGACACACAATCTACTTCGAAAAATTAGACACACTAATTTCAGATTTGAAAACTGTAATTCAACCAAATATTACAAACGCAATCACTACTAGTGAAGAAATATTGTTCGAAATACAAACCAAACTCATAACTCACTTAGACACAACTAAAATTATTATCGCGAATCCGCTAGTAAAAGATATAAAAACTGAAGACGAACAACACGCTATAATAAACATGACACACGAAAGAGCACATAGAAATTACAAAAATAATATATTAGAAGTAGAAGAAAAATATTATTGGCCAAAACTAAAAGAAATGACCAAATTAAGAGCACAAATATGTGAACTTTGCAAACAATGCAAATATGACAGGAAACCTAACAAACTAAACTTTGGCGAGACACCAATACCCAACAAAGTAGGTACACACTTACACATGGACATATTATACATGGACAATAAAATGTACATATCAACCATAGACAAATATTCAAAATTTTGCTATTTAAGAGAAATACATGACAAAAAAGGCACGTACATGTATCTAACGGAAATACTCTCACAAATATTTCCATACGCGACTAATCTAATGACCGATAACGAATCAACATTCACGAGTCATGCATCAAAAGCACTCTACAATCGACTACAAATACAGCATACTGTAGTGCCACCACACCATTCAACATCGAACGGCCAAATAGAACGTACGCACAGTACACTATTAGAACTAACAAGGTTACTAGCAAAACAACAAAAAACTAAACATCACGAAATAATATTTGAAGCAGTACGACAATATAATAAAACAATCCATTCTGTGATAGGATTAAAACCCGAGGACGTGTTTTTTAACAGAGGGGAAGTGAAATACAATTCTATAAAAAATAAACTTGTACAAAACCAACGAAAGTTATTAGAGAAACAAAAAAATACAAACAAATTAGTCACATACAAAGAAGGAGACGTGATCTTTATTAAAACAAAAAGAAGAAATAAAGTGACAGACAAATACGCGAAGAAAATAGTAAAAGAAGATAAAGGGAAAACTATATTAACTAGAGAAGGCAGAATAGTGCACAAGGATAACATTAGAATAAATTAAAAATGTTCAAGATAATAATTACCCTGTTTTTTATACAAATGATACAAGGACAAGTAGAAATAACAGACTTAAAAAATAAAGACTATCTATTAATCAAAACAAACCCTTTATATACATTTGATAAAAGTGAATATTTATTTCACTTGATTAACCTAACAAAAATAATCGAACCACTCGAAAACACAATGAGAAATGTATATAACATGGAACCTGACACACAAATTTTATACAACAAAATAGAAACATTAAGGAAACAACTGAACCCCAGGACTAAGAGAGGAATTAACTTTTTAGGGACAGGATTGAAATGGATAACAGGCACACCTGACCATGACGACGAAATAGAATTACAAACTAAAATGAACCAGCTATTAGAAAATAATAATAAACAAAGAATCATAAATTCTCTATTCGAAAAAATATTAGAACGAATTCAGCCAGAACAAGTGACACAAAAAATTATATTACAAGAAGTTTATAACGAATTAAATAATCTTTTAATGACTATAAATTTAGCTAAAAATAACAACTTTTTATCTTCGACACTCGACTTAGAAGAAATTAAAGAAATAGTTAATATTGAAACCACAGATGTACCAATAATAAATATATTAGAATACGCAGAAATAAAGATAGTCAAATATGAACAAACATATATTATTATATACAAATATCCAAAAATTGTAAATAAATGCTCCCAATTTATTATCCATTCAATAGCCTCGAAAAAAGGAAAAATTGTACTAGACTCAAATATAGGGAAATGCAAAAATAAATTCCAAAGAATAAAAAATTGTAAAAACTTCATTGATTTAACGATATGTAAAAAAGGAAAAGATGACCAATGCACACTAAACATCCTAGACAATAGAGAAGCGAGTTGTAATGTAATTAAAGAAAATAATGAACCATTAACAGACTATGGAAATGGGAACATTATCATAGATGGTGTAAATATTATAAACAAAAATAAGACTCTAAAAGGAAATTTTTTATTACAATATAACAAGACTATAGATATTAATAACAACACATACATAAATCTAAAAGATAAAATTGTAGAAATATTACATGAAAAACATAAAGAAAAATTAAATGTACTCGAATATTTAGAATCTCAAACAAATTATAAATTCGACAATATACAAGAAATATCTTCAATATTTATACCCATCGAAGAACACCCAATCATAAGTTTCACATTAATAACAATAACTATCATAAGTATATATCTCATAATAACATTGGGGATTAAATATTATAAATCACATCGAGAACAAAGAATTGAAAAGGAAATGACAAGATTACTCAAAGAAAACGAAGAACAAGTTCAAATGCTACTTCGACTTAAACAAACAGAACAGGGACGTTCAAATTTCTAAGGAGGAGGAGAGTTAGTGTAACAGAAAACACACTACTGTAAACGATGACATCATCCAATGTATGATACTGAATCAGTAGTTTAGTTTTAAAAATATTCCTATTCCTATTCAGCAAATAGTAAACTAAATAAACATTATCAGCAAATAGTATATTATCAGCAAACAATAAACTAAAGAAACATTATCAGCAAATAGTATATTATCAGCAAACAATAAACTAAGGAAACATTGTCAGCAAATAGTATATTTCTATTATCAGCAAACAATTAACAAAAGAAACCAGAGCCTATAAATAGACGATTAAGCATAGAAATAAGTCAGTCTTATAATATACTGAAGCATGTGTACTTCAGCTTATAATTGACATAAGTACATATTGATACAAATAAAATATATCTTTTTACTTAAACATCAAAAGTACTTATTTAATTCGCGCAAATCAGGTCCTGAGGAATTCGGTAGCCTCTGACGACTACATGATCAAATGCGGTAAGCCCACACAGATGTTTGTTAAAAAAATGAATGATCTATTTGTCGAATTGGATACAAAAAATTTCCAGTCGAAAAATCCTTTAAAGTGTCCGATTAGGCGGGGTGACAGCAAAAAAATTGATAAATTGAATAAACATCTAGATTTTTTGCGGTCATTCAAGTTGCCGGGAAAAGCACACGTAAATGCATCGAAGGTTTCCGCATAACGATTTTAGCGATGCAAAAGTTATGCGAGGAACTTTTTATCGAACAAAGCGAGCTAGTCAGGGTATGAATAGCCATCCAACAGCTCATGAAGTCCAATATATAGTCAATGAAAATTTTACGCCAGAGTTTTCAGGAAAAAGGTTCAAACTGTACAGGCGATGACGATATACATAAATTTAGATTAGAATGTAGGCCCCGAGGATCGTCATCTTGAGACAGAAGTAGGAGACTGGCAAAATGAAGATCTCGTTTTAGAAGAGATTAATGTGGAAGACGTCAATTTTGCTGTAGAAAGTGATGAAGCTGAGGTACAAGTGCAGCGTTGCTTCACTGGTTATGGTATTTAGCAAAAAGTGCTGTGTAAACTCAAATGTGAAAAGTGCACCCACGCCTTCACGAAAGCAAAAGGAGAGCTGAAGTTACATACAGAAGCCCTGATTAGGTCTAAAAACTTCAGCGATTTAAGGCTTGTCAATCCTGAAGACAGAGTTTTCGAAGGGTGTCAACTCCAAATGGAGTGGTACCGTCAGCTCTTCGCAGAATATGCCCACATTGCAGGCCTTAAGTTTTATGTTGGCCGTTTTAAAAGAAAAAACACAAAAAATATTTCCCGACTGGTTTGTAGGATCTGGCGAGTGTAGAGATCATCGCGTAAAACTATTAGATTTTCTTTTAACTGTTCTTCTGTTCAAAAATACAAAGTGGCTCTTGCGAAAAGAGGTAAATAGTGTCAGATTGAGAAAAGTTCAAATTAAATTAAAAAAACTGTAGTAGGCTGTAAGCCAGGGCCCCACGAAAAGAGATGCACCATTCACACAGGTAATTAATAATCGTATTAGCTACCTTTTTATATGATGATACCTATTCTTTTATTTCAGGGTTTTCCAGTTTTGTTTTTTTTTTTCTTCTCTTTCAGGTACCGCCCGAGCCTAGATTTGTAAAGCACTACAATTTTCTCTTAATCATGATGGATTGAGAATAGTGTTTTAAAAATCAGGTAAATCGCAACAACTTAATCGGTGTCAATATCGATGTCCAGTGAGAAATTGTTATAATATGAGAACAATTTCGTAATTCGTGCTTTCACAATTTTATATATTTTTTATTTCAGGAAATGTAAATACCTATTATTTACAGTATTGTAATACATATACATATATTAAGTGCCCAACTAAGTTCTCGCTGTTTTTTTGATGAAAATACAACTTTATTCTGAAAAAATGGTTACAAGTGAATCATTGAAAGCATTGCACTTTTATCCATCTTGCTGGTAGATTCGTTCACCGTAGCGGTAAAACTGTTAATCTTTTGAGGCTTTCCACGGATCAAGCCATTTTTTGATGTCTTCATATGAATGACCATGTGCCATCGATCGGAACAAGTGTTAATCGGACGGCGCAATATCTGGAGAATATGGCGGGTGGGGTAGGATTTCCCATTTGAGTGTTTCCAGGTAGGTTTTAATGGGTTTGACAACGTGAGGCCGAGCGTTGTCATGCTGTAGAATCACTTTTTCATGCCTCTCCGCGAACTGCGGTGTATTGAAGTCGATACCGATCTCCAGTGATGGTTTTGCTTGGTTTTAACAGTTCATAATAAATAACACCAACTTGGTCCCACCAAATACATAGCAAAATCTTCGCAGCGTGAATATTCGGCCGAGGCGACGACGTAGAAGCATGACCGGGCAGTCCCCATGATTTTCTTTTCTTTGAATTGCTGTAAAGAATCCATTTTTCATCACCCGTTACGATGCGATGAAGAAAACTCTTCCTTTTTTGCCGTTGGAGTAGTTGTTCACAGGCGAAAAAACGACCTTCAATATCCTTTGGTTTTAACTCATAAGGAATCCAAGTCCCCTGTTTCTGAATCATTCCCAAAGCATGCAATCGCTTGGTAGTTTTTGATACTGAAGCAAGCTCTTCTTGCATATGACACGGATCCTCAATGAGCAATGCCTCCAATTCAGCGTTTTCGAAGGTTTTTGGCCTTCCTTCACGCGGACGGTCGTCACTATTAAAATCACCGTCTTTGAAGCGACGGAACCAATCTCAGCACGTTGTTTCGCTTAAAGCAGCATCTCCATATACTTTTTGTAGCTCTCGATGCTCTTCAGCCGCCGTTATCAACACTTCTGGCAAAAGAATAGTCATTCGGCTCAAAATCAGACATTTTTATAAAACCAAAAGTATATGATACCAAAACAAAATCACTAATGTGTCGAAGCAGTTTTTTTACCATATGTCTTAGCTTGGTTTATGAAGTTTAGGTTAAGTTAGAATCGACTAGCACACACTGCTGGCGGCATGTATTGATTAGTTGAGCACTTCATATATATAATATATGTACATGTAATATAAATATATATACATATATGAGGTGTGTTCAAAAAGTATCACGTATTTTGAATTTTCGTAGGTTACGTATATTCGATTTTCGAGTTGTTTGTGGCGATATGTTGGTACTAATGTCTCCCACTCATGCCGACGAGTTCGGCCATTTTCAATGTTCAATTAATTGTTGACAGCTGCTTTGCTTGCGCGTGTTTGGGCTCGTCTTCGATTTTTACCTATTCAAAAAGATGGATAAATTCAAATTTTGTGTGAAAAACGATTTAAATGCATGCAGTGGATTCATTCCGAATGTTGACTGTGTCATACGGAGAAGCTACTTTGGACCAAGACAACGTTTATCGGTAGTACAAAATGTTCTCAGAAGGCCGAAAGGATGTGAACGACGAAAAGAGTGCCGGACGCATGAGCACTTCAACAACAGACAAAAAAAGAGATGAAGCGAAGAAAATGGTATTGGCAAACGTCGAATCACCGTTAGAGAAGTTGCTGAGGACCTAAACATATCGATTGGCTCGTGCCATTCGATTTTTTTTCAATGATTTGGGCATGAGAAGGGTTGCCGCAAAATTCGTACCAAAACTGCTCAATTTGGACTCTGTCCGCGACGACCCAAATTTGCTCCAGAGGGTCATAACTGGTAACGAATCGTGGGTTACTGGTTATGACGTGGAAACCAAAGCTCAATCATCTCTATGGAAGTTGCCGCACGAACCAAGACCGAAAAAAGCGCGCCAAGTTTGGTCGAATGTAAAAGTTTTGCTTACCGTTTTCTTAGATTGCAGGGGCGTTGTGCATCATGAGTTCTTGCCACAGGCTAAAACGGTCAATAAGGAGTATTACCTGCAAGTTATACGCAATTTGCGCGAAGCAATCCGCCAGAAGCACCCAGATTTGCGAAAGAACAAAAATTGGCTCTTGCACCACGATAACGCTTCTGCTCACACATCGTTACTTGTGCGCGACTTTTTGGCCAAAAACAATACACTAATGATGCCACAGCCACCGTAATCCCCAGATCTGGCCCCATGTGACTTTTTTCCCAAAACTGAAGAGGTCCATGAAAGGACAACGCTACGCTACGATTGACGAGATGAAGACGGCATCGAAGGAGGAGCTGAACAAAATAAAAGAAATGATTTTTTGAAGTGCTTCGAAGATTGGAAAAAACGTTGGCACAAGTGCGTAATACTTCATGGGGATTACTTTGAAGGGGACAAAATAGATATTAATGAATAAATAAATAGTTTTTGAAAAACACAAAATTCGCGATACTTTTTGAACACATCTCGTATATAAATTACTTGTTGATAAAAATAAAAAATAAAAATTCAAAAAATTAGTATTTCAATTTCCTTAAGGATAATAACATTTATTTGGTAAGAGGAACTTAAAAAACATGTACCAATAAAATAATTCGCCAGGATTTCGTTACAAAATCAATTTATTCGTTCAGCTAAATCAAATGAATATCTGCATATGAAAAATCGTTTTGCGTGCCTAAGTCGACCTCAAGCAGCTCGCCGCACCTCAAATAGCTTCAATTTTTAAGGGCCTGAGACGACCTCAAGCAGCTCGCCACACCTCAAATAGCTTCAATTTTTAAGTGCCTATGGCGACCTCAAGTAGATCGCCGCACCACAAATGTGCCGAAACCTATGAGAAACCACAACCACTTTCTGCATAAGGACACCTGTACTGCAGTTGTTCTGTAGCATCCGTTCGCAGACGCCCACACGATTTGAACTTCGATAGAGCCCTAGTAGCTGTTAAACCTGTAAGACTGTTAAACCAGCACGGAAGCGTGTGCTGGATTATTGCGGTATTTATATAAATTAAGATATCGAATAAGAAAAGTGAATAAGAAATAAAAGTGAAAAATATTGTGAAAAAAATAAAATAAAAGGAATATTTCAAAAGTAAAGTAAATTAGAGGAAAATAATAAATATTAATTTCCAGAAAAAAAAAAATATAATTATAGACTTAAAGGAACATTGCAAAAGTAAAGTAAATTAGAGGAAAATAATATTTATTTCCCGAGAAAGAAAAATTAAGATATCGAATAAGAAAAGTGAATAAGAAATAAAAGTAAAAATTTTGACAAAAAAATATAATTAAAAAAGTAAAGGATTATTTCAAAAGTAAAGTAAATTAGAGGAAAATAATATTAATTTCCAGAGAAAGAAAAATTAAGATATCGAATAGGAAAAGTGAATAAGAAATAAAAGTGAAAATATTGTGAAAAAACACAAAAATATAATTAAAAAACTCAAGGAATATTTCAAAAGTAAAGTAAATTAGAGGAAAATAATATTAATTTCCCGAGAAAGAAAAATTAACCAATAAAAGTGAATACAGAAAATAAAAAAAGGAAGTAAAAGAAAGAGCAAATTAATAAATAAAGGTGAATACGAAAGTATTTGAGAAAAGTTTAAGAAAAGTTAAGAAAAAAAAAGTAAACAGTTAAATTAAATTTGTATAAAGCCTTGTTAAATTTATATTATATATATAAAATGAGTAACCCAAACAACCTCATTAGGCCACAGGTCCGTAACCTACCAAACATACCAATCCCTCCAAATCGCAATACTAAACCCGGACTCAGTGAATTTATTACCAATATTGGAACGAACGTTCTTAGAAACACAGACAGAGAAGCCATAGGGACGGACCAAATAATTAATCCTGAACATCTTAGCAGTTTAAACGAACTAGACAGAATACCGGACATTGTCCGGTCTATAAGGGAATTTTCAGGAAAAGAAGATGAATTTAATTCATAGAAGAAATCGGTAGAAAGAATCCTTAAGATCTACGAACCATCTGTAGGAACACCCAAATTCTATGGCATTTTTAGTGTCCTTCGAAACAAAATTATCGGCAAAGCTCATGCTATTTTGGAGTCATACAATACGCCATTAAATTGGAAATCTATACTTAAATGTCACCGTGACATATCCACTAAAGAATATCTAATGACCACCATAGTACAAGGCAATCAATCTATACAAGAATACTACCAAACAGTTTACAAACATCCATCACTAACACTAAATAAAATAGGATTATGGACATACCCCATGAAGCAACCTGCACAAACTTATAGGGATAAAGCCCTCGACACGTTCATAAGTGGACTACTCGGAATGCGAGCACCTGTTGACTTACCACAGGCCCTCCACCTGTGTGAACTACGCTTGTAATAACCAAAATAGAAAAAGTTTTCAGAACCAAGCACCACCAGTGCTACCAAGAAGATTCAACCAGCAAACCCCACAAAGACAACAAACATTTTACCCAAAACCCCAGCAAAAACCAGAGCCAATGAGTGTAGACCAGAGTCTACAAACAAGAAGAATATACCATATGAATCGGCCACCATCGAATCGAAATTTCCAAAGAAAAAGACCAAAAACAATGCAACCACCAATACAGGATAAACGACAACGCAATTTTAATACAGAAACACAGTACGAAGATGTAACCAATACACCATACCACGAAGACACTTAAACATTACCCGAATATGTCGACGCTATCAGGAACTATAACATAGAAGAAGACGACCAACCGGATTACAAAAACCAATTTCAGGACGTTGATTTTATAGACATTCATTTTTTAGAATGCATGTCTCTTCGTTGCCATATATTGAGAGCAAAACTAGCGATGGAGAGATAATAAAAATCTTGATAGATACTGGTTCTAACAAGAATTACGTTCAACCTTGTTTAGTAAAAAACAAATTAAAAATGAAAACCCTTTAAAAGCCAATTCAGTAGGAGGATATATCGATGTTACCCACCACACATTTGCAAACCTCTTTAACTTAAAAGAATCCAATATAAAATTTTTTATCCTACCCAGCTTAAAATCATTTCACGCCATCATAGGAAACGACTCTTTAAAAGAATTAGGTGCAATAATACACACCAAGGATAATTATATGACTATTAAAAACTGTTTAAGAATAAAACTGAAGCAACAGATTTCACAAGATGTGAATTCAATTAATATACGATCAGAGCATTTGACCCCAATCCAAAACTCAATGTTGAGAAAAATAACTGAATATTACAAATCTTTATTTAGCGATCCAGATGAAAAACTGACATTTACAACCATTGTAAAAGGCGAGATTAAAACAATATCAGGAGCCCCAGTCTATACAAAAAACTACCCCTATCCTATGTGTCTCAAAGACCATGTCGAAAAACAAGTTGAGAAATATCTCCACGACGGTATTATTCGACCATCTAGGTCTCCATACAACTCGCCTGTATGGGTAGTACCAAAAAACTCAGATGCGTCAGGAGAGAAAAAATACCGAATGGTGATAGACTATTGGAAACTAAACTCAGTAACAATAGCCGATAAATACACAATCCCCGCAATAAATGGAGTACTTTCAGAACTCGGAAAGAATAAATTCTTTCAGTACTCTGTCTAAAAAGTGCCTTCCATCAGATTCCTTTAAAGGAAACAGATATAGAGAAGACAACTTTTTTGGTGAATAATGGGAAATATGAATTAACCCGATTACCTTTCGGTCTCAAGAATGCTCCTTCTATTTTCCAATGAGCTCTTGATGAAATTTTAAGGGATCACATAGGGAAAAGGTGTTATGTTTCCATCAATGACGTTGTTATATTCAGTAAAGATCAACGATACCTTGAAACAAGCAAATTTAAAAATTCAGCTTGACAAATGTGAATTCTTAAAAACAGAAGTAGAATTTTTAGGTTCTATAAACCCCAAAAAGTAGAGTCAATAATAAATTTTCTGGCCTCCAAAACCGTGAAAGACTTAAGATTATTTTTAGGTCTGTCTGGTTTTTATCGCCGCTTCATCAGGGATTATGCGAAACTCGCGAAACCTCTGGCAGCCCTTTTAAGACGGGAGGATGGACGTGTGTCTAAGAATCGATCCAAAAATATTCAAATCATATTAAATGAAGAAGCCTTAATTGCATTCGACAAAATCAACCTTTCCTTGACTACGGAAGATATAATACTAAACTATCCCGATTTTACAAAACTATTTTAATTAACCACAGCCGCATCTAACTATGCAATAGGAGCAGTCCTATTTCAAAATGAAAGGCTCATCGTTTTCACATCTCGTACATTGAGCGAAACAGAAGAAAACTACGCTACCAACGAAAAAGGGATGTTAGCCAACATGTGGTCATTAAACAATTAACGTAATTATCTCTATGGATCACGAAAAGTTCAAATCTTTACGGACCATTAGCCTTTAACTTACGCCCTCAGCAATAAGAATAATAACAATAAAATGAAGCGATAGAAAACCGTCCTTGAAGAGTATAATTATGAATTATACATACTACAAACGAGGAGAGGTAAACGTCGTAGCAGACTACCCCAAATCAACCATCTAACAAATTCAGAAAATGACAATAATTCACTAAGCGAAACTATCCACAGCGATAGTTCTTCACATCATTTGGTACCAATAGCCCAAGAACCAATAAATGTGTTCAAGAATCAAATTTTCTTAAAATTGAAGAAACGTCATCTTATCAATTTCAAATTATGTTTTCAACTTATCATAGGCATATCGTTACTGAAACTGAATTCAACCAACAAAATTTAATAAATCTTCCGAAAAGATATTATATCTAAATCCATCGGTTATTAATGGCCTTCATACTGAATTCATACTGAAGAGAACACCTTAGGAAAAATCCAAGAAATTTACCCATTTGTTTTAGCAAGTGCAGAGAAAGATTCGCACGAAACATAATAAAAGACTTACCTAACGAAACAGAACAGAATAATGAAATAATTAAAGAACACAAACACGCTCATAGAAATGGTCGCGAGAACAAAGCACAACTTCTAAGAACTTTTTACTTCCCACAGATGCAAGCAAAAATCGATAGAATCATTAAACAGTGTAAAATACGCAAAGAACAGAAATACGAACGACATCCTACGAAACCGCTATTACAATCAACTCCTATTCCTCAATATCCAGGACAAATAGTTCACCTCGACATTTACCATACTCACAAAAAAGTAAAACTAACAGCCATAGATAAATTCTCCAAGTATGCCCAAGCAAAAGTAGTCAATTCTAGAGCAAGCCAAAATATAATGCAACCCTTGAGAGAAATCCTTTTAAACTACGGAATCTCCGAAAAGATAGTCATTGATAACGAAAAATCTTTGGGATCACACTCAATAATACATTTGATACAAGACCAATTTAATATAGAAGTTTTTAAAGCATCCCCATATACCAGTACTGTCAATGGACAAATAGAAAGATTCCACTCAACTATAAGAGAAATCATGAAAAATCATTAGAAAAATCATTGCACAAATACAACCACACGATTCATTCCACCACCAATCAAAAACCAGTCGAGTTATCCTTCGAATGAAGAGTATCAACAAATGCTTTCCAAGAAAAGAATCATAACTATCACAATGAAAATAAGCAAGTTTTTAAAGACTATAACCCAAGAGATATTATATTTGTAAAAACCAACAAAAGAATAGGAAACAAACTTTCATGTAGAAATCAGGCAGAACAATAAAGGACTAATTAGGCAATCATAAAAATTTACAGCAAGGACATCCTACTAATACTAACGATATTAATCATCACAACCACTAGCTTAACTGACATGGAAGTACTAGACTATTCGAAAAATCATCTAACAACGATCAATGACGGACAAGCTAAAATACAGGAAGGGACATTCAAGATAATACACAATATTGACCTGGACCAATACGACAATTTTTTAAAAGACGTACTAACCTACCTCAACAAGGATATTCCCGCAAACAACCTTTTCTACTTCATCCTTAAATCTTAAGACATATCTTTAGAAATGCTTTCAAACATAAAACCAAAAATGCAATTTATGAATAAGAGAGCAAAAATGCATACATAATTTTGCTGGTATTGAATAATGATCTAAACAAACTAAAGGAAAATAATAATGATCAAGTAATGGTAATGAACAAGTAATGGTTAATGAAGTTTTCAATGAAAGAATTAACAACTTAACAACATTAGGAAATAAATTACTAAATTCGATAAGAAAAGACAATTATGTAATAATTAAAATAACTCTGAATCTGGAAAGTAAAATAAGAATTATTAAAGAAGAATTAATAAACATTAAGTACGCCATTCAATGGGCTAAAATTGGAATTATGAATACAATATTGTTGAATAAAAAAGAAATTGAGATAGCAATCATGAAATTAAAAGAAAAAAGAATGCCATTCACATCAGTAGAAGAAGCACTAGAATATGCAAAAGTTAACGTAATAACTAAGGAATCTAGAATTTTAAAAATACCATTTTTAAAAATACCACTAAAAACCATATTTACTTATAAGAATATTATATGTATTATAATAAGACCAGTTAAGAGAAGCAAAGAAATTACTAAAATTGATTTTTAAGAAATACTAAAAGACAAATATGAAATATATGGAATTAAGAATAAATATATGAAATAGAATGAAATATAAATTTGTGGGAGAAATAACATAATTATATTAATATTAGTAACAGCACCTGCATCCCTCAAATACTAAGTAGTAGAAAATCATTTTGCACAATAAGTAATAATCAACACATACCAACTATCGAGGAAATACAGCATGGAATAATCTTACTAAACGACTTCAATGAAACACTAAAAACGGAAAAAGAGCAGCGAACAATTACTGGCACTTATCTTATCAAGTTTCACAACACACCATTGAGCATCAATAACGAAACATTCACTAATATCGAAATGTCTACGTTGCAGCAGGACCAGCGATCATACAGCCAACACCGCCCTCAACGAACTACATATTAACAACACGAAAAAGATAAATTTGTTAAGAACAAATTCGACAATAAACAAGAGTGCAATGCTAGGACTAACAATAACCTTCACAATAATAATTATAACCTTCAAATTTTGGATAAAACCCACATCAAAAATAATCATCCAAGAAGTACCAACGGAACCATTCAAATTGGTCGACCTAAAGTCCAGCACGGCCGCCGTAGCGGAATGGGTTGGTGCGTGACTACCATTCGCAATTCACAGAGAGAACGTCGGTTCGAATCTCGGTGACACACCAAAATTAAGAAAAACATTTTTCTAATAGCGGTCGCCCCTCGGCAGGCAATGGCAAACCTCCGAGTGTATTTCTGCCATGAAAAAGCTCCTCATAAAAGTATCTGTCGTTCGGAGTCGGCTTAAAACTGTAGGTCCCTCCATTTGTGAAATAACACCAAGACGCACACCACAAATAGGAAGAGGAGCTCAGCCAAACAACCAAAAAGGGTGTACGCGCCAATTATATATATATAAAGTTTGGCAAAGAAGTCTTGCGGTATTTCCGCAAGCTTGTCTTTGCAAGCGCGTAGTTCTAGTTGTATTCGTCGCATCGGTTCACGCTAGAGCTTTTTGGAAAGCTCTCTTCACGTGCTAACACGTGTTTGATTAATTGTTGTTTGCTTCTAGTCGTTCGTGAGTTATAGCGTCGCAAACATGGAGCAAAATAATGAGAAAATACGGCATATTTTACAGTACTACTACGATAAAGGCAAAAATGCATCTCATGCTGCCAATAAAATTTGTGCAGTTTATGGACCCGATACAGTTTCCATTTCCACCGCACAACGATGGTTTCAACGTTTTCGTTCTGGTGCAGAGGTGATCGAAGATGCGCCACGGTCCGGAAGGCCTGTCGTCGAAAATTGCGATAAAATCGCTGAATTGATTGAAAGAGACCGGCATAGTAGCAGCCGTAGCATCGGCCAAGAGCTGGGCATGAGTCGTCAAACCGTTATAAACCATTTGAAGAAGCTTGGATTGAAAAAGAAGCTCGATGTATGGGTGCCACACGACTTGACGCAAAACAACATTTTTGCCCGTATGGATGCATGCGAATCGCTTCTGAATCGCAACAAAATCGACCCGTTTTTGAAGCGGATGGTGACTGGCGATGAAAAGTGGATCACTTACGACAACGTGAAGAGCAAACGGTCGTGGTCGAAAAGCGGTGAAGCTGTCCAGACGGTGGCCAAGCCTGGATTGACGGCGAGGAAGGTTCTTCTGTGTGTTTGGTGGGATTGGCAGGGAATCATCTACTATGAGCTGCTCCCCTATGGCCAAACGTTCAATTCGGACCTGTACTGCCAACAACTGGATCGCTTGGATGCAGCACTCATGCAGAAGAGGCCATCTTTGATCAACAGAGGCCGAATTGTCTTCCATCAGGACAACGCCAGGCCACACACATCTTTGGTGACGCGCCAGAAGTTCCGGGAGTTCGGATGGGAGGTTCTTTTGCATCCACCGTATAGTCCGGATCTCGCACCAAGTGATTACCACCTATTTCTGTCCATGGCGAACGAGCTTGGTAATCGGAAGTTGTCCTCAAGAGAGTCCTATGAAAATTGGCTCTCCGAGTTTTTTGACAATAGGGAAGCGAGCTTCTATAAGAGGGGCATTATGAAGTTGGCATCTCGTTGGGAACTCGTCATCGAACAAAACGGCGCATATTTGACTTAAATCGCATTATTATAACCAATTTTATGAACAATTGAAAATTCAAGAAAAATACCGCAAGACTTTTTTGACAACCTTATATAAGGTGCAGCACCCTACCGAATCTCCCAGATTCATCAATTAACACAATTAATAACCAACTAGGAAACGTCGTTAGTTATTAAAATCTTCAACTACTTGACCTACCCTATTTCTAATAAGACGATCGAGGACAATCGTTTTTAAGAAGGGAGGAGTTAACGCTGCTTATGCTGAAAGTTCATCCACTACACGCGTTTCCGTTTAACGCTACATATGATGAAAGTTCATCCACTTCGTTGCTCGATCTTTTCGCTGACGCTATGTCTGTAATAAACCGTGTGAACGACAACAAGCCAAATTCTGCGAATATGATCACGTGGCATAACAGGTGAATGTGGGTATGCATTGGTTAAGTTAGCTTTAAGAAATTTTGTAGAGGCTAGTTTAAATTTGAAAGTTGTTAAATAAAGACGGAGCTTCCTCCAAAAAAAAATATTTTTTAAAATAAATTAATGTAGTAATAATTTATACAAACTTCCGTAGACATATGTACATATATTTGAACTTACATAAGTACATATGAGGCTGCGAGCCCCTATCACAGAAACATACGCATGCAGAGGCATAAAGCGAGTGCTTTGTGTGTACTGTTGTATATAAAGGGGTTTCCAATAACAGGTGTTATTTTGAATAGCCCGCTACTTCGGTAGATGTCACTTCTGAAGCTGTCATTTTTTGATATTTGACAAGTAGAAACTACGCAAATACTACACAAGGAACAGTACACGCTTAAGCAACGCACTGAAATTATTAAAATTCACTATAAAAATGGTGAAAATTTGGCACAGACAGTTCGTAAAAGTCGAACATTTTTGGGTCATCGTGAAGCATCTTGTCGGACCGCAATACAGAAATTGGTGAAAAAAGTGGTTGTATGTAAAGTCGGTTTACTGAAGATAGTTTAACGTGACAACGTCTTAAGAAAATACTGATGGAATGGTTGCATTTTTCAAAAGAAAATTTTAATTTTATTTGTTTGATATATATTTTGTATGGATATAGAGAAGGAGGTAAATGGAATCGCAATGGAATTGATCAAGTTACACAAACGTGAAAAATTACGAAACATTTATCAAATTCATAAAAGATACATACATATGTTCAATTTCGATTGTGCATCAGACGTTAATAAGTCAACAACACTAAGAGGCACCATCATCGATTTGCCTTTTTCAAGACACTTTACACTTGAAACACTCCCTTTCATTTCCTACTTTTTCTATCATCGTCCTATTCTCAACAGAGAAATGGTTCATTACCATGCACAAAGGAAGAAGGCATATGAATTTATATACAAATGCGGATATACATGCATATATGTGCTCACTCAAGTAGAACAGAGCCAGATGTCGAACGTTGCCGAACGCGGGGGCCGATTGTGCTCTTTGTCGTTCGTTCCGCGCTCTCGCTTGCAGTTCAAGCACATTAGCTTACATTTGCTTGCGTACGGAATAGATTCGTATATTTGATATGTCCATATGACTTGTATGCATCTTTACATATAGATTTGTTCTTATTAAAAATTGCGCGAAATTGTATATGTATATGCATGTTTATATACATACATATATTAGTATACAACATATCTTATAAGGTATATGGTAAATATTACCATACATTTTTTCCTTCATATATAATAAAAAAATTAATAATAATAACATTAAAACAACAGGTATTATTAACAAACTTGGTTTTATTTTAAATTCTTCAAGTAAATCAAATTAATAATAATCAATAAGAAGGCATATGCAAATACAAATACGTGAATTTATATATGTACATATGCGCATATACATACATATATACGCTCACTTAAGTAGGAGAGAGCAAGATGTCGAACGTTGCCGTTCATTTGCTTTGTCGTTCGTTCCGCGCTTTCGCTTGCAGTTCATTCAAGGTAACGGCAATGAGCAAGGTAACGACAAATGAGCAAGGTAACACTAATGAGCAAGGTAACGGCAAATGAGCAAGGTAACGACACATTTTTTCGTGCGTGCAGCCGGCTAAATCGAATTATAAGACGTTATCACGTCAAAAGGCGTGAAAATTCAAAAGGCCATGGATTATTAAACAACTTATAAAACATAAATTTGAACAGCAGTTAGAATTTTATTGCAATTAGTTAAAATAGTTCATAAGTAAAAACTTAATATGTTTAAGTGAATTACCCTAAATTTGAACAAATATTGTTGGAGCACTTAAAACTTGTCAAATATAAAATTATCAAAATAAATAATAATTTTTTGAATATAAAATGAAAAAATTCCGCTTCCTTGATTAGCTCATGAATAAAAAATAAAAAGAAAACTATTATAATTTACTCTGAAAAAAAGGAAAAAAGGGAGCAATAATCGAAGCATCATAAAACCAGCAGAGACAACGGACAACCACAACCAACACACCTTACCCCAAACGCCCTACCAGAAGAAGACACAGGAAGAGCGGTTTATAGGAAAAGGAGTAAAAAACCCACAATGCCGAAGTAAGTATTAGGGAGGATAGAAAAAGTGCCAAAAAATCGTGTAAAAAAAGTACATCCGATAATAAGGAAAACGTCAGTTCATTATTTTTTTTAAATATATAATATTTAAAAATAATTAATAAATGTTTGTGAATTATTTCATAAAAGCTATTGTTTGAAATAAAACTCATCGTTCTTTATTGCATTAAGTCATTTATAGGGCATCTATAGTATTATTTTAAAACATGGCGCTTATTCTGACTAAACTACAATATGTACAGATATGAAATATATATCAAAAGAAAGGTTTTGATGAGCATATTTCCGGAAAATTATAAAAATTAAAATTGATTAATTTGTTCATGAAATGTTTGCGTGTTATATGCGTAAGCTCTTACATATTACATATGAATAAAAATATACACTTTTCTAATCATCATAACTTTTAATATGTATATAAAAGTGTCACATATGCTATTTACTTTCCGTGGGAAAAAAGCCCACCCAATTTTCGGGGGTCACATACTAGTTCAATTAATTGTGAAAATGCTTTAAAAGCAACATTTTTGTATGAAATTCATATAAAATTTCATATTGATAATAAATTTCCATTTATCAAGACTAAGAAAATTATAAATTAAAATGTAGCAATATATAAATATTCTTTAACTCATTCAAATGCAATTCACTGAATATCTCGAAACAAGAAATATATAACTTACACCACTTTCATAATTATGAGCACGTATTAATCCCAAAGAAGCAACGGAGCTGTTGCGTCGGAGGCTGTTTTGAAGAAAAGGGTCACACATTGTACGCCTTTCCTCGAGGCGGACAGGCTCGAAAGAGTTGGGCCCTGGCTTGCATTATGCAACCAGCAGACACAGATGGGCTATATGTTTGTAAGCGCCACTTTAGTTCAGAGCAAGTAACAAGTTTTCCAATAAGAGGTGTTATTTTGATATTCAAAGAAAAATTATATTTTTTAATATAAATGGTCGGATGTTTATTTCATTATAAAGAGAAGGTATGCCGTTAATAGTGGAAAATAACATCAGACAAATGACCACCACGATCACACCGAATTGCAAAGTGGCTGTCCTATGTCCTCGATAACCTCACGAATTCCATCTTTGAGGTTTTGAATGGACCCTTGGCTGTTGACGTAGGCCTTCTCTTTCACGTGACCCCAACGAAAAAAGTCACAAGGTGTTAAATCACAAGATCTCGGGGGACAATTGTGAGAGATATAACACGGTCCGGAAACTTTTCCCATAAAAGATCAATGGTTTCGTTGCTTGTGTGGCTCGTAGCGCCATGAATGATGAAATTATCATCAAATCGGACTTGAACTATAATAAAGCTGAATATGTTATCGATGGGTTCGTAGTCCATGAGGAAGATCAATACAAAAATAAAATTGGCAATAAATGTTTATTTTTTACGGTTAAGGGATTATGTTCCAAATGGAAATACGTGTTTTCGTATTATATCTGCAGTGGTGGTATACATACGGAGACATTATTGTCCATTTTGGGAAAAAATATCGCAACAACTAAAGAAAATGGTGTTAAATTTGAAAGGTACAGTTTGCGATCAAGGGCACTAGTGTTGAAAAATATCTTTAACACTTTAGGAATTGCTGAGAAGTGCCCCTTTTTCCTGCACGAAGACACAAAGATTCTTTGCATGTGTGATTATTGCCACTTGATTTAGTATATCCGAAATATGTACCTTAATGAAATATGACATTTTTTCATCAAATGGAGTGACAAGCTTCAAGGTGATAAAAAAATTGTTTGATTTAGATCAAATGAATCCTCATTTTAAAATTTGTCCGAAACTAACGGAGGCCCATATATATCCCAGTTTTTTTGGAACAAATGAGCGTTTCACGCGAGTTAGTGTAACAGAAAACACACTACTGTAAACGATGACATCATCCAATGTATGATACAGAATCAGTAGTTTAGTTTTAAAAATATTCCTATTCCTATTCAGCAAATAGTAAACTAAATAAACATTATCAGCAAATAGTATATTATCAGCAAACAATAAACTAAAGAAACATTATCAGCAAATAGTATATTATCAGCAAACAATAAACTAAAGAAACATTGTCAGCAAATAGTATATTTCTATTATCAGCAAACAATTAACAAAAGAAACCAGAGCCTATAAATACACGATTAAGCATAGAAATAATATAAGTCAGTCTTATAATATACTGAAGCATGTGTACTTCAGCTTATAATTGACATAAGTACATATTGATACAAATAAAATATATCTTTTTACTTAAACATCAAAAGTACTTATTTAATTGGGGGCTCAACCGGGATATTCAAAAAATAATACATATGAATGTTATGACAAAAGAAATCCTGAGCTAACAATAAATAAAAGTGTTAAGTGTTAAGCAAGAAAATAAATTCCACATCCTTTGAAAAAGCAAGGACCGTTTAAACACAAAAATATCCAGACAGAACATAGTACATACGAATACTATATAACCAATACTGGATTAGAACGCTTAAACGAACCTTACAACAGGTCCAAGCGGACTTACAAGCTCTCCAAGCCAGAGGAACAGAATCCATAGTGGAACAACCAGCCTCGACATATCCTGCACTTACCGATCCGAACCAAATCAATTATGAAATGTATAAAAGTCTTCCTGTATTCGATGGGACAACAAAAGGATACAGATCATGGAGAAATACAGTTTCATACGCCATGAAATTAATAGAACACTTCAACGGTACAAGACAATATCATGATGCTCTTTTTACGGTGCGGTATAATAAAATACGTGGAGAAGCAGATGATCTATTACAGAATCATGGTACACCATTAAATTTCCAAGCTATAATTAATCGTCTAGATTACAATTATGCAGACAAGAGAAGTTACAACACATTGATCGAAGAAATGAAACGTCAATATCAAGGCAGACAAACATTATCAGAATTCCATAGTAAAATTTGTCAAGTTTTTAATGCCGCTATGACGAAATGCGAAATAGACTATCCAGGAAACTTTGGTCCACTCCAAGAAGTCACCAAAGACATTGCCGTAGATTGCTTCCGAAATGGATTAAACGATGAATTCACCCAAACTACGCTCTATGGAAGTAAACCCAGAGATTTAGAGAGCGCATATGCCATTGCAAGTGAAATAGAATATAAAAGAATGAACAACCCTTTGAGAAGGAACACAACACAAAGGAGTTATGTACGTCAAGACAACACGAGATACCAACCTGTTGTCCAACCTAGAGAAAACAATATTAAATACACCTCGACACCCATGGAAGTAGACAACTCCTATAGAAATGTTCGACCACAACAACAAACAAATCAATGGCAACCTCAAAATCAGAACCCATTCAGAAATAATTATGACCGACAACTCGCAGGATTTCCTCCAACCAACACAAATCGAGGAGAACCATTCAAACGAGAACACCAACCAAATTCAATGAGAAGCAATACCATGCCACAAAAACAACAAAGAATAAATCAAATCCTAGACGATGATCCAGCTGAATCAACCGAGGTAAACATAGATGAAGAAGAATTTGAAAATAGGGCCACTTTTTTAGAAGAATAAACAATTTGCCGTGTCTTCAAGTTGTTGTTAAAGATAAAAAGAAATTAAATATTTTAATAGACACAGGATCAACATCCAATTATATAAAAAAAGACATTAAAGAAGGAAAATCAATCCCCATACAACCCTTTGTTAGTAGAACTCTGAATGGTTCAAACACAATAAATTCAGGAAAATACATTTATATGTTAGGAAGAAAAATATTATTTTTCGAAATTGATAAATTGCAAGATTTCGACATGATTTTAGGAGAACAGACTTTAAGAGAAATGTATGCGAACATTGACTTGAATCTGTACAAACTAAATTATAAAATATTTAAAAACAAAACTAAAGAAACAATAAATTTCACCATTGACAATGAAAAATATAGGAGAGAGATAGAGGAAATAATGAAAATAAACGAGGAAACAAATCCTACATTACCCTTTACTACAACAATTGAAGCTACTATTAGAACAAAAAGTAATGACCCGATATGGACAAAACAATACCCATACCCTTTTTCAGACAATGATTTTATAAACAAAGAAATAGAGAAAATGTTAAACAACGGGATAATAAAACCAAGTAGAAGTCCCTATAATTCACCCATTTGGACTGTGCCAAAGAAAGGATTAAATGAAGAAGGAAAACCAAAAAGAAGAATGGTTATAGATTTTCAAAAATTAAATAACGAAACTATAACAGACAGATATCCTATTCCAGACGTTAATATGACTATGCAAAATTTAGGAAAAGCAAAAATTTTCACTACTCTAGATTTAGAGGCAGGATTCCACCAAATAAAAATAAAGGATTCAGACACAGAAAAAACAGCCTTCAGTATAAACGGAGCAAAATATGAATTCTTAAGAATGCTATTCGGACTAAAAAATGCACCATCAATCTTTCAAAGATGTGTAGACGACATATTGAGAGAATATATAGGCAAATTCGTGCATGTATACATAGACGATGTATTAATATATTCATCCTCACCTGATGAACATATCGAACACATAAGAATTGTTATACAAGCACTCAGACAAGCTAACATGAAAATCTCATACGAGAAGTCACATTTTTTCAAAAATTGTATAGAATATTTAGGACACATAATTAAACATGAAAGAATAACAGTGGACCCACAAAAAATTGAAACTATAAAAAATTATCCACCCCCGACTAATCTGAAGGAATTAAGATCATTTTTGGGATTAGCAGGATACTATAGGAAATTCATTAAAGACTATGCCAAACGAACAAAACCTTTAACATTATATTTACGAGGAGAAAACGGAATGATTAACAAAAAGCAAAGTGAAAAAACAAAGATAAATTTAGATGAGATGGCTCTGAAAACTCTAGAAGACATTAAAGAAGCTCTACAAGAACAAATAGAACTTTTCCAACCAGATTTTAATAAAGCCTTTGATCTAACCACTGACGCAAGTAATTTTGCCATAGGAGCAGTGTTATCCCAGAATAGAAACCCAATCTGTTTTATTTCTAGAACCCTAAGCGAAACTGAACAAAGATACAGCACGAACGAAAAAGAACTATTAGCCATTGTTTGGGCATTACAAAAATTAAGAAATTATTTATACGGTAGATCAGACATAACGATATACACGGACCACCAATCCTTAATATACTCAATATCAGAAAAAAATCCAAATAATAAATTGAAGAGATGGAAGAATTTAATTGAAGAATACGGAGCTAAATTAATGTATAAACCAGGAGCACAAAATATTGTAGCTGACGCACTTAGTCGCCAACAACTAAACCAGATAAGCTCAGATGACGGTTCTATACACTCACAAGAAAGCTCACACACAGATAAAATCAAGCGAGTAAAGAAAAGCATTAATCACTTTAAAAATCAAATAGTAATAAAAAAAGAGAAGAAATTAACTAGAATATCTTCTGAAAACATATTTAGTTACTTTAGACACACAATCTACTTCGAAAAATTAGACACACTAATTTCAGATTTGAAAACTGTAATTCAACCAAATATTACAAACGCAATCACTACTAGTGAAGAAATATTGTTCGAAATACAAACCAAACTCATAACTCACTTAGACACAACTAAAATTATTATCGCGAATCCGCTAGTAAAAGATATAAAAACTGAAGACGAACAACACGCTATAATAAACATGACACACGAAAGAGCACATAGAAATTACAAAAATAATATATTAGAAGTAGAAGAAAAATATTATTGGCCAAAACTAAAAGAAATGACCAAATTAAGAGCACAAATATGTGAACTTTGCAAACAATGCAAATATGACAGGAAACCTAACAAACTAAACTTTGGCGAGACACCAATACCCAACAAAGTAGGTACACACTTACACATGGACATATTATACATGGACAATAAAATGTACATATCAACCATAGACAAATATTCAAAATTTTGCTATTTAAGAGAAATACATGACAAAAAAGGCACGTACATGTATCTAACGGAAATACTCTCACAAATATTTCCATACGCGACTAATCTAATGACCGATAACGAATCAACATTCACGAGTCATGCATCAAAAGCACTCTACAATCGACTACAAATACAGCATACTGTAGTGCCACCACACCATTCAACATCGAACGGCCAAATAGAACGTACGCACAGTACACTATTAGAACTAACAAGGTTACTAGCAAAACAACAAAAAACTAAACATCACGAAATAATATTTGAAGCAGTACGACAATATAATAAAACAATCCATTCTGTGATAGGATTAAAACCCGAGGACGTGTTTTTTAACAGAGGGGAAGTGAAATACAATTCTATAAAAAATAAACTTGTACAAAACCAACGAAAGTTATTAGAGAAACAAAAAAATACAAACAAATTAGTCACATACAAAGAAGGAGACGTGATCTTTATTAAAACAAAAAGAAGAAATAAAGTGACAGACAAATACGCGAAGAAAATAGTAAAAGAAGATAAAGGGAAAACTATATTAACTAGAGAAGGCAGAATAGTGCACAAGGATAACATTAGAATAAATTAAAAATGTTCAAGATAATAATTACCCTGTTTTTTATACAAATGATACAAGGACAAGTAGAAATAACAGACTTAAAAAATAAAGACTATCTATTAATCAAAACAAACCCTTTATATACATTTGATAAAAGTGAATATTTATTTCACTTGATTAACCTAACAAAAATAATCGAACCACTCGAAAACACAATGAGAAATGTATATAACATGGAACCTGACACACAAATTTTATACAACAAAATAGAAACATTAAGGAAACAACTGAACCCCAGGACTAAGAGAGGAATTAACTTTTTAGGGACAGGATTGAAATGGATAACAGGCACACCTGACCATGACGACGAAATAGAATTACAAACTAAAATGAACCAGCTATTAGAAAATAATAATAAACAAAGAATCATAAATTCTCAATTCGAAAAAATATTAGAACGAATTCAGCCAGAACAAGTGACACAAAAAATTATATTACAAGAAGTTTATAACGAATTAAATAATCTTTTAATGACTATAAATTTAGCTAAAAATAACAACTTTTTATCTTCGACACTCGACTTAGAAGAAATTAAAGAAATAGTTAATATTGAAACCACAGATGTACCAATAATAAATATATTAGAATACGCAGAAATAAAGATAGTCAAATATGAACAAACATATATTATTATATACAAATATCCAAAAATTGTAAATAAATGCTCCCAATTTATTATCCATTCAATAGCCTCGAAAAAAGGAAAAATTGTACTAGACTCAAATATAGGGAAATGCAAAAATAAATTCCAAAGAATAAAAAATTGTAAAAACTTCATTGATTTAACGATATGTAAAAAAGGAAAAGATGACCAATGCACACTAAACATCCTAGACAATAGAGAAGCGAGTTGTAATGTAATTAAAGAAAATAATGAACCATTAACAGACTATGGAAATGGGAACATTATCATAGATGGTGTAAATATTATAAACAAAAATAAGACTCTAAAAGGAAATTTTTTATTACAATATAACAAGACTATAGATATTAATAACAACACATACATAAATCTAAAAGATAAAATTGTAGAAATATTACATGAAAAACATAAAGAAAAATTAAATGTACTCGAATATTTAGAATCTCAAACAAATTATAAATTCGACAATATACAAGAAATATCTTCAATATTTATACCCATCGAAGAACACCCAATCATAAGTTTCACATTAATAACAATAACTATCATAAGTATATATCTCATAATAACATTGGGGATTAAATATTATAAATCACATCGAGAACAAAGAATTGAAAAGGAAATGACAAGATTACTCAAAGAAAACGAAGAACAAGTTCAAATGTTACTTCGACTTAAACAAACAGAACAGGGACGTTCAAATTTCTAAGGAGGAGGAGAGTTAGTGTAACAGAAAACACACTACTGTAAACGATGACATCATCCAATGTATGATACAGAATCAGTAGTTTAGTTTTAAAAATATTCCTATTCCTATTCAGCAAATAGTAAACTAAATAAACATTATCAGCAAATAGTATATTATCAGCAAACAATAAACTAAAGAAACATTATCAGCAAATAGTATATTATCAGCAAACAATAAACTAAAGAAACATTGTCAGCAAATAGTATATTTCTACTATCAGCAAACAATTAACAAAAGAAACCAGAGCCTATAAATAGACGATTAAGCATAGAAATAAGTCAGTCTTATAATATACTGAAGCATGTGTACTTCAGCTTATAATTGACATAAGTACATATTGATACAAATAAAATATATCTTTTTACTTAAACATCAAAAGTACTTATTTAATTCGCGCAAATCAGGTCCTGAGGAATTCGGTAGCCTCTGACGACTACATGATCAAATGCGGTAAGCCCACACAGATGTTTGTTAAAAAAATGAATGATCTATTTGTCGAATTGGATACAAAAAATTTCCAGTCGAAAAATCCTTTAAAGTGTCCGATTAGGCGGGGTGACAGCAAAAAAATTGATAAATTGAATAAACATCTAGATTTTTTGCGGTCATTCAAGTTGCCGGGAAAAGCACACGTAAATGCATCGAAGGTTTCCGCATAACGATTTTAGCGATGCAAAAGTTATGCGAGGAACTTTTTATCGAACAAAGCGAGCTAGTCAGGGTATGAATAGCCATCCAACAGCTCATGAAGTCCAATATATAGTCAATGAAAATTTTACGCCAGAGTTTTCAGGAAAAAGGTTCAAACTGTACAGGCGATGACGATATACATAAATTTAGATTAGAATGTAGGCCCCGAGGATCGTCATCTTGAGACAGAAGTAGGAGACTGGCAAAATGAAGATCTCGTTTTAGAAGAGATTAATGTGGAAGACGTCAATTTTGCTGTAGAAAGTGATGAAGCTGAGGTACAAGTGCATCGTTGCTTCACTGGTTATGGTATTTAGCAAAAAGTGCTGTGTAAACTCAAATGTGAAAAGTGCACCCACGCCTTCACGAAAACAAAAGGAGAGCTGAAGTTACATACAGAAGCCCTGATTAGGTCTAAAAACTTCAGCGATTTAAGGCTTGTCAATCCTGAAGACAGAGTTTTCGAAGGGTGTCGACTCCAAATGGAGTGGTACCGTCAGCTCTTCGCAGAATATGCCCACATTGCAGGCCTTAAGTTTTATGTTGGCCGTTTTAAAAGAAAAAACACAAAAAATATTTCCCGACTGGTTTGTAGGATCTGGCGAGTGTAGAGATCATCGCGTAAAACTATTAGATTTTCTTTTAACTGTTCTTCTGTTCAAAAATACAAAGTGGCTCTTGCGAAAAGAGGTAAATAGTGTCAGATTGAGAAAAGTTCAAATTAAATTAAAAAAACTGTAGTAGGCTGTAAGCCAGGGCCCCACGAAAAGAGATGCACCATTCACACAGGTAATTAATAATCGTATTAGCTACCTTTTTATATGATGATACCTATTCTTTTATTTCAGGGTTTTCCAGTTTTGTTTTTTTTTCTTCTCTTTCAGGTACCGCCCGAGCCTAGATTTGTAAAGCACTACAATTTTCTCTTAATCATGATGGATTGAGAATAGTGTTTTAAAAATCAGGTAAATCGCAACAACTTAATCGGTGTCAATATCGATGTCCAGTGAGAAATTGTTATAATATGAGAACAATTTCGTAATTCGTGCTTTCACAATTTTATATATTTTTTATTTCAGGAAATGTAAATACCTATTATTTACAGTATTGTAATACATATACATATATTAAGTGCCCAACTAAGTTCTCGCTGTTTTTTTTGATGAAAATACAACTTTATTCTGAAAAAATGGTTACAAGTGAATCATTGAAAGCATTGCACTTTTATCCATCTTTCTGGTAGATTCGTTCACCGTAGCGGTAAAACTGTTAATCTTTTGAGGCTTTCCACGGATCAAGCCATCTTTTGATGTCTTCATATGAATGACCATGTGCCATCGATCGGAACAAGTGTTAATCGGACGGCGCAATATCTGGAGAATATGGCGGGTGGGGTAGGATTTCCCATTTGAGTGTTTCCAGGTAGGTTTTAATGGGTTTGACAACGTGAGGCCGAGCGTTGTCATGCTGTAGAATCACTTTTTCATGCCTCTCCGCGAACTGCGGTGTATTGAAGTCGATACCGATCTCCAGTGATGGTTTTGCTTGGTTTTAACAGTTCATAATAAATAACACCAACTTGGTCCCACCAAATACATAGCAAAATCTTCGCAGCGTGAATATTCGGCCGAGGCGACGACGTAGAAGCATGACCGGGCAGTCCCCATGATTTTCTTTTCTTTGAATTGCTGTAAAGAATCCATTTTTCATCACCCGTTACGATGCGATGAAGAAAACTCTTCCTTTTTTGCCGTTGGAGTAGTTGTTCACAGGCGAAAAAACGACCTTCAATATCCTTTGGTTTTAACTCATAAGGAATCCAAGTCCCCTGTTTCTGAATCATTCCCAAAGCATGAAATCGCTTGGTAGTTTTTGATACTGAAGCAAGCTCTTCTTGCATATGACACGGATCCTCAATGAGCAATGCCTCCAATTCAGCGTTTTCGAAGGTTTTTGGCCTTCCTTCACGCGGACGGTCGTCACTATTAAAATCACCGTCTTTGAAGCGACGGAACCAATCTCAGCACGTTATTTCGCTTAAAGCAGCATCTCCATATACTTTTTGTAGCTCTCGATGCTCTTCAGCCGCCGTTATCAACACTTCTGGCAAAAGAATAGTCATTCGGCTCAAAATCAGACATTTTTATAAAACCAAAAGTATATGATACCAAAACAAAATCACTAATGTGTCGAAGCAGTTTTTTTACCATATGTCTTAGCTTGGTTTATGAAGTTTAGGTTATGTTAGAATCGACTAGCACACACTGCTGGCGGCATCTATTGATTAGTTGAGCACTTCATATATATAATATATGTACATGTAATATAAATATATATACATATATGAGGTGTGTTCAAAAAGTATCACGTATTTTGAATTTTCGCAGGTTACGTATATTCGATTTTCGAGTTGTTTGTGGCGATATGTTGGTACTCATGTCTCCCACTCATGCCGACGAGTTCGGCCATTTTCAATGTTCAATTAATTGTTGACAGCTGCTTTGCTTGCGCGTGTTTGGGCTCGTCTTCGATTTTTACCTATTCAAAAAGATGGATAAATTCAAATTTTGTGTGAAAAACGATTTAAGTGCATGCAGTGGATTCATTCCGAATGTTGACTGTGTCATACGGAGAAGCTACTTTGGACCAAGACAACGTTTATCGGTAGTACAAAATGTTCTCAGAAGGCCGAAAGGATGTGAACGACGAAAAGAGTGCCGGACGCCTGAGCACTTCAACAACAGACAAAAAAAGAGATGAAGCGAAGAAAATGGTATTGGCAAACGTCGAATCACCGTTAGAGAAGTTGCTGAGGACCTAAACATATGGATTGGCTCGTGCCATTCGATTTTTTTAAATGATTTGGGCATGAGAAGGGTTGCCGCAAAATTCGTACCAAAACTGCTCAATTTGGACTTTGTCCGCGACGACCCAAATTTGCTCCAGAGGGTCATAACTGGTAACGAATCGTGGGTTTATGGTTATGACGTGGAAACCAAAGCTCAATCATCTCTATGGAAGTTGCCGCACGAACCAAGACCGAAAAAAGCGCGCCAAGTTTGGTCGAATGTAAAAGTTTTGCTTACCGTTTTCTTCGATTGCAGGGGCGTTGTGCATCATGAGTTCTTGCCACAGGCTAAAACGGTCAATAAGGAGTATTACCTGCAAGTTATACGCAATTTGCGCGAAGCAATCCGCCAGAAGCACCCAGATTTGCGAAAGAACAAAAATTGGCTCTTGCATCACGATAACGCTTCTGCTCACACATCGTTACTTGTGCGCGACTTTTTGGCCAAAAACAATACACTAATGATGCCACAGCCACCGTAATCCCCAGATCTGGACCCATGTGACTTTTTTCCCGAAACTGAAGAGGTCCATGAAAGGACATCGCTACGCTACGATTGACGAGATGAAGACGGCATCGAAGGAGGAGCTGAACAAAATAAAAGGAATGATTTTTTGAAGTGCTTCGAAGATTGGAAAAAACGTTGGCACAAGTGCGTAATACTTCATGGGGATTACTTTGAAGGGGACAAAATAGATATTAATGAATAAATAAATAGTTTTTGAAAAACACAAAATTCGCGATACTTTTTGAACACATCTCGTATATAAATTACTTGTTGATAAAAATAAAAAATAAAAATTCAAAAAATTAGTATTTCAATTTCCTTAAGGATAATAACATTTATTTGGTAAGAGGAACTTAAAAAACATGTACCAATAAAATTATTCGCCAGGATTTCGTTACAAAATCAATTTATTCGTTCAGCTAAATCAAATGAATATCTGCATATGAAAAATCGTTTTGCGTGCCTAAGTCGACCTCAAGCAGCTCTCCGCACCTCAAATAGCTTCAATTTTTAAGGGCCTGAGACGACCTCAAGCAGCTCGCCACACCTCAAATAGCTTCAATTTTTAAGTGCCTATGGCGACCTCAAGCAGATCGCCGCACCACAAATGTGCCGAAACCTATGAGAAACCACAACAACTTTCTGCATAAGGACACCTGTACTGCAGTTGTTCTGTAGCATCCGTTCGCAGACGCCCACACGATTTGAACTTCGATAGAGCCCTAGTAGCTGTTAAACCTGTAAGACTGTTAAACCAGCACGGAAGCGTGTGCTGGATTATTGCGGTATTTATATAAATTAAGATATCGAATAAGAAAAGTGAATAAGAAATAAAAGTGAAAAATATTGTGAAAAAAATAAAATTAAAAAATAAAAGGAATATTTCAAAAGTAAAGTAAATTAGAGGAAAATAATAAATATTAATTTCCAGAAAAAAAAAATATAATTATAGAATTAAAGGAACATTGCAAAAGTAAAGTAAATTAGAGGAAAATAATATTTATTTCCCGAGAAAGAAAAATTAAGATATCGAATAAGAAAAGTGAATAAGAAATAAAAGTAAAAATTTTGACAAAAAAATATAATTAAAAAAGTAAAGGATTATTTCAAAAGTAAAGTAAATTAGAGGAAAATAATATTAATTTCCAGAGAAAGAAAAATTAAGATATCGAATAGGAAAAGTGAATAAGAAATAAAAGTGAAAATATTGTGAAAAAACACAAAAATATAATTAAAAAACTCAAGGAATATTTCAAAAGTAAAGTAAATTAGAGGAAAATAATATTAATTTCCCGAGAAAGAAAAATTAACCAATAAAAGTGAATACAGAAAATAAAAAAAGGAAGTAAAAGAAAGAGCAAATTAATAAATAAAGGTGAATACGAAAGTATTTGAGAAAAGTTTAAGAAAAGTTAAGAAAAAAAAGTAAACAGTTAAATTAAATTTGTATAAAGCCTTGTTAAATTTATATTATATATATAAAATGAGTAACCCAAACAACCTCATTAGGCCACAGGTCCGTAACCTACCAAACATACCAATCCCTCCAAATCGCAATACTAAACCCGGACTCAGTGAATTTATTACCAATATTGGAACGAACGTTCTTAGAAACACAGACAGAGAAGCCATAGGGACGGACCAAATAATTAATCCTGAACATCTTAGCAGTTTAAACGAACTAGACAGAATACCGGGCGTTGTCCGGTCTATAAGGGAATTTTCAGGAAAAGAAGATGAATTTAATTCATAGAAGAAATCGGTAGAAAGAATCCTTAAGATCTACGAACCATCTGTAGGAACACCCAAATTCTATGGCATTTTTAGTGTCCTTCGAAACAAAATTATCGGCAGAGCTCATGCTATTTTGGAGTCATGCAATACGCCATTAAATTGGAAATCTATACTTAAATGTCACCGTGACATATCCACTAAAGAATATCTAATGACCACCATAGTACAAGGCAATCAATCTATACAAGAATACTACCAAACAGTTTACAAACATCCATCACTAACACTAAATAAAATAGGATTATGGACATACCCCATGAAGCAACCTGCACAAACTTATAGGGATAAAGCCCTCGACACGTTCATAAGTGGACTACTCGGAATGCGAGCACCTGTTGACTTACCACAGGCCCTCCACCTGTGTGAACTACGCCTGTGTGAACTACGCACCTGTGTGAACTACCCAAAACCCCAGCAAAAACCAGAGCCAATGAGTGTAGACCAGAGTCTACAAACAAGAAGAATATACCATATGAATCGGCCACCATCGAATCGAAATTTCCAAAGAAAAAGACCAAAAACAATGCAACCACCAATACAGGATAAACGACAACGCAATTTTAATACAGAAACACAGTACGAAGATGTAACCAATACACCATACCACGAAGACACTTAAACATTACCCGAATATGTCGACGCTATCAGGAACTATAACATAGAAGAAGACGACCAACCGGATTACAAAAACCAATTTCAGGACGTTGATTTTATAGACATTCATTTTTTAGAATGCATGTCTCTTCGTTGCCATATATTGAGAGCAAAACTAGCGATGGAGAGATAATAAAAATCTTGATAGATACTGGTTCTAACAAGAATTACGTTCAACCTTGTTTAGTAAAAAACAAATTAAAAATGAAAACCCTTTAAAAGCCAATTCAGTAGGAGGATATATCGATGTTACCCACCACACATTTGCAAACCTCTTTAACTTAAAAGAATCCAATATAAAATTTTTTATCCTACCCAGCTTAAAATCATTTCACGCCATCATAGGAAACGACTCTTTAAAAGAATTAGGTGCAATAATACACACCAAGGATAATTATATGACTATTAAAAACTGTTTAAGAATAAAACTGAAGCAACAGATTTCACAAGATGTGAATTCAATTAATATACGATCAGAGCATTTGACCCCAATCCAAAACTCAATGTTGAGAAAAATAACTGAATATTACAAATCTTTATTTAGCGATCCAGATGAAAAACTGACATTTACAACTATTGTAAAAGGCGAGATTAAAACAATATCAGGAGCCCCAGTATATACAAAAAACTACCCCTATCCTATGTGTCTCAAAGACCATGTCGAAAAACAAGTTGAGAAATATCTCCACGACGGTATTATTCGACCATCTAGGTCTCCATACAACTCGCCTGTATGGGTAGTACCAAAAAACTCAGATGCGTCAGGAGAGAAAAAATACCGAATGGTGATAGACTATTGGAAACTAAACTCAGTAACAATAGCCGATAAATACACAATCCCCGCAATAAATGGAGTACTTTCAGAACTCGGAAAGAATAAATTCTTTCAGTACTCTGTCTAAAAAGTGCCTTCCATCAGATTCCTTTAAAGGAAACAGATATAGAGAAGACAACTTTTTTGGTGAATAATGGGAAATATGAATTAACCCGATTACCTTTCGGTCTCAAGAATGCTCCTTCTATTTTCCAATGAGCTCTTGATGAAATTTTAAGGGATCACATAGGGAAAAGGTGTTATGTTTCCATCAATGACGTTGTTATATTCAGTAAAGATCAACGATACCTTGAAACAAGCAAATTTAAAAATTCAGCTTGACAAATGTGAATTCTTAAAAACAGAAGTAGAATTTTTAGGTTCTATAAACCCCAAAAAGTAGAGTCAATAATAAATTTTCTGGCCTCCAAAACCGTGAAAGACTTAAGATTATTTTTAGGTCTGTCTGGTTTTTATCGCCGCTTCATCAGGGATTATGCGAAACTCGCGAAACCTCTGGCAGCCCTTTTAAGACGGGAGGATGGACGTGTGTCTAAGAATCGATCCAAAAATATTCAAATCATATTAAATGAAGAAGCCTTAATTGCATTCGACAAAATCAACCTTTCCTTGACTACGGAAGATATAATACTAAACTATCCCGATTTTACAAAACTATTTTAATTAACCACAGCCGCATCTAACTATGCAATAGGAGCAGTCCTATTTCAAAATGAAAGGCTCATCGTTTTCACATCTCGTACATTGAGCGAAACAGAAGAAAACTACGCTACCAACGAAAAAGGGATGTTAGCCAACATGTGGTCATTAAACAATTAACGTAATTATCTCTATGGATCACGAAAAGTTCAAATCTTTACGGACCATTAGCCTTTAACTTACGCCCTCAGCAATAAGAATAATAACAATAAAATGAAGCGATAGAAAACCGTCCTTGAAGAGTATAATTATGAATTATACATACTACAAACGAGGAGAGGTAAACGTCGTAGCAGACTACCCCAAATCAACCATCTAACAAATTCAGAAAATGACAATAATTCACTAAGCGAAACTATCCACAGCGATAGTTCTTCACATCATTTGGTACCAATAGCCCAAGAACCAATAAATGTGTTCAAGAATCAAATTTTCTTAAAATTGAAGAAACGTCATCTTATCAATTTCAAATTATGTTTTCAACTTATCATAGGCATATCGTTACTGAAACTGAATTCAACCAACAAAATTTAATAAATCTTCCGAAAAGATATTATATCTAAATCCATCGGTTATTAATGGCCTTCATACTGAATTCATACTGAAGAGAACACCTTAGGAAAAATCCAAGAAATTTACCCATTTGTTTTAGCAAGTGCAGAGAAAGATTCGCACGAAACATAATAAAAGACTTACCTAACGAAACAGAACAGAATAATGAAATAATTAAAGAACACAAACACGCTCATAGAAATGGTCGCGAGAACAAAGCACAACTTCTAAGAACTTTTTACTTCCCACAGATGCAAGCAAAAATCGATAGAATCATTAAACAGTGTAAAATACGCAAAGAACAGAAATACGAACGACATCCTACGAAACCGCTATTACAATCAACTCCTATTCCTCAATATCCAGGACAAATAGTTCACCTCGACATTTACCATACTCACAAAAAAGTAAAACTAACAGCCATAGATAAATTCTCCAAGTATGCCCAAGCAAAAGTAGTCAATTCTAGAGCAAGCCAAAATATAATGCAACCCTTGAGAGAAATCCTTTTAAACTACGGAATCTCCGAAAAGATAGTCATTGATAACGAAAAATCTTTGGGATCACACTCAATAATACATTTGATACAAGACCAATTTAATATAGAAGTTTTTAAAGCATCCCCATATACCAGTACTGTCAATGGACAAATAGAAAGATTCCACTCAACTATAAGAGAAATCATGAAAAATCATTAGAAAAATCATTGCACAAATACAACCACACGATTCATTCCACCACCAATCAAAAACCAGTCGAGTTATCCTTCGAATGAAGAGTATCAACAAATGCTTTCCAAGAAAAGAATCATAACTATCACAATGAAAATAAGCAAGTTTTTAAAGACTATAACCCAAGAGATATTATATTTGTAAAAACCAACAAAAGAATAGGAAACAAACTTTCATGTAGATATCAGGCAGAACAATAAAGGACTAATTAGGCAATCATAAAAATTTACAGCAAGGACATCCTACTAATACTAACGATATTAATCATCACAACCACTACCTTAACTGACATGGAAGTACTAGACTATTCGAAAAATCATCTAACAACGATCAATGACGGACAAGCTAAAATACAGGAAGGGGTATTCAAGATAATACACAATATTGACCTGGACCAATACGACAATTTTTTAAAAGACGTACTAACCTACCTCAACAAGGATATTCCCGCAAACAACCTTTTCTACTTCATCCTTAAATCTTAAGACATATCTTTAGAAATGCTTTCAAACATAAAACCAAAAATGGAATTTATGAATAAGAGAGCAAAAATGCATTAGTATGTATAGATTTTGCTGGTATTGAATAATGATCTAAACAAACTAAAGGAAAATAATAATGATCAAGTAATGGTAATGAACAAGTAATGGTTAATGAAGTTTTCAATGAAAGAATTAACAACTTAACAACATTAGGAAATAAATTACTAAATTCGATAAGAAAAGACAATTATGTAATAATTAAAATAACTCTGAATCTGGAAAGTAAAATAAGAATTATTAAAGAAGAATTAATAAACATTAAGTACGCCATTCAATGGGCTAAAATTGGAATTACGAATACAATATTGTTGAATAAAAAAGAAATTGAGATAGCAATCATGAAATTAAAAGAAAAAAGAATGCCATTCACATCAGTAGAAGAAGCACTAGAATATGCAAAAGTTAACGTAATAACTAAGGAATCTAGAATTTTAAAAATACCATTTTTAAAAATACCACTAAAAACCATATTTACTTATAAGAATATTATACAGGGTGGCTGATGAATTTTGCTACATTAAGAAACTCAAATAACTTTTTTTTTAGTGTATGGAATTCATTTTTTTTTTTTCAAGTTGAAGGTCATTAAATTTTATTAAATGTAGCTTAACTAGTTTTAAAAATAATTGAATTTAAATGCCCCCCATGCTCGTTGACACAAGTGCGGCATCTTAATAAAAAGTTGTTCATTGCTGCTTTGAGAGTTGCGACAGGAATAGCCGCAATTGTTGCCCGAATGGATTGTTTTAGTTCATCCAAATTTGTTGGCTTTGTTTTATAAACTTCTTGTTCACATAAACCCCACAAGAAAAAGTCAGGTGCAGTAAGGTCAGGCGACCTGGGGGGCCAACGAAATTCGGAGTTTCTTGAAATCAGTTTATTGGGAAATTTTCGTCGCAACTCTGTCATAACAATCTGGGCTATATGAGACGTTGCCCCATCTTGATGAAACCACACAGAGTTGAAAGGAATTCTCTTTCGGCGTAGTTCTGGATAGAAAAATTCTTTCAGCATTTTCAAATAACGGTCTCCAGTAACCGTAACGGTGTGACCATTTTCTTCAAAAAAATAAGGCCCGACAATACAGCGTGAAGAAACCGCCCACCACACTGTCACGCGAAGAGGATGCAATTCCGTCTCGTGGATTATCTGTGGGTTAGAAGTACTCCATATTCGACAATTTTGTTTGTTCACATTGCCGTTTAAATCGAAATGGGCCTCATCAGACATGAAAAGGCAGTTTAACATGTTTTGGTCTTCTTCCACCATTTTCAGGATCTTCTGGCAAAATTCCAAGCGAATCGGCAATTCTGCTGCATTCAGTTTGTTAACCATTTAAATTTTGTAGGGAAATATATTAAGTCTAAATCTTTGTGCATTATTGTTTGCAAAGACTGTCGGCTGACACCAAGTTGAGCAGATAAGCTTCTTGTTGAAACCCTTGGATTGCTTTGTATAGCTGCAGCTACAGCAGCGATCGTTTCCTCCGTCGAACTGGTGGGTTTCGATGATAAGGCCTTCTTGCGACTGTTCCTTGCTCAGCGAAATTATTCACCAGTCTCATTATGGTCCATCTGCTCGGGGGATCGCCGCCAAACATCCGCCTGTACTCTCTCTGTACCAAAACTACGGACTCCAGTGCGTGATAGCGGCGGACTATCCAAATTCTTGTTTGCGTGTCCCAGTTATCCATTTTAATAAATTTTAAAGATCAATCTGCAAATGAAAACAAAAATGGAGCAGATAACTTAAAAAGAAAAAAAGTTATTCAGTATTTTTTTGGTAGCGGCTTTCGTCAGCCACCCTGTATTATAATAAGACCAGTTAAGAGAAGCAAAGAAATTACTAAAATTGATTTTTAAGAAATACTAAAAGACAAATATGAAATATATGGAATTAAGAATAAATATATGAAATAGAATGAAATATAAATTTGTGGGAGAAATAACATAATTATATTAATATTAGTAACAGCACCTGCATCCCTCAAATACTAAGTAGTAGAAAATCATTTTGCACAATAAGTAATAATCAACACATACCAACTATCGAGGAAATACAGCATGGAATAATCTTACTAAACGACTTCAATGAAACACTAAAAACGGAAAAAGAGCAGCGAACAATTACTGGCACTTATCTTATCAAGTTTCACAACACACCATTGAGCATCAATAACGAAACATTCACTAATATCGAAATGTCTACGTTGCAGCAGGACCAGCGATCATACAGCCAACACCGCCCTCAACGAACTACATATTAACAACACGAAAAAGATAAATTTGTTAAGAACAAATTCGACAATAAACAAGAGTGCAATGCTAGGACTAACAATAACCTTCACAATAATAATTATAAACTTCAAATTTTGGATAAAACCCACATCAAAAATAATCATCCAAGAAGTACCAACGGAACCATTCAAATTGGTCGACCTAAAGTCCAGCACGGCCGCCGTAGCGGAATGGGTTGGTGCGTGACTACCATTCGCAATTCACAGAGAGAACGTCGGTTCGAATCTCGGTGACACACCAAAATTAAGAAAAACATTTTTCTAATAGCGGTCGCCCCTCGGCAGGCAATGGCAAACCTCCGAGTGTATTTCTGCCATGAAAAAGCTCCTCATAAAAGTATCTGTCGTTCGGAGTCGGCTTAAAACTGTAGGTCCCTCCATTTGTGAAATAACACCAAGACGCACACCACAAATAAGAAGAGGAGCTCAGCCAAACAACCAAAAGGGTGTACGCGCCAATTATATATATATAAAGTTTGGCAAAGAAGTCTTGCGGTATTTCCGCAAGCTTGTCTTTGCAAGCGCGTAGTTCTAGTTGTATTCGTCGCATCGGTTCACGCTAGAGCTTTTTGGAAAGCTCTCTTCACGTGCTAAGACGTGTTTGATTAATTGTTGTTTGCTTCTAGTCGTTCGTGAGTTATAGCGTCGCAAACATGGAGCAAAATAATGAGAAAATACGGCATATTTTACAGTACTACTACGATAAAGGCAAAAATGCATCTCATGCTGCCAATAAAATTTGTGCAGTTTATGGACCCGATACAGTTTCCATTTCCACCGCACAACGATGGTTTCAACGTTTTCGTTCTGGTGCAGAGGTGGTCGAAGATGCGCCACGGTCCGGAAGGCCTGTCGTCGAAAATTGCGATAAAATCGCTGAATTGATTGAAAGAGACCGGCATAGTAGCAGCCGTAGCATCGGCCAAGAGCTGGGCATGAGTCGTCAAACCGTTATAAACCATTTGAAGAAGCTTGGATTGAAAAAGAAGCTCGATGTATGGGTGCCACACGACTTGACGCAAAACAACATTTTTGCCCGTATGGATGCATGCGAATCGCTTCTGAATCGCAACAAAATCGACCCGTTTTTGAAGCGGATGGTGACTGGCGATGAAAAGTGGGTCACTTACGACAACGTGAAGAGCAAACGGTCGTGGTCGAAAAGCGGTGAAGCTGCCCAGACGGTGGCCAAGCCTGGATTGACGGCGAGGAAGGTTCTTCCGTGTGTTTGGTGGGATTGGCAGGGAATCATCTACTATGAGCTGCTCCCCTATGGCCAAACGTTCAATTCGGACCTGTACTGCCAACAACTGGACCGCTTGAATGCAGCACTCATGCAGAAGAGGCCATCTTTGATCAACAGAGGCCGAATTGTCTTCCATCAGGACAACGCCAGGCCACACACATCTTTGGTGACGCGCCAGAAGTTCCGGGAGTTCGGATGGGAGGTTCTTTTGCATCCACCGTATAGTCCGGATCTCGCACCAAGTGATTACCACCTATTTCTGTCCATGGCGAACGAGCTTGGTAATCGGAAGTTGTCCTCAAGAGAGTCCTATGAAAATTGGCTCTCCGAGTTTTTTGACAATAGGGAAGCGAGCTTCTATAAGAGGGGCATTATGAAGTTGGCATCTCGTTGGGAAATCGTCATCGAACAAAACGGCGCATATTTGACTTAAATCGCATTATTATAACCAATTTTATGAACAATTGAAAATTCAAGAAAAATACCGCAAGACTTTTTTGACAACCTTATATAAGGTGCAGCACCCTACCGAATCTCCCAGATTCATCAATTAACACAATTAATAACCAACTAGGAAACGTCGTTAGTTATTAAAATCTTCAACTACTTGACCTACCCTATTTCTAATAAGACGATCGAGGACAATCGTTTTTAAGAAGGGAGGAGTTAACGCTGCTTATGCTGAAAGTTCATCCACTACACGCGTTTCCGTTTAACGCTACATATGATGAAAGTTCATCCACTTCGTTGCTCGATCTTTTCGCTGACGCTATGTCTGTAATAAACCGTGTGAACGACAACAAGCCAAATTCTGCGAATATGATCACGTGGCATAACAGGTGAATGTGGGTATGCATTGGTTAACCCTTTAATGCTCACACATAAAACGGGTTAAGATAGGTGACTGAAAATTTCAACAAGTATTTGTGTTGATGTTAAACGGTTTATTTCCATTTTTCAAAAAAATATCTCAAAAGATGTGGGCGTGGCAAAGCGTATGATATATCATACATAAGCGTATACGGAGAGCTACTTCTATGAAAATAAAACTTCAATATATACATAGGTTTTGAATTCAAATCAACATTTTATTTATAAAGTGACACATTATACATCTTTACATTTTTAAATTTCTTAGTTATTTGATAAGTCAGTTACATGATATTTGTAAAAACAGTTATCTGGATGCAATCCGAAACTACCTTTCATGCATATAACTTTCGTACACTTGCCACAAAATTTGCATTGGCGTTGAATTCTTGAGTTATTTACGTAGTGCGTGACTGCATCGTATCTAGTTTCGTTTTCTCGTTTCCTCTTTCGTGCTGAAACTGGACGAAGTTCTAGTGGTTTTGAAATAATGCTTACCAAAATAAGGCCCCATCGATTCGTCTACAGAAAATGAAGTTCCAAATGGTTTTCCAAGCTTTTTAAATTTTGTATTTAAATGATCCAAAATAGGCTGTGCTTTGAATGCTTTATAATTCACTACAATTTGTGTATTATTATTGAAATGAAGGTACCGATGAATTTTTTTGAATTTCTTCCGCGCCATTGAACCTGCCACTAAATGGTTGTACACATCACTTTCTGTCCCCCAGTACATCCGAATAACTGGTACCTAAAAATGCAACTAATAAATTTATCAGGTAATCAAGTGAAATTATGGTTGAGAATAGTCACTTTGTTGTACCCACCCCATATGTGTACAATTCCTCAAGATTTAAGGTCACCGCTTCATATCCTTTGTTTACAGCGTATTTTATAGTCTGTTTAAATAGTTTCAAAAGTTGTAATGGATTTAAATCGCTATTCAAAATATCTGCTATAATATCCGGAGTGTGAACGCGTATTTTGTGTTTGTGCCTTCTCTTGTTTTTAGTTCTATTTTGGACCACTTTCGACGAATTGTGGGTTTTTTCTTTTTCCTTTTGGGTGGAAGTCACTGACCGCGAGGTTTTTGAATTGATCACATCATTAAAACAACTGCACATTATCCACTTCTGAATTGGCAATTTTTATCGCGCATGGCCTTTTTAGAACCCCACGGCCCAAGTCGCCCAGTATACCTTCATCGTTCTCATCTGCATCATCGCAATCGGATAACTCTTGTTCTTCAGGTGGAAATAAATTCGCATCGATTGAATTGGCATTTCTGATGTCGTCTTTAATAACTGCATTATCGTCCTCATTCAGATCTTCGAGCCATCCAATTATCTCCTCAGTTGTTGCTTGTCTATAAAAAGGTATTATATATGAATGCCCGTAAAGCCAAACTGGGGTAGCGTTTACGTATGATAAAACATACGCAATGATTTACAAAAAGCTAAAACACATTTCGGGGCGAATTTTTCACTGAATTTTATATGTATTCGATGCTTCATGGTTTCAACTTTGAGTTAATGCAAGTATTTATGTATATAATACTGTTGCTTGGTTTTTTTTAAGATATAAAACTCACCTGCGTAACATTATTAACTTTTCCGAAAAACACTACATGAATTGGCGCGAAAAATGTTAATAAAAGAGCTTTAAATGACAACTAAAAAGCTTTTCTTTTCAAATTACTCTTTTATCTTACTCGCCCTGTAAATATAAAAAGCTTTTATATAATATTGGGTTTTTGGTGAATTTTTGAAAAAAGCTCTTTTTGCGTATGATATATCATACTTTGTCATTAATGGGTTAAGTTAGCTTTAAGACATTTTGTAGAGACTAGTTTAAATTTGAAAGTTGTTAAATAAAGACGGAGCTTCCTCCAAAAAAAAATATTTTTTAAAATAAATTAATGTAGTAATAATTTATACAAACTTCCGTAGACATATGTACATATATTTGAACTTACATAAGTACATATGAGGCTGCGAGCCCCTATCACAGAAACATACGCATGAAGAGGCATAAAGCGAGTGCTTTGTGTGTACTGTTGTATATAAAGGGTTTTCCAATAACAGGTGTTATTTTGAATAGCCCGCTACTTCGGTAGATGTCACTTCTGAAGCTGTCATTTTTTGATATTTGACAAGTAGAAACTACGCAAATACTACACAAGGAGCAGTACACGCTTAAGCAACGCACTGAAATTATTAAAATTCACTATAAAAATGGTGAAAATTTGGCACAGACAGTTCGTAAAAGTCGAACATTTTTGGGTCATCGTGAAGCATCTTGTCGGACCGCAATACAGAAATTGGTGAAAAAAGTGGTTGTATGTAAAGTCGGTTTACTGAAGATAGTTTAACGTGACAACGTCTTAAGAAAATACTGATGGAATGGTTGCATTTTTCAAAAGAAAATTTTAATTTTATTTGTTTGATATATATTTTGTATGGATATAGAGAAGGAGGTAAATGGAATCGCAATGGAATTGATCAAGTTACATTAACACAAACGTGAAAAATTACGAAACATTTATCAAATTCATAAAAGATACATACATATGTTCAATTTCGATTGTGCATCAGACTTTAATAAATCAACAACACTAAGAGGCACCATCATCGATTTGCCTTTTTCAAGACACATTACCCCGAAATACTCCCTTCCATTTCTTACTTTTCCTATCATCGTCCTATTCTCAACAGAGAAATGGTTCATTGCCATGGAAGAAGGCATATGCAAATACAAATATATGAATTTATATACATGTAGGTATATAAGTAGGAGGGAGCCAGATGTCGAACGTTGCCGAACGCGGGGGCCGATTGTGCCTCTTTGTCGTTCGGTCCGCGCTCTCGCTTGCAGTTCAAGCAAGGTTCATTAGCTTACATTTGCTTGCGTACAGAATAGATTCGTACATTTGATATGCCCATATGATTTGTATGCATCTTTACATATATATTATATAATATTTGTTCTTTTTATTTGAAAATTGCGCGAAATTGTATATATGCATGTTTATATAATATGTATTGGCATAGGACATATGTATATTATATATATATATAATTGGCGCGTACATATGGATGTATATTAGTGAATGAAAATTGCACCAAAGTATATGTATGTTTTGGTTTTATTTTAAATTCTTCAAATTAATTGAATTAATAATCCTCATAGAGGAATGGTTCGTTACCATGCAAACAGGAAGAAGGCATATTTTTTTTTGTTAACGAAGGGGGAATCTTTCATAGATACCGTCAACTTAGACGGCATGCGTCTCATTTGCTCAATGTATCTGAGCTCTTTTTGAATACTAGTAGCGTATGCAGCTACCTCCTCCCACTTTTCTTCCGATTGCAACATGAAGTCGACTACGTCAGTTGCACTTGGAATTATTCTTCCTGTTATAAAACGTGGGCAGTGGAAACTGGCATGTCCCAGGTCTTCCTCTACATTGATGCACAAAGGGCAGTAGGGGCTGTCATCATGCCCGAACCTTTGCAGATATTTCCTAAAACCTCCATGTCCAGAAACGAACAGTGTCACAGGGTAGGTTGTATCTCTTGAAGACTCCGATTTAACCAAGGTCGCAAATCGAAAATCAGTTTATAAGTCCGTCGCCCTTTACTGCAGGTATTCCATCTGTCTTGCCACTTTTTTATTTATTTCGGCATCCGCTGCACATCTGTCATAGACTCGCTTCATTTCACTCGCAAAAATATCCGCTGGTATCATTCCAGCTATAACAAACGCCGCGCCATCCGATATTGTTCTGTTCTATATACAGACAATAGCTTCCTTTTGTTATCCTTCAGTTTCGCCGCATTTGCCCAAACTTGGGCTACATACAGGAGGACTGAAGTGGCCTCATTTGCCAGCAATTTTCTCCTAGTTGACTTAGGACCACTTATGTTAGGTAGGATCCTTGAGAGTGCCGCTTGTATGCTAGCGGTTTGCTCTACCGCGTAGTCAATATGGGCCTTAAAATTTAACCTGCAATCGATCATAACTCCTAGGTATTTCAGAGCCGGTTGTGAGTGAACAATTTGCTCTCCCACTCTGATTCTCATATGCTCGACTTTTTTCCGACTTGTTATCAGAACCGCCTCCGTGTTTTGCTCTGCCAATTTGAGTCCCGCCTGTTCGACCCAATCGTTCACTTGTTTTATCGCTCCATTTGTAATCTGTTCCACTTCCTGTAGGTGCTTAGCCACCGTCGCTATCGCCATATCATCCGCAAAGCCCATTATTCTTACCTCTCGGGATACCGGTAAGCGAAGGACTTTGTCGCACATGATATTCCAGACGACAGGACCTAGGACCGATCCCTGCGTCACGCCAGCAGTAACTTTGTACATTTTTGTTCCAGAAAGGAGAAACCGTTCGACGATTGGGGCAATAGAAGGAAAGCGGTGGCGTTGGGGCACCAAGAAATACTGTGCTGTAATCACATTGGATGTCAAAAGCGCCTTTAATTCGGCAAGTTGGTCGCACATCTTGAAAAGCCTGTATGAAATTGGTACTCCGCCGTATCTCAGGATATTAAGGAGTTACTTCTCTGATAGAGAACTGATGTGTGAGAGAAGTCACACTGAGATACGGCGGAATACCAATTTCATGCAGGCTATTCAAGATGTGTGACCAACTTGCCGAATTAAAGGCGCTTTTGACATCCAATGTGGTTACAGCACAGTATTTCTTGGTGCCCCAACGCCACCGCTTTCCTTCTATTGCCTCAATCGTCGAACGGTTTCTCCTTTCTGGAACAAAAATGTACAAAGTTACTGCTGGCGTGACGCAGGGATCGGTCCTAGGTCCTGTCCTCTGGAATATCATGTGCGACAAAGTCCTTCGCTTACCGGTATCCCGATGTATGAGAGAAGTCATACATCAGTTCTCTATCAGAGAAGTAACTCCTTAATATCCTGAGATACGGCGGAATACCAATTTCATACAGGCTATTCAAGATGTGCGACCAACTTGCCGAATTAAAGGCGCTTTTGACATCCAATGTGGTTACAGCACAGTATTTCTTGGTGCCCCAACGCCACCGCTTTCCTTCTATTGCCTCAATCGTCGAACGGTTTCTCCGGAAGCCAAACTGCAATGCTCCCTTCTCCTCTAGTATAGGCAATAGTCTATTGCAAATAATACGCTCGAGTATTTTACCTGTTGTGTCCAGTAGGAAAATCGGCCGGTACGAGGACGGATCATCGGCTTCGCCTTTTCCTTTTGGTATCAACACAAGTCGTTGCAACTTCCACTGTGTAGGAAAAACACCTTGGTCTAAGCATTTTTGTAGTACCGCAACAAATATTTCGGGACGCAAACGGATAGCCGCCTTAAGGGCTACATTTGGTATGCCATCCGGATCCGGTGCTTTTTGGTCGTCGATTTTCTTCCACGCTTCCATTATCTCGAGTACAGATACGACTGGAATCTTCTGGGTGTTTACGGTATCTGCAGATTCTAATCTGTCTATACTCGGTCCCTGGGGAAATAGCGTCAATACAATTCGATTAAGCATAACTGAATATACGACTGATGGAGCTCGTTGTCCCGCCAGTTTCTTTAATACCATTTTGTATGCAGTACCCCATGGGTTTATGTCCGCATCGTTGCACAGTTGCTTAAAGCTCTCGACTTTACTTTTTTTAATCGCTTCTTGTTGTGCTTTCCTTGCTTTTCGAAAGTGCGCTAGCACCGTTTCATAGCAAGCTTTGCCCCTGGACCTTTGCATTTTACGCTGCGATTGTAGGCAGATCCGTCTCAGTTGCGCTATCTTCTCAGTCCACCAATAGCAAGGCGCTCCTTGTCGATTTGGCCTTCTTATTGGCATTGCCGCATCGCAAGCTTTAGACAAAATGCTCTTTAGCTGTCGAGCTTGCTCACTTGCTGTACCTCGCTCTAAACTTTGGTCGTTTAGTGCGCACCAAAAGGCCTCGGTGTCCATCTTTCTGTCATTCCACCTGCGTCCTACAGGCTTGGTTGCGCGTACTCTTTAATTCTTTGACAGTTCGAATAGAATTGCCTGTTGGTCATTGTGAGTGAATTTCTCACTTACTCGCCACTTGATTTTCTACAAAAGTGAACTGCTGACAATTGTTAGATCAATAATAGATCCCGTACCGGCCTTGCGATAAGTAAGCGCGCAACCATTATTTGCGATACTAATGTCTACTCTAGCAATGGCTTCTAGCCGCCTACGTCCTCCAGCATTAGTACGTCTACTACCCCACTCGGTAGCCCAGGCGTTGAAATCTCCGCCAATTACTACTGGCGATCTAACTTCAACGTCCCGCGTGAGGTCATCTAGAAACGTTTCGAAGCGCTCTCGCGTCCATCTAGGCGGTGCATAGCAGCTATACATTTAAATGTTGTCCACTTTAGCTCTTACGAAGCTTTCCACTTGATCATAAATCTCTTGGAGAGGGTGTTTGCGCCTCAAAATGGCAGTTTCCATGTCTTTGCTGCAACACCATTTAGCGTCCTTTTAACCCTAAAGGGGTCGCATATTAATACTACCCTGCTCTCTGCTCTATTGCCATCTGAGTAAGCAGGTTCTGTGCTGATTAGCAGTGGTTTAAGTTAATCTGGATAACTATCATCTCCTTTGGTCACTCAAAGCTCTCTTGAAAACTGGGCAGCTACCGCTGCCCACTATGTGCTGAAAATTGGATTCCCCCCTGGCTTTGCAGAGCATGCATTCTGGGTCCTTGTGGCATTCCTTCACGATATGGCCTTCCTCGCCGCACTTTCTACACTGTTTTGAACGATCTGCTTTGTTTTTGCAGTCTCGCCGAATGTGTCCAAACTCTAAGCATTTAAAGCATCTTGTTAATATTAGGCGTTCACAGATCCGACAGTTTACCCTGCCCACTTTGACTCGTCCAGCAGTGAGAATATTATTCGCCTCTATTTCTGTCATGCTTAGGACTGCGGTCTGTGCTCCATTGAATCTTCTTCTTCTTAATTGGCGCTATAACCGCTTACGCGATTTTGGCCGAGTTTAACAAAGCGCGCCAGTCGTTTCTTTCTAGTGCTTACCGGCGCCAGTTGGACACACCAAGTGAAGCCAAGTCATTCTTCACCTGATCTTTCCAACGCAGAGGAGGCTTTCCTCTTCCTCTACTACCACCAGCTGGTACCGCATCGAATACTTTCAGAGACGGCGCGTTTGTATCCATTCGGATGACAGACCCAGCCAACGTAGCCGCTGGATCTTTATTCGCTGCGCTATGTCTATGTCGTCGTAAAGCTCATACAGCTCCATCGCCTGCGATATTCGCCGTTGCCAACGTGCAAAGGCCCATAAATCTTACGCAGAATCTTTCTCTCAAACACTCCAAGCGTCGCTTCATCGTATGTTGTCATCGTCCAAGCTTCTGCGCCATACGTTAGGACGGGCATGATGAGAGTCTTGCAGAGTGTTAGTTTTGTTTGTCGAGAGAGGACTTTACTACTCAATTACGTACTTAGTCCAAAGTAGCACTTGTTGGCAAGAGAGATTCTACGTTGGATTTCAATCCTGACATTGTTATAGGTGTTAATGCTGGTTCCTAAATACACGAAATCTTTTACAACCTCAAAATTATAATTGTCAACAGTGACAATTGCCTCTTTATCCAGTTTGGAGAAGGCAGAACTAACAGCGCGGTTCCCAAGGCCGATGATGTCAATACCATTGGCATACGCCAACAATTGTACGCTCCTGTGAAATATTGTGCCTGAGCGATTCAGTTCTGCGGCTCGTACGATGCTCTCCAACATCAGGTTAAGGAACTCACACGACAGCAAGTCACCCTGTCTGAAACCTCTTTTGGTATCAAACGGCTCGAAGAGGTCCTTCCCAATTCTGACGGCGCTGCTGGTGTTTAGCAACGTCATCTTGCATAGCCGTATTAGTTTTGCGGGGATACCAAATTCAGACATCGCGGCATACAGGCAACTCCTTTCCGTACTGTCGAATGCAGCTTTGAAGTTGACGAAAAGATGGTGTGTGTCGATTCTCCTTTCATGGGTCTTTTCCAAGATTTGGCGTATTCTGAATAAGGTCCAATCAGTTGGTTGACGGTGGACTTCAGCCTTTCAAACAATACGCTCGCTAGAACCTTATAGGCGATATTTAGAAGACTAATCCCGCGGTAATTGGCACCCCTTCGTATGGATTGGGCAGAGCACACTTAAATTCGAGTCGGCAGGCATGCTTTCATCCGGCCATTTTTTGGTTTGGTTTGAGAAGTGTTCCCTCCATAATTTAAGATTGTTCTGTACGTCAGTCACCAGATCACCGTCTTTGTTCTTGCAGGAAAACGCACCGGTCCTAAAACCTCTGCGGCAGCATGACATTCCTCGTCGTATCAACTGTTTTTTCGGGCTAGCCGGAATCCGATTTCTTCTTCGGCGGCGGTACGTTGAGAACGAGAGATGTTGCTCCATTGTTCGTGCATGCCGGTTTGTTGGGCAGTACTCTCTGGGAGCAGGAGGGAGAGTCGAGTGGCGAATCTTCTGGCCGTCTGTTGTGATTGCAGCTTTTCGATGTCGAACATTCTTTGCGTATGTAGATGCACGTTTTTTGTTGCACAGAGGCGTGTGCGCAATTTGGCTGCAACCAGTCAAGGTTGGGTCCTCGGATCGTACGTACATCTAATACACTAGAAGCGTGTCTTCCATCTATCACAACATGATCGATCTGGTTTCGCGTGTACCTTTATATACTGGAATCTGGTGCTGCAGACTACCATGTTTCGGGCCACGGCGAAGTCGATCACGCTCTGTCCGTTACCGGATGTTTCGTTGTGCAGGCTGAATTTTCCGACTGTGGGACCAAAAATTCCCTCCTTGCCCATCCTGGCGTTGAAATCGCCAAACACGATTTTTATGTCGTGGCGGGGGCAGCGCTCATAGGAAAGTTCCAAGCGCTCATAGAAGGAATCTTGGGTCGCATCGTCCTTCTCTTCCGTCGGGGCGTGGGCGCAAATTAGCGAGCGTTAGCGCGAAAACGAGCTTTGATGCGGCTTGTTGCGAGACGCTCGTCCACCGGAGTGAACGACAGTACTTGGCGACGGAGTCTCTCTCCCACAACAAATTCAACACCGAATTTGCGCTCCTTTACATGGCAGCTGTAGTAAACGTCACAAGGTCCTACTCTTTTCCATTGAATGCTTTTCGTATATTTACTACCTCTATAGTTGATACCCCAATGTCGAATTGATCGCATATTGCGCTTATGATATCTTCTTTGGTAGTGATCTCGTCGATGTATTTACACTCGAGAACCTTTGTTTGTATTAGGCTCCGTACCGCCCCTCGTTCTCCTAGTGTATTGCCTATTATTGAGGCGAACTCCGTGGTTTGTTCACCCGCTTTTGATAGCTGGATGAGTATTTCCCCCTTTTGCGTTCGCCTTATTTTTGAGACCATTTTACCAAGTTCTCCGAGTTTGGAGTCAGATTTTACTGACTTCAGTATTTCCGCATAGGAAGTTTCACCCTTCCCTCCTATCACTATCGCGTCAGGTCTAACTCTCCTATGTCTTGCATCCCTTGGCTTGGTATTCTTAGCCACCGTTCTCCACTGAATTGCTTCCGCTTTTTGAGTTTCCTCCCGTGTGGTGGAGGTAGATGGTGTTCCAGTAACTTGCTGTACGCTTGTTCTATTCTTCTCCAAGTTGGTCTGCTTAGGTTTTGGAGTCAAAACCGCACCATCCAGTTTCCTCTTGAGGTCTGGGTTGTGCCTTAGCCATGGGGATGTTTGTGAACCGCTGCTTTTCCTTATTACCTCCTTGGCTTTTTGGTCTCCCTGCTCAATGGCTGCCAGCTCGTATAGTGCCTTGAAACTCTGTACGGTATCTCTCATAGGCTGGTGTGTAGAGCGTCTTTTGCCATTCTCCATCATTTCAACTAGGCTACGTATTTTCTCGCCTAGCCCGCAGAATGCCGTTCGCTTACTATCCGCGCTGTCCACGATTTTACCTTTCATCGCCTCAGTCTCATTTTCGCGCGATACAGCAGCATCCGCCAATCCGACCTCATTATCTCTACTGCCGTTATTACTACCGCTTTTTTCTTCTGATTCGCTGCCACTTGAATTAGATTAGATTTGTGGGGGGTTGGACAAGTCCAAGCACTCAGTCAGTAGACCATTGTATTACACCCGGATAGAAATCAGTAGAAAGAATAGAGATAGGAAAGATAGAAGGTGGATGGTAAAAACGGATAGATAAGTTTGAGGTCACTCTTCCACAAATCTCTTGGATGCATTGATAAATTTTAAGAGATCCGGAAGAGGAAGAGTATGAACTTTGTCCATACTCGTAAATCTGATTCTGGTAAATGCAGGACAGCTACAGAGAAAATGCTCTGCAGTGTCATCATTCTCAAGACAGGATAGGCATATCGGGCTGTCTACGACCCCCATGGTAGCCATATGCTGACCACAGACGTTGTGCCCTGTGATTACACCCGCCCGTACTCTCAAGTCCTTCCTGCTAAGTTTTAGGAGAAAGGTCGCTGTTTTCCTGTTTGGTTCTTTCACAAAGCACTTGGCTACTCTGCACGAGTTCAACTCAGACCAACGACCTCTGTGAGTACACCTCATGAAGTCGTCAATCCATAGTTGAATTGATGCGGAATTAACACCTAGAAAGGGTTCAGGGCCTAGTGGCAAACTTGCAGAGCCTTCATTTGCCAATTTATCAGCTAACTCGTTCCCTGTAATACCACAATGTCCAGGCACCCAAATAAGACTAATTTTGCTGTGTTTTGCAATACTGTTCAGTTTTGTCTTACCTTCACCGACCAACTTCGAAGAGCAGCGTGTGTTAGCAAGGGCTTTCAGTGTAGCTTGACTATTACTATAAACTCCAATACTGTTGCCTCGCCACTTTTTCTCAATTAGCCAGTACGCCACATTCAAGATGGCATTGACTTCCGTAAGGAATACCGTGGCCATCTGTCCTGTGCAATAGGAGTACTTAGTGTCTTCCTCTATGTACCATCCAGATCCGCTTCCATCGCTGGTTTTGGATCCGTCGGTGTAGAAAGTGTGCTGGTATCCCGTTAATAGGTTCTCTGGACTTAACCATTGATCTCTACCTGGAATCAAAACATCATATTTCCTACCGAAGCTAACGACAGGCACCCGATTGTCCACCGGCATCGAGAACAGTGTGCACCGCTCCGACAACTGGTGGTATATCTAACAGCAGAGAATGTTAATGCAATGAGAAGGTGCAAATGTTACTGTGACCTTTTTTTAGTACAATTGAGATTTGAAAGATTTGTAATAAGGAAATTTAGCACACCGGGTTTATAGACACCACACTGAGTTTTGCCCACATAAAAATTAGAAACACCACACATCTTTCACCTCAACACACAACACATTTCTCACCTCGACATTAAACCAATTAAATTTTTACTATTTTCGTATTTTTAAATAATAAGCGAATACGTAAAATTTATTACATAATTTTTCTTCAATTACATTAAAAAAAGACTAATTAAAACAAATTATAAAAAAAAAGTTGGCGCCGGGAATTGATATCGAGTCTAACATGTGGCGAGGAAAAATAGGCGGTGCGTTTATTTCTTCGACTGCTTATTTTTTTTACCATTTTGTTACTTTTGAAATGATAAGCGGATACATAAAATTTATTACAAATTTTTTTTACGATTACATTAGAAAAAAAACACATTTAAAAAAGAAAAAAATAAATAAATTGGCGCCGAGAATTGATGGCGAGTCACATGGGGAGGATAAATACGCAGTGCGTTAATTTCTGCGCCTGCGTTGTGAACCAAGGTTCTGAAAGAAATTCATGAAGTTTTTCATTACATACATACATAAATGAACGTATACTTTATATGTACATAAATGATAGTAGATAATATGTATGTACATGTCAATAGGAAGTATTTGCATTCAGAAAAAAATAACGATTTAAGATAAATCAGCGCTTATTTTATATTGTATGTCAATTTATAGTTTATGTATGCGACAGCATTTACACACATATGTATGTGTGTACATTTGTATATGAAAAACAACAATGCACAAGCGCAAGAACATCATGTTCCTTTCATACATATTTACATATGCTTGTATGCCCAATAACCTTGACCTATGTATGTATGTACACATGTCACAGCACATCACATTCTTACAAGAAATCAAATACACATACGCACTAGTGAATGAGTTTCTTCTTAACAAGTGCAAAAACAATTCTGCTCTATGTATGTATATATACCCACTTTATGTCCTAGCATATATACATACATATGTATATACACCTACTTGCCTTCTAAACTTCCTACAAAATAATTGTATTCTTATGTTACTACATCCATGCACGTTCATACATTCATGCATATATGCGCGAGCACAGCGCTCCCTTCTTGCTTCCGTGTACTTTTGTCTTTCCCCAGTCGATATTCCTAATATTGTACTTACAAAAACACAATACTTTGATAGACGCAAAAGCAACAGCAAGCGCAACGCGATGGCCGCTTTGCCATCAAACATTCTAAAATATTCTAGAACACAACAAACACACATACCTCACATGCGCATGTCGCCCAAAGCTAAAATCTAAGCCTAGCGACTACAAAAACAAAATACATTCGTAGACGCAGTCGCAGCGGCCATGATTCTATCAGCGACGGCGCTGAACAATTTATTTCATTCATAAAACGAGCCGCCCATATGCCAATTTTCGCGACCATTCGAAAATAGTCAATATTGGAATATTTCGCGTGGAATTATTCGCCAATATTTGATAAATTTTGAATTTTTGTCATGTCGAGTGGCCGCGGCTCCGTATGTATGTATGCACTCTTACATGTATGTAAATATGTCTTCTAACTGTTCGACAGTCGAGAGTTAATGCGACTTAGATTCCTTGAACAAATCCAGCGAATCACACATTTCTGTCCGCAAAGCCGCATATATGTACCCTATGATCAAAAAGTACCGGGAATGTTTAAATTAAACAAAACAGAGTTAAATTTAAGGCAAATTTATATTATCTCCTTCAAAATATGACCCGTCTGAAGCAACACACATGTACCAACGCTTAACCCAGTCCTCCAAACACCCCCGGCAGGCCGACATGGCCTTCAGCTCCTTCGTCGTATTCTCTTTGATCTTTTTGATCGGTGCGATGGCACGTTATCATCTCGCAAAATCCAAGAATTGTTTGCTCACATTTCCGACCGTTCGCAACATACAGCATCTCTCAAAGGCTTCAAAACGGATGAATAATATTCTTTATTGACTGTCTGGCCCGATGGAAGGTACTCATGGTACGCACTACGCCTTGGCAATCGAAGAAAACAGTCAACATCACCTTCCCGGTTCTTTTTGCTCATAGGGTATGTATGTATACCACTGACGACAAGAAGACGGTCGCAGTTGTTGTTTTTTATATGCATACATATTGCGTTCGTTAAAGGTTTGTATAAGTTAATAAATCATAGATTTATTTTAGTTTTTAAAAAAGCTAGCGGACTTGTGTCCGCTTTTGACTTTATTAAAGTGAATCAAACTTAAGATTAATTACATTATATTTCTTACTTCTACATTACACCTATAATGGTCATCAATGTGCTGACTGTTGTTGACTCGTACAATATGCTGACTGTTGTTGACCCGTATTGATTGGTAATTTGCTGATCGTTGCTTACGCAACTGGGTTGAAGCGTCAGCGGTTATGCTGATGCGCGTGCAGGGTAGTTGACCATTGTTAAGTGTCAACTTTGTTGAAATTTTGTAAGTTGTTGCGTTAACTCTTCCCCTCTTAAAAGCGATCGTCCTCGAGCGTTACGTGTTGTAGTTGAAATATGGTGCTGTACTATTCGTGTGGTCATCGTATTCTGTTGACTGTGTGTTAGCCTCTTCTTGTGTAGTTTTCATTCTCTCCAATGGTATTTGTTTTACGTATTTTCCGATTAATTTATTTTCCTTTATTGGTCTAAATTTCATCATTAGCCCTATTATTAGAACCAGTAATAGGCTGGATACGCCAAAATTTGTTACTGTTGATATTAAGGTTCTTCTTTTTGCTTCTTCGATGTGCTTAAGGTTTTTTAAATGCAATTCCTTCATCATTTCAAGACTTAGAATTTCTTCCTCTGGGTTTATTGTATTGCTGGGCTGGAGAATAGCAGGAAGTGGGTTGTTTGCTGATATTCCGTTGAAAATGTATTGCTGGTTGTCGATGATAACTGTGGAATTTTGGAATTGGATCGCATATGATCCATTGAGTCGCATTTCTTCATTGTCCAATGTGACTGACCCTTCATATTGGTTTAAAAATAGTATTCCTGGTAAAATGGCTTCTATTGCGGATACGTGTTGGTTGTTGATTGTTGTACAGTTAGCTGGATGACTGTTGAGTAGGTTTGGTATGCACGAGGAGTTGCTTATGTCAATAATGTCCTTATCATTACATATTTCTAATGTGTTATGCTTTTCGCACTCATTTCTTTTTCCAAATATTTTATTTTCACATATTAAAATTTTTTCGAATTGTATTTTATTTATTTTGTTTCCCTTTTTTATTGGTTTTATTAGTAATGATTCGCATGTATTTTTATTGGTTAAGGGAATATTTACTACATATAATATTACTGAGTTATTTGAAGCTACATTAACGTTAGAAAATTCTAAGGCTTCATCTATATTATTAAAGGGGTTATTTTGATTTTCATGAATGCTTTTCATTAAATTTATTTCATTATTTGAAAAAATGTAAGAATTTACTGTGCCTGTTTTTGCCCAATGAATGGCGTAATTTATGTTAGCAATATCTTCCTTTATTATATCTAGCTTATACTTAATATTAACAGCTACATTATGCTGTATGTTTTCATTATCTTTTAATGCACTTAGTATTTTATTAGATTGTTCTGTAATGTTTTTTATTCTTTCACTTAGTACTCTATTTATAATTATTTGATCATTACTGTTTTCCCATGCATTATTAATTTTTTCACTTAAGATTCTAAAGTCGTCATAATCTGGCCTTCCTGCAAGCCATTTCCAAGCAGTGCCTAATATTTTAATTGAGCGTTTATTTTTATTATGTTTTGGTTGTGTTTTCAATTTATCCAAATTGTTCTGGATGTTTTCAACTTCGTGTTTTAGGAAAGGAAGGAGTGGGTTAGTGTTAATTATTTTTTGCTGTATGGTAGTGTTAAGGTAGTCCAAGGTCTCTTGGTATTCGTCTAAGTTAATAACGTGTACGATCCTATATGTTCCAGTTTGCAGTCTTGTCCATCCTGTATTAAATGTAACTAATTGTGCGTTCGTATAGTCAATTATTCGAAATCCTGCGTTTGTCATTTGAAAATATAATCTAAATTGGGAATATAGAAAAAAAAAATTTGTTTTAGGTCCTTATATTGGCTTTGTATACTGTCCGTCCTGTTTCTGTTATGACTACACTTCCTTTGTCTTCCTTAACAATTTCTTTTCTATATCTAGCAGTTAGTTTCGATCCTAAGCGTTTATTGATTTTTACATACATCACCTGGAGAATAAGTTTTTTGTGGGTTCCTTTTTTTATTATGTGATTCCAAATCTTTTGTTTGTTTCTGTCTGAGTGCTTCTATGTTTTCCTGTCTAGCAATTTCATATTGTTCTGGGGTTGTTGAAACTCTTCTTCCAAAGAATACTTCAATCGGTCTTTTCCCTGTTGTTGAGTGGATGGAGTAGTTGTATTCATATACTGATCTGTCAAGAAGTTCTATGAAGGATCTGTGAATTCGGTCTGTTTTCAGACATCTCATTATTTCAGAAATAGTAGAATGAAAACGTTCTACTTGTCCGTTTACTGTACTGGCATATGGTGGGGTTTTATACACTTGAATGCCCAATTGGTCTTCAAGCATGAAATAGATTGATGCAGAGTTAAGAGATTTCTCATTGTCTACTATTATGTGTTTGGGTACCCCGAAGGCGAAAATGATTTGTCTCAACGGCTCTCTGATGTCTTCTATTGCTTTGGATTGTATGATCCTCGTTTGCGCGTATTTAGAAAATTTATCTACTGCTGTGAGAACTAGATTTTTTTCGGTTCTGTATATGTCTATGTGGATTATTTCACCTGGGTATTGTGGGATAGGTGTTTCAGCTAATTGGGGTTTGTTTGGGTGACGGTCGTATTTGTGTTCCTTGCAAATCTTACATTGTTTGGTTATGGTTGTTATCTTCGCTTTCATGTTAGGAAAATAAAATTTTTGTATTAGTTGAAGTTTGTTTTCTTGAGGGTTTCGGTGTGCTCGCTTATGTTCCTTTAGTATTTCGTTTTCTTGTTCAGTTTCGTCTGTTAAGTCTTTAACTTTGGTCTGTGTAAATCGAATTTTACTGTTACTGAAATAAAGGGGGTATATTTCTTGAACTTTCGCCATTATGGCTTCGGATGTGAAAAGTCCATTAATTACTGTAGGATTTAGATATCTCTTGAAAATTAAAATGATGTTATCACGTGTGTACTCACGTTGTATAATAATGTGTCTATGGAAGGTGGGGAAAGGAATTTTAAACTGGTAACTGGGTTCTTCTCCTGTTAGGAGCCATAGTTGGTTTTTGAATACATTTATTGGTGCTTCCACTGCTGGAATTAATTGATGGGAGGAACTTTCGTCGGAATGTACAGTTGCACTAAGCGAATTGTTGTCATCATTATTAGAAGTAGGTAGGATATTAATTTGAGGTGGTCTAGATAGGGCATCGGCAACGACGTTCGATTTTCCTGGTTTGTACAACAGTTCGTAATTGTACTCTTCAAGGATTGCTTTCCATCTTTTCATTTTGGTGTTATTATTTTTGTTGCTGAGGGCGTAAGTAAGTGGTTGGTGATCTGTATATATTTTTACTTTACTTGACCCGTAGAGGTAATTTCGTAAATTATTTAGAGCCCATATGATCGCAAGCATCTCCTTTTCATTGGTGGCGTAATGTTCTTCAGTTTTTGTCAAAGTCCGTGATATAAACATTATTGGTCTGTCATTTTGTGCCAGAACTGCTCCAATGGCGTGATTGGATGCGTCTGTAGTTAATTGGAATTCCTTGGTATAGTCGGGGTAGTTGAGCATCACATCTTTTGCAGTGAGGGATAATTTGAGTTTTTCAAATGCCTCCATTGCTTTTGGGTTTAAAGTGATGGAAACTTTTTTTGAATGGTTTTTGGAAACTCGTCCGTCTTCCCCTCTTAGAAGGAGTGTTAAAGGTTTCGCTAAATTGGCGTAGTCCTTTATAAAACGACGGTAATACCCTGATAGTCCTAAAAAGGAACGAAGATCTTTTAGGGTTTGAGGAACTGGGAAATTTATTATTGCTTCCACCTTTTTTGGATTGGTTTTTATACCATTCCCAGATATTATGAAGCCTAAAAATTCGACTTCTGATTTTAGAAATTCGCACTTGTCCAATTGTATTTTCAAATTGGCTCTGTCTAACGTGTCGAAAACTAATTTTATGTCGTTAAGATGAGTTTCCTCATCTTTACTGAATATAATGATGTCGTCTATATAGACATAACATCTTTTCCCTATGTGGTCTCTTAGAATGTCGTCAAGCGTCCTTTGAAAGATAGAAGGAGCATTCTTAAGTCCGAAGGGAAGCCGTGTGAACTCGTATTTTCCGTTGTTCACTGAAAATGCTGTCTTTTCAATATCCGTTTCTTTTAAAGGGATCTGGTGGAAACCACTTTTCAAATCTAATACGGAAAAGAATTTATTTTTGCCAAGTTGGGAAAGTACCTCGTTTATTTCTGGTATTGGGTACCTGTCAGGTATTGTGACTAGGTTTAATTTCCTATAGTCAATTACCATACGATATTTTTTTTCTCCCGATGCGTCCATTTTTTTGGGAACAACCCATACGGGTGAGTTGTATGGAGATCTCGATGGTCGGATAATACCATCTCGTAGGTATTCTTCTATTTGTTTTCCTACTTGGTCCTTAAGGCACATTGGGTATGGGTAACATCTGGTGTAAACGGGGCTATTTGTTGTGGTGCGGATTTCGCCTTTTACTGTTGTGGTGAATGGTAGTTTCTCGTTTGGTTCACTAAAAAGTGTTTGGTAGCCAAATGCTAACTTTCGGATAATTTCTTTTTGAGAGTGAGTCATATGGTCTGATCTGATATTTATGAGATTTACGTCCTGTGAATATTGTTGTTTTAATTTTATTTTTATACTGTTTTTTACTAACATGAAATTGCCTTTTGTGTGTATTACGGCATCTAACTGTTTTAGAGAGTCATTGCCAATTATTGCGTGAAAAGATTTTAGTGTGGGCAAGATAAAGAATTTTATAGGGGTGTCTTTCACTCCAAAAAGGTTTGCAAATGTATGGTGGGTTATTTTTATGTTTCCTCCTACGGAAAATGCATAAAATGGATTTTTATTTTCTATTACTTTTTTCGCAAGGTGTGGTTGTACGTAATTTTTGTTAGAACCGGTGTCTATCAATATTTTGATAATCTCTCCATTACTTAATATGCTTTCAATATACGGTAATGAAGAGCCGCTCATTCTAAAAAATGAACGTCTGTGAAATCAAATTCTTCCGCGGTATCGATGTGGGTATTCTGGTTTTGATTTCCTTCGTAGTATTCCGTTTGATATGGGCCTGTATATTCTGAAAGTGGTTGATCGAATTCTGGGTTAACTGCTGCTTCCATCATGTCTTCATATTCCTTTATCTCGATATTGAAGTTTCGCTGCCTTTTGTCTGCATTTGGATGAGGTGCTGGCCTTTTTCCTTGAAACTGCTGAAGTTGGGCTGGTCGATTCATGTAATTTATGTGACGAGTCTGCATACTCTGGTCAACTTCCATTGGTTGTGGTTTTGGAAGTGGTTTTGTACCAAACGGTCGAGGAGGTGCTGATTGATTATGCTCATTAAATCTTTGAAAACGTGGTTGGTTATTTGGATATTGCTGAAAATGTTTTGGTGGCAAGGGTGCTCTATAGATAGGATATTCTGTATAATTTCTGTGGGCTGGTTGTGCCCAGTTAGTAAGTTGGGGATAAAATGGTTGGCGATTTGGTTGTTGGTTAAATCGTCGTGGTGGAATAGGAGGTGCTGTTTGCCCTATGTTATTTTTCCTTGGGTTGAAGTTGTTATAAACAAAACCTGATCTAAAATTTTGATTTTCCAGTTTTATACAGAGTTGAAGTGCTTCTGGAAGATCTTGAGGTTCTCGCATTGCAAGAAGCCTAGGTAAATCTCCATTCAAACCTCTTATAAAAGTATCGAGAGCTTTATCTCGATAAGTAGATATCAGTAGATTACGCGATTCTCTTCCTGCTTCGAGGCAAGAAATTTTGTTTAATATAAGTGAAAAATTAGAGTATACTTTTTGTTAGAAGCCTTGTATACTAAGGTGGCCTTGGGTGAGAGATGTCATTTGATACTCTAGTGTTCGTAAGTCGCGTTTGTCTCCATAATGGGTATTTAAACAACGAGAAATTGCCGTCCAGTTTAAAGGTGTGTTGTATGATTCTAACACTATGTCTGCATGTCCTATTATTTTATTTCTTATGACACTTAAAATGTCATAATACTTTGCTGAGCCGCGTATCGATTCGTATAGGTTTAGTATACGTTCTACGCTCTTCTTCCAGGAACCATAGTCTGCTGGATTTCCTGTGAATTCCCGTAGACATCGTACTATGTCGGGAATTTTGTCTAATTCTCCTAAATTATTATTTCCGCTAATGAGTTCGTCTTCTTCAAACGTATTCCGTCCGTCTATTCGTTCGCTAAACAGTCTGTCAACTAGTTGTGTCACATATTGGTCCATAGACCTCTGGTTCGCTACTGTTGGTGGGTTGGGGGCGTTTAGGACAGGGGGTCTAATTAGGTTTTCGGGGTTGGTCATATTTTTTTCTAATTTAGATATTACTTTTTCTTAGATTGTAAAAAATTCTTTGCAATTGTAGAAATTTCCTTAAATTTGTCTAAAATGTTTTACAGATTTTCTAATCTAATCTCTTTTTTTCTTCAAATTTTAACTAATTTTATTTTAATCAATTACTTAATGTTTCAGTTTTCCTGATATATATTTTTTTTCCACTTTTGTATGTAAATTTAGTTTTAGAAATTTTTTTTTTTTTTGATCACTTTCACTTCTTAGTATGTAAAATTAATTCTAATTTTAATATATTTCTAATGAAATTTTAATAAAAAAAATTTTAGTGTGTCTTACATTATTAGTAGGAATATCATCCTTTCTGGAACCTCGGGCGGCTAGTGTTTGCTTCCACTCCCCTTTTGCTGCTCTACTCAGGTGCCTCGTTTCCCGTGGATTTTTTTGTTGGTTGGACCAGTAGATGTCTCCTCCTTTTTTTCGCTGCAGGCTATCCTTGTAGTCCGAGTTACGCGATTTGGAAGTTGTCCTCGGTCGGTTGTCCTGCGGTTACGGGTGATTATCTGCGGCGGGCTGCTTTAGGCCGACTTATGCGGAGAAAATATTTTTTTTTTTTTTATTATTTTCACACTCGTTTTTTTTTACCGATTGCGGCGGGCTACTTTAGGCCGACTTATGCAATTTTTACTGGGACGTTTACCGACTGATCCTTTTGACACTACTGGTCCCTGCTCGGGCGCCAGATAATAAATCATAGATTTATTTTAGTTTTTAAAAAAGCTAGCGGACTTGTGTCCGCTTTTGACTTTATTAAAGTGAATCAAACTTAAGATTAATTACATTATATTTCTTACTTCTACATTACACCTATAATGGTCATCAATGTGCTGACTGTTGTTGACTCGTACAATATGCTGACTGTTGTTGACCCGTATTGATTGGTAATTTGCTGATCGTTGCTTACGCAACTGGGTTGAAGCGTCAGCGGTTATGCTGATGCGCGTGCAGGGTAGTTGACCATTGTTAAGTGTCAACTTTGTTGAAATTTTGTAAGTTGTTGCGTTAACTTATATATTTATATACATATGCGTGTATGCGCGTTTGGCTTTCTGGATGCATCCATGGATATTAGAACATTTTCTCATCAATATGTGTATGTAAGTAGTTCAGATTTGACTAAAGAAATTAAATATAGGAATGCATATTCATATGATTGCCTTTATGGCTGTTTTATTTATAAATCAATTCAAAAGAAGTATGAATAATGTTATATAGAAAATAAATTTCTAAATAACAGGTATTAGAAAAACCTGAATACCCTATTTTAAATCAATTCTAATTAAACCAAATACAAAAAATTAAATACAAATATCGAACAAAGAAAAATACCTAAGGGACTTGAACCTGAGTCAAATATGAGACAATGTACTGCATGCACTACACGTCTTTCACGATTGCGCTAAACTATAATTTCTAATGAAATTTTCTAAATCACTCATTTATTCGATTCGCAGTTTTATATGCACATATTCTGCGTTAGTTGAAAGTTTGTATGCGTAATTATATGCATATGTATGTGTATGTGTTTCTGGACGGATATTAGAATGATATTTTCTCATCAATATAATTTGGATTTGATGAAAGAGATTATAGACATATGTACATATTTTCTGTTTTGACTGATTTATATAAAAATCGGGTCATATCCAGTATGAACTATTTTATACCGAAAAGAAATTTCCATTTATGAAATACAATACAAATACAGTATTTTAAAGAAATTTTAATTAAAATAAACTCAACAATTTTACCAAACTTTCCTGGTTTGAATTGTAAAAAAAATGTGCAAGAAAAAAAATATGACTTCAGGACTTGAACCTGAATTAAATACGTGCCAAAAAACAAAACGAATAATTCCGTCGACTTTAGCTTCTGCACCATAAATTAACTGCCGCGCGACCTTCTTAATCGCAAATTTATTCGCTTCGCTGTGGGCATGAAATAAGTCGATTTCCTTAGTAGTGTGGCGAAAAATCTTATGAAATTCCTTAGTAGTGTGGTAAACGCAGAAAAAATCTGAATTCCTGTCCTAGCGTGGTAAGTAAATATAGAAACCCTCCACTCGCGTCACTTGCGTAGTAAATATCTGCAATCCCCCACTAGTGAGGAAAGTTGAATTTGAAAATTCCTTAGTATGAATCTACAAATTAGTACTCCAAAAAAGCTCATTTAACATTTGCTCCTTCTCATTGCATTAACATTCTCTGTCGATACTACATATGTACATACATAGTCCCATTGGCTTTCTTGGATATTTTTATTGAGGCGTTATTTTTTAGCATCATTTATGATTGCGAACTCTAAGTATGTAACTGCAAAAGCATAGACATTTTGTGTACTTAATGATTAATTTATTTAATACATAACGGTTGCTTGTAATAAGCCCCCGAAAACCAAAAAGTGAAGACTATTGTCGCGTAATTTTATTAACTATGCAGATTGTTTTTAATATTTTATTTATTTATAAGAAATTATAAGTTGTTTGAAACTTATTTTGCGACTGCAATGCAAAATCTCTTAATAAAAGTTACACAAAAGCTAAAGTTATTTGCATCCGAAAGTCATACCTACTTTCAGTCTATCGAATTTAAAAATGTTCGAGCCATTCGTTCTCCTTATTTATAATTTTTTTTTTTTGGTCAGAGACTATTAGATTTGTGCATTTGAAAACATACATACACTCATGCTTTTGTTATTCCCTTAATAAATGGCAAACTGTTAAAATATTGATTTTCGGTAAAACTGGTAAAACTTTTGAAATGATTATCTGTTTTCCAAACTGACTTATGACTCTGGATGTGACAATTCGTTCCAGTTGTTTCTTACATATGAATCAATTAACGGCAATATAACCAGAGAATGTTAATGCAATGAGAAGGTGCAAATGTTACTGTGAGCTTTTTTTAGTACAATTGAGATTTGAAAGATTTGTAATAAGGAAATTTAGCACACCGAATTTATAGACACCACACTGAGTTTTGCCCACATAAAAATTAGAAACACCACACATCTTTCACCTCAACACACAACACATTTCTCACCTCGACATTAAACCAATTAAATTTTTACTATTTTCGTATTTTTGAAATAATAAGCGAATACGTTACATTTATTGCATAATTTTTTTTTCAATTACATTAAAAAAAAACCGAATTAAAAAAAAAAATATTAATAAAAAAAGTTTTCCCCGGGAATTGAAATCGAGTCTAACATGTGGCGAGGAAAAATAGGCGGTGCGTTTATTTCTTCGACTGCTTATTTTTTTACCATTTTATTACTTTTGAAATGATAAGCGGATACATAAAATTTATTACAAATTTTTTTTACGATTACATTAGAAAAAAAACACATTTAAAAAAGAAAAAAATAAATAAATTGGCGCCGAGAATTGATGGCGAGTCACATGGGGAGGATAAATACGCAGTGCGTTAGTTTCTGCGCCTGCGTTGTGAACCAAGGTTTTGTGCATGCGCGCGACGCGAATTAATTTTAATAAAGTTCTGAAAGAAATTCATGAAGTTTTTCATTACATACATACATAAATGAACGTATACTTTATATGTACATAAATGGTGGTATATGACAATATACATAATATGTATGTACATGTCAATAGGAAGTATTTGCATTCAGAAAAAAATAACGGTTTAAGATAAATCAGCGCTTATTTTATATTGTATGTCAATTTATAGTTTATGTATGCGACAGCATTTACACACATATGTATGTGTGTACATTTGTATATGAAAAACAACAATGCACAAGCGCAAGAACATCATGTTCCTTTCATACATATTTACATATGCTTGTATGCCCAATAACCTTGACTTATGTATGTATGTACACATGTCACAGCACATCACATTCTTACAAGAAATCAAATACACATACGCACTAGTGAATGAGTTTCTTCTTAACAAGTGCAAAAACAATTCTGCTCTATGTATGTATATATACCCACTTTATGTCCTAGCATATATACATACATATGTATATACACCTACTTGCCTTCTAAACTTCCTACAAAATAATTGTATTCATATGTTACTACATCCATGCACGTTCATACATTCATGCATATATGCGCGAGCACAGCGCTCCCTTCTTGCTTCCGTGTACTTTTGTCTTTCCCCAGTCGATATTCCTAATATTGTACTTACAAAAACACAATACTTTGATAGACGCAAAAGCAACAGCAAGCGCAACGCGATGGCCGCTTTGCCATCAAACATTCTAAAATATTCTAGAACACAACAAACACACATACCTCACATGCGCATGTCGCCCAAAGCTAAAATCTAAGCCTAGCGACTACAAAAACAAAATACATTCGTAGACGCAGTCGCAGCGGCCATGATTATATCAGCGACGGCGCTGAACAATTTATTTCATTCATAAAACGAGCCGCCCATATGCCAATTTTCGCAACCATTCGAAAATAGTCAATATTGGAATATTTCGCGTGGAATTATTCGCCAATATTTGATAAATTTTGAATTTTTGTCATGTCGAGTGGCCGCGGCTCCGTATGTATGTATGCACTCTTACATGTATGTAAATATGTCTTCTAACTGTTCGACAGTCGAGAGTTAATGCGACTTAGATTCCTTGAACAAATCCAGCGAATCACACATTTCTGTCCGCAAAGCCGCATATATGTACCCTATGATCAAAAAGTACCGGGAATGTTTAAATTAAACAAAACAGAGTTAAATTTAAGGCAAATTTATATTATCTCCTTCAAAATATGACCCGTCTGAAGCAACACACATGTGCCAACGCTTAACCCAGTCCTCCAAACACCCCCGGCAGGCCGACATGGCCTTCAGCTCCTTCGTCGTATTCTCTTTGATCTTTTTGATCGGTGCGATGGCACGTTATCATCTCGCAAAATCCAAGAATTGTTTGCTCACATTTCCGACCGTTCGCAACATACAGCATCTCTCAAAGGCTTCAAAACGGATGAATAATATTCTTTATTGACTGTCTGGCCCGATGGAAGGTACTCATGGCGCACTACGCCTTGGCAATCGAAGAAAACAGTCAACATCACCTTCCCGGTTCTTTTTGCTCATAGGGTATGTATGTATACCACTGACGACAAGAAGACGGTCGCAGTTGTTGTTTTTTATATGCATACATTTTGCGTTCGTTAAAGGTTTGTATATATTTATATACATATGCGTGTATGCGCGTTTGGCTTTCTGGATGCATCCATGGATATTAGAACATTTTCTCATCAATATGTGTATGTAAGTAGTTCAGATTTGACTAAAGAAATTAAATATAGGAATGCATATTCATATGATTGCCTTTATGGCTGTTTTATTTATAAATCAATTCAAAAGAAGTATGAATAATGTTATATAGAAAATAAATTTCTAAATAACAGGTATTAGAAAAACCTGAATACCCTATTTTAAATCAATTCTAATTAAACCAAATACAAAAAATTAAATACAAATATCGAACAAAGAAAAATACCTAAGGGACTTGAACCTGAGTCAAATATGAGACAATGTACTGCATGCACTACACGTCTTTCACGATTGCGCTAAACTATAATTTCTAATGAAATTTTCTAAATCACTCATTTATTCGATTCGCAGTTTTATATGCACATATTCTGCGTTAGTTGAAAGTTTGTATGCGTAATTATATGCATATGTATGTGTATGTGTTTCTGGACGGATATTAGAATGATATTTTCTCATCAATATAATTTGGATTTGATGAAAGAGATTAAAGACATATGTACATATTTTCTGTTTTGATTGATTTATATAAAAATCAGGCCATACCCGGTATGAACTATTTTACACCGAAAAGAAATTTCCATTTATGAAATACAAAAAAAACCGTATTTTAAAGAAATTTTAATTAAAATAAACTCAACAATTTTACCAAACTTTCCTGGTTTGAATTTAAAAAAAAATGTGCAAGAAAAAAAAAATGACTTCAGCACTTGAACCTGAATTAAATATGTACGTGCCAAAAAACAAAGCGAATAATTCCGTCGACTTTAGCTTCTGCACCATGAATTAACTGCCGTGCGGCCTTCTTAATCGCAAATTTATTCGCTTCGCTGTGGGCATGAAATAAGTCGATTTCCTTAGTAGTGTGGCGAAAAATCTTATGAAATTCCTTAGTAGTGTGGTAAACGCAGAAAAAATCTGAATTCCTGTCCTAGCGTGGTAAGTAAATATAGAAACCCTCCACTCGCGTCACTTGCGTAGTAAATATCTGCAATCCCCCACTAGTGAGAAAAGTTGAATTTGAAATTACCTTAGTATGAATCTACAAATTAGTACTCGAAAAAAGCTCATTTAACATTTGCTCCTTCTCATTGCATTAACATTCTCTGCTAGTGCTTACTTCATTTCCCCAGACTCCGTTTAACTTGAGCCTGTACGCCGCCTTCATTGCTTCCTTTTGAATTTGAAGATCTAGAGGTTGCAAGTTCAGAATGGCATTAAGGGCATGTGCTCATGGCACCTGTGATACCTAAGTACACACTTCTCTGTAGCCTGATTAGGGGTTTTACTATGGAATTAACCATTGTGGCTTTCCACCATACTACAGAGGCGTGTGTAATAATGGGTCTAATCAGAGTGATGTACAGCCAGTGTACTATCGCCGGTCTTAGACCCCATATCTTGCCAAAGGTTCTCTTACATTGCCAGAAGACTTTTAGTGTTTGAGAGACCTTCTGCTCGACGTTCTTCTTCCAGGTAAGTTTACTGTCTAGGATTCCTCCTAGATATTTAACCTCAGAAGACAGTTGCAGTGTTACCCCCTTCAATGTGGGTAGTAACAGGCCTTCCATGTGAAAAGCTCTAAGGACTTTTTGTAGGATTCTTCGAAAGACCATGCAATTCGCACCTATACTCAATCTTATTTAGAGCCGTTGCCACTTAATAATGTTGTTGTTTTTGTTACAAAAACCAAAACAGGAAGAAGGCATATGCAAATACAAATATATGCACATATACATACATATATATGCTCACTCAAATAGGAGAGACCCAGATGTCGAACATTGCCGAACGCGGGAGCCGATTGTGCCTCTTTGTCGTTCGTTCCGCGGTTTCGCTTGCAGCTCAAGCAAGGTAGCGACGCATGAGCAAGATAACGACGTATTTTTTGGTGCGTGCAGCTGGCTACAAGAACAGCCGAAAATATTGCTGTTGTAGACGAAAGTGTTGAAGGAAACCCAAGTTTGTCCACTCCTCGTCGTTCTTTGGAATTAGGCATTCGACAAACGTCATCACACCGTATTTTGAATAAAGATTAGGGTCTTAAGGCTTATAAAGTCCAGTTAACACAAGAACTCAAGCCGGTTGATCATAAACAACGTCGTGTCTTTGCTGATTGGGTCGTTGAAATGCATGAAAATGACCCGGAATTCCATCGAAAAATCATCTTGAGTGATGAGGTGGCTTCGTCAACAGGCAAAATTGTCGGATCTGGGGCTCAGAATATCCAAGAGTTATTGTTGAAAAGCCTCTCTATCCTTAACGTGTGACTGTTTGGTGCGGTTTATGGTCCGACGGAGTCATTGGACCTTACTTTTTCAAAGATGAAGCTGGAGCCACACCTACGGTGAATGGATTGCCCTATCGAGAGATGATTAACGATTTTTTATGGTCGGAATTGGATGGTATTGATCTGGACAACGCTTATTTTCAACAAGACGGCGCTACGTGCCCCACAAGAAACGAAACCAGTGATCTTTTATCGAAATAACACCTCTTATTGGAAAAGCCTTTATATGCATATGTTCTTGTGCACTTTTTATCAATTGAAGAACTGCATACGTAAAGTAATATACTATAATAATTAACTATTTACCTTTTACTACCTATTGTTTCGAAATTGTCTCCTAGTATTCAAATGCCCAACACAGAATTTTTTTATAAGCTCTTGTGCTGTTTTCTGCAACTTACTGCATGCTGTATCATTTAGAAAGTCATATATACATACATATATTGATGCATACCAAGAATGATAGAAACAAGATTGTGCCCATCGGAGAGTGCGTGACGGTTCTTTTGCCAAGTTGTGCAGTTGCTCTTCACAATTAATTTAGTGTTTTTTCTACCCAATATGCGAAAATTTTTAAGTCTGGTGTTTGTTTGTTTTTGTGTTTAATTTAAAGCTACTGAAACTTTAAGTTAAAAAGAAAAAAGCTCTATTAATATACAAAAGAAAGTTAAAAAAGGTCCCCCTGGGAAGATATTAGTGCTAATGAAAATTTTTTGATTCTTATAAAATTTGATATTTTGAAAGTGCAAATTTAATTTTTTGCTCCTTTTGGGGTTACGAAAAAATATTAGATCTTTTTCTCTCAACTCTTCTTAACATTGAAAACCTTTTTGGAGCATTCCATGGAAAATGGTAAATTTCGACCGCCGAACAAATTGCATTTCCGGATGATTATATTAGTGTTAATGTATTTAAAATATATCAATCTTCATTATAAACATCGACCTTTTACTTGACCTCAGTTTGAAGTATCTTTTTTTACAACAAAAACAACTCATAAAAATTTTATTTTCTTCTATCAAAATTTGGTCAAGTTTAAGCACTTAGTTCTCATTATGTGTGACATATAGCGTCAAACTGATAATTGGTGTTAAAAGAACAAACTTTTACGTTTTGAAACGTAATATTAAAAACAAAGTTCATTTATGAACAACGCAGATATGCTCTTTTAAAAAAATGGTTCGATGATGTCCCGTACGAACGCACTTAACATTGCACAGTTATTTTTGTGCTCATCCGAGTAACTTATTTGTTTCGATTACTTTACATTTAAAGCGAACTACTGGTGCTCTTTTTACTTGTAAAGCATTGATTTCAGTTTGCATCGCAAATAAGTTCAATATTCAGTCATTAAATTTTGTCCCGTACGAACACGGCATATAAGTTTTTCTTTTAACTAAAAAATGGGGAAAATTAGTGAAAATAATAACAACCATAGCATGTCACGTTATAAAAAATGGAGAGACGAGAATCGAAAAAGAAAGAGTGAAAAGTGGAGGAAAAGAAAAACTAAAGCCATGACCCAGGACGAAATACAGAAGAGGAAGAAGTACGAAAAAGAAAAAAAGAGAGTCCAAGGAGCCAAAAAGTTGATCCAAACCCAAGACAGGGAGGCTGGTTCAAATATTGTCGGTGATTGCGAATCTGAATGTTTTCCATACAAATGTAAGCAAACGTATGCTAAGGCTGTACAGAAATGTATGCGAAGTCTACCAAGTTCGCCCACTAAAAAAAAGGCTGTTGTAGCAGGTGTGGCAAAAAAACTTGGACTTAGTATTGATAAAGTTCGGAATAAATCTATAAATGAACCAATTAACGATGACGAAACCACCAAAATGGTGAACGATTTTTACTTTCGTCCAGACATTGTTTATACATGCCCGGGCATGAACGACACAATGGTCTGTTGGACTAACGGTAAAAAACTTACATTACAAAAGCACTACCTCACCTTATTTTTAAAAGAAGCTTTTTATATATTTAAGGAAGAGTTTCCGAACATAAAAATAGAGTTTTCTAGATTTTGTGCACTACGACCGAAAAATGTTTTGTTATTAAAAGACACGCCATCAGAACAGTGCAAATGTATGATTCACGAGAATTTTATTCTAAAATTGAAGTGTTTGTGCTTCATTTTTCATGGCACAATGTAAAACTTTTGTGATATGCTCTGATACAAAGCAAAAAGATAAATACAGTATATTCGCCTTCGTGACATATTTGTATGATAAAATTTTTGCAGCAGATCATGGCGAAAGAATTAAAGAAGTTATATGGAGTAATGGTCCTTCTTCTGAATTCAAAAATCGTTATATGGTCTCGTTATTGGTATATCTCTCTGAAAGATATAGAAAAAAATTGAATAGAAGTATTTTGCCACTTCCCATGGTAAGGGAGTTGTAGATGGAGTCGGTGGCAATATAAAAAGACTTGTTAATCAAAAAGCCCGTAGCCAAGGAAGCAATACTGTAATGCAAAACGCGAATGATTTCGCAAAAGTTGCTGCCACATTAGTTCCTTCAACATCCATTTTTTATATTTCTGCATCCGAAATAGCTGACAAAATTCGGGAGGTTCGTCCCTGGGAATCGTCCAAGCCTACACCCGGAATATCCAAATTTCACGAAATATTAGCAAATGGGCGCAAAGTTACATGTAAAAGCCATGCTCAAGATAACAACAGCATCAAATTTCCCCTTTAGAGAACGTTAAAATCAAAATTTAAGAGCTGAATTTCGTACGCGTCCCGTACGAACATTTTCATTTTTACACTATAAGTCATTTAAACTAAATATGTTTTAAATGTTTTTGTTGTGTTAATAAACTTTAATACAATCACAATCAAATGCCATTTTCGTTTTCTTGTTAATATTATTAGTTTCGCTGAAATTTCACTTAATTCACTATAACTCAGAGTAGTGGTAGACTGGAGCTGTCCCGTACGAACATATATATATTTTTTTTTTGATTTTGCAAAGATATGCGAATATTTTAAAGCACGTTTATAGGTTTCGTTTAGAAAACTACCACACAGTATTAGTGCACTAAATAACTCGTTTTAAAAAGTTATGGTTTATCTATAATTAAGGTTGTAAACTGTAAAAATTCGTACGGTCTGTCCCTTACGAACCATGGAATGCTCCTTTTACACATTTTAAAACGCGTTTGAATTATCTGAATGCGAATTAAAACCATAGAGGTGTAATCGTTTCGTCCGGTCCTCTATCCTTAGTGGGCCATAGGGCATCAAGAGGTGTATTCACAGTAAAGATAAGCCAAAAAATATCAGAAAATACTGAAGAAACCATAATGGTATTTATACAAAAGGAATACCTTACCTTGTAACATAACCTCAAATATACTAAAAAAAGTCTTTCTCTCAACAAAAAACTAATAAATTAAATTGTCCAAAACCATAACACATTTATTTAAAAAAACACACACATTTTAAAGACAATTTTTCACGCATACAAAGTTCTTTAAGTTATTCATGCGCATTTTGGTGCGTCTTTAAATCCAAAGCTAGGCAACACTGCTGACAGATTTGACCGCTGAAAGGAGAAGAACACAAACAATGACCGCATCTGGGGGTAATTCGACGAGGTGTTAAAAAAAGTAAAGCTAAATAAAACTGGGTGAATTATTGAACTAATTTTTAAAAAATGTATATTTTACAAAATTATAACATTACTTTTAATTATATTACAACAGGCTAGAAAGATGTCAGGAAGAAAGAACTAAAACTCCAAGACTAAATAACAAAAAAAATTATAAATCAAGTTACCCAAATTGTAATGTGGCCATACTGGTGCTAAAATGACGTAACTCATTGTCAAATTCGCTTAGAGCAAAGTAGTGGTACCACGATAAGCGATATCTCATTATTCTTTTCATCATGGACAGACAAAATTTAAGATTTACCAAATATTGGCATATAATTCTTCGCGAAATATTCCAATATTGACTATTTTCGAATGGTCGAGAAAATTGGCATATGGGCGGCTCGTTTTATGAATGAAAGTACTTTGCTTTTGGAACTATGAGCTCGAATTTATCAATGAGTTGTTTGGTGATGAGCGGGTTGATTTTGAGGGGTGTATCCCAACATAAAACTGAAAACCGCACCCTCCGGAGGCTTATAGTTTTTAAGTAATTTAATGTTAAAGTTGTACGCAGAGATTTCCAGTGGGGGGTTGATTGTGCATCTGCATTATTTTTTTCTGTGATTTAAAATTGAGAAACATTTTTGAAAATATAAACATACAAAAAAAGCGTTGCAGGAGGGAATTTAAAATAAAAACAGTGCGATTTTGGATTATGAACGCATTTAACTCATGGAAGCTTAAAAACAATAATATTAAAGGTATCGCAAAAAATAATAAAGTAGTTAAAAATTAAAAATTATGGTTTATTAGTATCATATATTGTACTAACGGGTCATCATGCATTTTATAAACAGATTTTCTGCACAAAAATTCAATTATTATGTCTGCAAAACAATAACCCTCAACAGTCCAACTCCGGCTATGCAATCCACAGTATTTTTGCATAGAATTCCTTTCCGTGTTAAAACCATTGAACCCAAAATTAACACAGCATCTGCGTGTGTAGTAAGGAGGCACAATAACTCCCATCCCCATCAGTAACACTAAACTGAAATACGTCACTTTTGTTCATATTTTTGTTTTCATTCGCAGGCATCCGGCAACACTATACTGTTGTCATTCCAATATTCTTCTTATTCGCGTTTAAAATTGGAAAGTGATGATATGGATAAATGCATATGTCATCCGCGGACCGTTTTATTGATACCGTCTCCTTCATATTTGAGCAGAAGATATGGCAAAAATAAATTTTTTGTTTTTTGGTAGGACTGTTATAAGCTTACATGGCAAATTTCAGCGTGATATGTCAAATAGTTTGTTTTCTGTGCTACTGTAAACAAGTCAAGCTCGAGCTTATAACAGTCCTACCAAAAAACAAAAAAATTATTTTTGCCATATGTCATCCGTGGACCGTTTTATTGATACCGTCTCGTTCATATTTGAGTAGAAGGTATATCATTATACCATAACATTAATTAAATTCGACTCGATAAATTAGTAAAACTTTTCTTAAAATTTGCATAGCTTTAAATTTACTAGAACGCATACAATAAAATGTGAGGTCGTTTTATAATGCATTTTGTTTAAATTCTTCTTTTTAAATTAAAGCAACGAAAATTAAAGTTACTTTGATTTTAAATGCTAGCCTTTATAATTCAAATATATGTATCTTTGATTCTACATTTAAGTTTGTTTGAAAATATAAATTGAATAAAATTTCGTTTATCAAGGGAACAAAGAAATGCACAAGCAAATTCTTGGTAAAATGCTGTCGGCTATTCGTCAATTTCACGGTTTCACTTCATTTTTGACAATTCACACTATTCGTAGCCCGTGAGACTTCTCTATGCATACCGCATAGCACCCCAAATAAAATGAAGGGTGACTCCACAAGAGAAAATAAAATAAAGGGTTATTCAATAAAACCCAATAAAATAATATTAAATATAATAAGATTATATAAAATAAAATAAAATTAAATTAAATTAAATTAAATTAAATTAATTTTATACAAATATTCAAATATTTTCGCACATTATTTCCCATTACGGCTAATCGTTTTTTTTTTCTTTCTGAATCGGATCACACAGAAGCCGTATATGGAGCAACTCAATAAGCTCATGGTACTGGTGGATGCAGCTAACGAGGCGATACAGATGAGCAACGCCGACGAAAAGACACGAAGTTCACATAATGTCACCTATGAGAACTCAAGCGACAACGGGTTGAACACAAGGTTGAGGATCAAGAAGCTACTCAGCAAATTCAGACACAACCCGAACCCCAAAATTACCTCAAAGTACCTGAGAGAAAGTACAGAAGTGTACATAAATCATCCCAAATTATCTCAGGCTCAAAAACTATACCGCTTGAGACAAAAAACTCGTGGGAAGGCTGAGCTAATTATAAAAAATTACGCACTTAATGATAATAATTTCGAACTAGCTTGGGATACCCTCAAATCTCGCTACGAAAATCGTAGGATAGCGGTTGACAATCAAATAAAAACCCTATTCAACCTCCAGCCCGCAAATACTGAAAATGGAGAAAAAATCCAACAAACTCAGACTACAGTTAACAACTGTCTGTTGACCCTTAAAGCAAATGGAGTTTCCAGTGAAAGTTGGGACCCATTGCTAATATATCTCTGGTCCTCAAAACTCCCAGATGAAAAACTCCCAGATCTTGCGTTATGGGAGCAATCTCTTAATTCTAGAAAGGAATTACCCCTCTGGGCCGAAATGGACCAGTTCCTGACCACTCGATATAAAGTGGTCAAACGGTTAAGCTCATATAAGCCAGTTTCACCTCACGAAACAAAGCAAAGGTTCAATTTCAGGATTAAAACCAACTCTTTTCTCGCTGAACCGAAACGATCATCTTCGTGCATATCATGAAAGAGTAATCACTCTTTGATGACCTGTATTAAATTTGACAAGCTCTCCGTTTACGAACGGAATAAATTCATCAGAGAACATGGTTACTGCAAAAATTTTTTAGCACACTCCCACACAGATGATGAATGTCACAGCAATTTCACGTGCGTATATTGCCAAAAGCGCCATCACTCACTTATTCATTACCCATCGAAGACCGCAATGCCTCAAAGCAGGCCGCAGCCATCGAAGGCAAAATCAAAGCCTGCAAAAAACTATGTCACATGTCAAGTAACGTTAGAACAAGAAGGGTCATGCACCTCAAAACAGGCCATCGAAACAAATACATCTCCAAGCAACAACAATAAGGTCCTCTCACACTTCTCAAATAATAGAGAAAAAACCCAACAGTTAACATTTTTATCCTTTACAAAGGAGAAACAACAAAAATTCGTGCGCTCATAGACCAAGGATCTCAAAAAACCTTTGTAACCTCTAGTGTGCAAAAAGTACTTTCTAGGAATGGGCGGACGAACTGTTCAAAACGCAACCAAAAGCTGTTTCATTACAATATGCTCTCCAGACCACACAATAAAAATTTCAGCTAACGCAATAATTCTCCCTTAACTAACTCACTTTTTGCCATCATTCAATGTGGTACATGTTGACCTCCAGGAATACTCCTCCTTGCCTCTAGCAGACCCCAACTGCTTTGCCCCAGTCAAAATAGATATGGTAATAGGCAGTGACATTCTCCCCAGAATACTAATTCTTGGTCTCAAAAACAACGTTAGGGGTAGTTTATTAACCCGAAACTCTATTTTTGGGTGCATATTAAGTGGCCCCACCACTGAAAAGATTTGGACATTCTCAACGCAGGTAGTTCAATGCTCAACCGATTTCCTAGGAGACTTACTCAAAACATTTTGGGAGGAGGAGGAAGTGTCATCGAATCCCATTCCCACAGAAGATGACAAAATTTGCGAGGAACTGTACAAAAATACCACCTTTGAAGTAAAACTCGCCTTTAAATCCTCATTTCCCAACTCAGTAGCACTAGGACATTCCAGACCTGTAGCTTAGCAACAATACCTCATAACGTGTGTATTCATTCAAAATTACACGGTAATTTTAAAAGTTTTTAGTTTGGTAGCATTCGTTAAAAACCCTCCTAACTTTCTTTTTCAAGTAGGTTAGCGTCTTGCTCCACCAGGGAGGAAAGTCTTTCTTGCTAAAAGATACTGGACAACCCACTTTGAAGGCCATCTGATAGGATCGCTGCAAGTGTTCCACCTGGTTGTCCAGTTGATCATTGAATGAGTAGGAAAAAGTTCGCCTGCTCAATTTATTATTGAAAACCCTATTGAACAGAGACCAGTCGGTTCTTTTAGAGTTCCTGTAGAGAGATATGGTTTCCCGTGCAAAATTGATTTCAAAAAGGATCAACCTGTGATCCGAAAAGGAGTTTCTCTGAGAAACCATCCAATTATCAACCTCAATGGCAGGCGAATTAGTCGAAAGAGTGATATAAAGAACCTCCTCCCAACCGTCTGCTTTTCCGATGCTGGAAATAAGAACGTGGGGGTGAGGCCCTTGTTCTAAATAAGGAGATTTCGACTTATAATGAAATCAAAAAGAGACTCACCACGATCGTTTATCTCGCTGCTTCCGCAAATGGTGTGTCTCGCATTGGCGTCGCAGCCGATTAGGACGGCCTCTTTATTAAATACAGGTTAGCCACCAAACGCCCCACATCCTCAGGAGGTGCTGCATTTTAGTGTGCCATGTATGCAGAAACCAAATAGTAGCAACGGCCACTAGATGCTTCTATACGGACCATTGCCACGTCTGGTGAGCTGAAATGAGAAACCAGAAAGGCATTCATAGAATTCCTAACGAGGACACAAGCCCTAAGCTTGCCTTCCAACTGGACATACAAAAGATCGTAGTGTCTGCTCTGGAGGCTCGTGGTCTTAGACTGCCGAACCCAAGGTTCTTGGATCAGGCAGATATCAATGTCTTTCTCCCTGAGGATGACACAGATGTTATCGGTGGCTAAACTAGCGTGGCGAAGGTTAAATTGAGCTACCCTTAACATTTCTTTGTTAAAGGATGCTCACCTAAGCCTGTTTTATGGCTGAGCTCCAAGGATTTCATAGAGATCTTGCCTTCGGATACCGCGTACGGCGGTCGGCCGAAGTTCGCCGAGCTGATTTGCTACTTCCCCTGTTCCGCCCAGTTCGCCATCCGTTGCACCAGACGTGGGAATGGAATGCTCTTACTGACAGTTTTTCGTACTCAGTTGATCCACTTCCACCCCCGAATACTGCCACTAAGCGACAAATATTGTCATCAGTCGCGAAACTTTTTGATCCGGCAGGATGGCTATCGCCCATATTGATAGCAGCCAAATCCCTTCTCTAACAACTCTGGATGGAGGGCACAGATTGGGACGATACTGTCAAACCCAATTCATTCCTTAAATGGAAATCTTTCCGGACAAATCTCACGGAAATCGAAACCATTAAGATAGCACGATGGGTATAGTTTACTCCAGATAAACCAAGCCAAATACATGGCGTTTGCGTATATTTAAGGGTTCAACACAGAAAAGAGCAAAGTCGCACCTCTACAAACAGTTTCTCTCCCACGGTTAGAACTTTGCAGAACTTTTCTCTTCTCAAAGCTAGTAAAACAGATCCGAAGTCAACTCAATCTTCCAATTCATGAATTAATATTGGGGACAGATTTCTCAAGCCTGGATGGAAAATCCATTATGGGTATGGAAAACGTACGTTGCAAACAGAACGGGCGAGATCGTCAAAAACGTCAGCAACGTTACGTGGCGGCATGTCTCCAGCGCCAGTAATCCAGCAGACCTAGGCACTCGAGGAGCCAAGCCAAGGGATCTCGTGAACTGCTCACTGTGGTGGACAAGCCCGGAATGGCTTACAAAGCCACCCATACTCTGGCCAAAACTCCCGTACAACCACCAATTTCGTCTTACCCAAAAGCTCTCCGAGTAGTAGCATATGTATTTCTGATTTGCGCATAAAGCCAGGAAAATACCGATTCCATTCTCACTCACTTTAAAGTACGAAGAAATAAACCAAGCTTCTCAATGCACAACATAAGCACTATGGGAAAACGATCGTATTACTCCAAGTAGCAAAACCAGTTACCAAAAGGAATTCACTACTGACACTCAATCCCGTTTTAGATAAGTCAAGCCTACTACGTATAAACGGTAATCTCACCTACGCCCCTTGAAGCTATAATGAACGTCATCCAATTGTCATCCTGGATAATTCAAAACTCTGTTCTCTACTCCTTGACTTCCTGCACACAACTTTACTTCATGCCGAAAAGCAGTTGATGATTCGCAAGGTCCAACAAGAATCTTACAATCCACGGTTCAAGGCGAAAATAAAGATGTGCATATTTCAATACAAAATGTGTAGGATATTCAAACAAAAACTGAAGTCGCAAATGATGGCTGCTCTACCACCTGAACATTCTACTTATTCACTTTTCCAAATGACCTACCTTGACTTCGCTGGTCCATTCTTGGTAAAGCTCTCAACGCTCCACCTCGCATCTTCTTCTAAAGCACACGTTTGCGTTTTCGTATGTTTCTCCACGAAGGCAATTCATCTGGAAGTTCGATTTGTCGGACGGCGAGAACTTCTCCACAAAATTATGTCCGGCAATGGGAAAACCTTCATCGGCGCCCAAAGAAGTCTCAAAAGAGAATTTGTTAGCTTTACCCGAGAAACCTCCACGGATATTCCTAACAAATACATTATCCATGGCTTCTCTTGGCAATTCATCCCTCTTTACGCTTCTCACAAGGCAGACTGACCAAAATGTTCGAGTAATAGACATCAGCACCCAAGGCGAAACCATAACCCGCAATATATAATAACAAAACTCTGTCCCTTACCACCCGCGTAACGTAAGAGTCCACCCCTCTTCCGTTTACTATAATCTCTAACTCTAATTTATAATCTCTCATACAAATGTTAATTACACTCTCCATAACATTATATGCTCACCATACTTAAAACAGAGAATGTTAATGCAAAGAGAAGGTGCAAATGTTACTGTGAGCTTTTTTTAGTACAATTGAGATTTGAAAGATTTGAAGTAAGGGAATGTAGCACACCGAGTTTATAGACACCTCACTGACTTTTGCCCACACAAAAATTAGAAACACCACACATCTTTCACCTCAACACAACACATTTCTCACCTCGACATTAAACCAATTAAATTTTTACTATTTTCGTATTTTTGAAATAATAAGCGAATACGTAAAATTTATTACATAATTTTTTTTTTCAATTACATTAAAAAAAAAACGATTTAAAAAAAAAATGTATAAAAAAAAGTTTGCGCCGGGAATTGAACTCGAGTCTAACAAGTGGCGAGGAAAAATAGGCGGTGCGTTTATTTCTTCGACTGCTTATTTTTTTACCATTTTATTACTTTTGAAATTTGGTTGGTACAGCAGAGCCACTGGGCGCGCAAGAAGTACCTGCCGCAACATCCGTAAGTAGTGCTGCTGGGCATACTGATGAAACGACACCCAAAGAGGAAGAAGAGGAGAAACCCTCAACAAGCAAAGCGGCGTTAGAGCGACAAAACGCGATAAAGGTCGTGAAAACGGCTACCGCTGCAGCTCGGCACACACAGGTGCCAAAACAAGCAAAACCACGGCCGGTGGGGGGTCATAAGGACCACAAAAACAAGGGACCTCGGGGCGCAAGGCTCCAGCACCTTGTGGCAGAAAATAGCCACAAATGAGCACATTGAAGGTGCTACAGGCGAACTTGCACCATGCCACAGGGGCATCAGCCACCATGTGCAAGAGATTCGCCGAGGAAAAAAATATCCATAGCTCTACTACAAGAGCCGTGGGTATTTGGTGGTCAAGTTAAAGGACTATCTAGCAAGGAATGTAAGTTGGTTTACTATCACTGCCCGCGTCCAAGGGCTGCGATAATGGTAGACAATAACACTAACTACTTTCCACTTTCAGAGTTTGCCAGCCAGGATCTGGCAGCTATCCAAATAGAAATCGCAACGGAAAAGGGGACACAGGAAATTGTTTGTGCGTCTGCCTACTTCCCGGGCGATTCCAACGATATACCTCCTGTAGAGGTGCAGGCGCTTATTGAGCACTGTCACTCACGGAACATACAGTTCGTGATCGGATGCGATGCAAACGCGCATCACTGTATCTGGGGCAGCTCGGATGTCAACAATAGAGGTGAGTCTCTCTTAAATTATCTGTTAAGCAAAAACGTAAACATTAGTAATAAAGGTACTAAACCTACGTTTATTAACGCTATTAGAGAGGAGGTACTAGACCTTACTCTAACAAGCCCATACATTGCTAACTTTGTGAGAAATTGGCATGTGTCTGACGAAGCCTCTTTGTCAGACCATCTACACATAAGGTTTGATCTACCAGGCAGAAGGGATCTCAGAAATGAGGTCTTCGATCCTAAAAGAACAAATTGGAAACGATATCAGGAATTACTAGAATCAAAGGTTGATTCACCGCCTATCAACATAAGTTCTGTTGGTGAACTAGATGAGGCAGCGTTTCAACTAAGGGATACAATAATTTCAGCATACCACGAAAGCAACGTAGTCAAAACACGTAATGTGACTAGAAAGGTCCCATGGTGGAATGATAAGCTTGCCAAAATGCGTAAAGAAACAAGACAACTTTTCAATCGTTGTAAACATACAAAGGTATGGGACGACTACAGGGTTGCTCTAACAAATTACAACAAAGAATTGAGAAAGTCTAAACGCGAGTCATGGAGAAGATACTGTGAAAGTATTATCGAAGCGCCAGAGGGCGCCAGGCTCCTTAAAGCTTTGTGCAAGGAACACTCAAACGGTGTTACAACTTTAAAAAGACCAGATGGGTCGTATACAAAAAATCGGAAAGATACTTTGGAATATATGCTTCAAGTACACTTCCCGGGATCTATAGATACGTCATCGACAGTGAGGGAGGATCAGTTAACACCAGACCAAGGGGTCGTGGCTAACAAAAAATCCTGGAGTCTGTCAGGACGTATCTTTACCCCAAACAAAGTACGATGGGCCGTTGGGTCCTTCCAATCATTTAAAGCACCAGGGGTAGACGGTATTTTTCCAGCCCTCCTCTTACGAGGGATAGAAATACTAATAAAACCACTTGTTGCCATTTTTAGGAATAGCTTTAGTATGGAATACATACCAAACGTTTGGCGTAAGGTCAACGTGATATTTATTCCAAAAACGGGCAAGAGGTCCAGTGAATTTCCAAAGTCATACAGACCTATTAGTTTAACTTCGTTTCTCCTAAAAACAATGGAAAGATTGGTGGATCTTCACATTAGAGAAAATCTAGAAAAGAACACACCTTTGCATAAATCGCAATACGCATATAATAAAGGGAAATCTACAGAAGGAGCTCTTCACTTTCTCGTATCAAAGATAGAGAAAGCTCATTTTTCTAAGGAAATCGCCTTATGCGCATTTTAAGATATCGAGGGTGCATTTGATAATACGGATTATCGCTCGATTGATAGAGCATTACAAAATAAAAACATTGACAAGCCGACCATAGGGTGGGTAAAGGCAATGCTGGAAAGCAGAGAAATCAGCTCATCTCTAGGAGATGTATCAGTCTCAGTCAAAGCATTAAAAGGATGCCCCCAAGGTGGTGTTTTGTCAGCTTTATTATGGTCCCTGGTTATTGACGACCTGCTAGTCAAACTAAGTGAGTTAGGCTTGGAGGTAATTGGCTATGCTGACGATATTGCAGTGATTATTCATGGCAAATTCGACAGAACAATATCCGGTATTATGAATCAAACATTAAATTTCATTCTAAACTGGTGTCGTGCAGAAGGACTTTCTATAAATCCCAGCAAGACTATTATTGTACCCTTCACCAACAGATATAAGTTGGACCTTGGTTCAATTACTGTCGAAGGAACAAATATAAACTATTCCAATGAGGTCAAATATTTAGGAGTTGTTCTGGATAAAAGATTAAATTGGAACTCTCACCTTAAATCAGTGATAGATAAAGCCACCAGAGCCATGTGGGCATGTCGCAGTCTCCTGGGGAGAACATGGGGTATTGACTCCAAAATGATTCATTGGATGTATACAATGATGATTCGACCAATCATCACCTATGCGTCCCTTGTTTGGTGGCCCAAAACCACACAAGAAACAGCCAAGAAATTACTGGCAAGTCTTCAAAGGCAGGCCTGTTTGTCTATAACAGGTGCCATGCGAAACTGTCCCACAACTGCAATTGAAGCGATAGTAGGACTATCCCCACTGCATATATTCATATGGAAATGTGCAGCCAGAAATGCACTAAAAATGCAAATCTTGTCAAATAAGGAATACAGTGACTTTGGTCATATGAGTATTCTAAGAAAAATACCGGATAAGGATATTAGCTGTTCAGTAACAGACTACATGATTCCGAAACGGGTCTTCAATAGAAATTATGAGATAATTATCTCAGACCGTGATGAATGGGAAATTGGAGGACCTTGGGTTAACCCAAAAAGTCTAATATGGTTCACTGATGGTTCAAAAACAAATACTGGAGTTGGTGCCGGGATCTTTGGACCCAACACAAAAATTTCAGAACCCATGGGCAAATGGCCCAGTGTCTTCCAGGCCGAAATCCAAGCGATTTCGATCTGTGCACTGACAAATCTAAAAAGGGGTATCAAAGGGGCCCACATAACTATATATTCGGACAGCCAAGCGGCACTGAAAGCACTAATGTCTCATTCTTTGGAGTCGAGACTAGTGGAAGAATGTGTAAACAATCTTCAAAAATTAAGTACAAAAAATACGGTTGTACTTTGCTGGGTTCCAGGTCACTCTGGAATCGAGGGTAACGAAATTGCTGATGAACTGGCAAGGGCTGGATCGACATCAGACCTTATAGGACCAGAACCATATTGTGGTATCAACTGGGCGGAAGCTAAATCCAGGGTAGACCAGTGGGAACATACTCTCAGAATAGCTTACTGGGAAAATAATCTGAAACTTCGTCAAGCCAAGAGGTTGGTTAGACCCTTTACCTACAAAAAGGAACTGATTAACTTACGAAAAGTAGATATCAGGAAAATAGTAGGCTTTCTTACGGGCCACTACTATCTAAACTATCATCTTAACAGAATTCAACTCCTCAGGGACACTGAGTGTAGACTCTGTCTTGAAGATGATGAAACAACGGAGCACTTATTGTGCGAGTGCGTTGCACTGGCTAGAACCAGAATGCAAATTTTCCACCGTGATCAACTGGATCCGGAAGAAATAAAGAAAGCTCCTATTACAGATATACTAAGGTTTATACGTATAGCAGAAAAATTGTTGGAAGAACATGGCTTTCAACCAACTCCCTTCCAAAGGCAGAGAACAACTAGGCAAACTAGAACCTGATGTAGTGGTCGGGCAACTTTCGCGGATGATCAGAAGCATCATCCATATTAAATTAGGTAGCTTGACACAAAAGATCTTTTAGGTCGCAGTGTCGGTCATTGGACCACCTACTAGGATAAATTATTATTATTATTATTACTTTTGAAATGATACGCGGATACATAAAATTTATTAAAAAATTTTTACGATTACATTAGGAAAAAAAATTTAAAAACGAAAAAAAAAATTTGCACCGAGAATTGATGGCGAGTCACGTGGGGAGGATAATTACGCAGAGCGTTTATTTCTGCGCCTGCGTTGTGAACAAAAGGTTTTGTGCATGCGCGCGACGCGAATAAATTTTAATAAAGTTCTGAAAGTAATTCATGAAGTTTTTCATTACACACATATGTACATAAATAAACGTATACTTTATGCAACTAAATGATGGTATATGATAATATATAGGGTGATCAATCATGAGGTGCTTTTTTCAATAGTTAAAAAAAAAACGAAAATGTAAATTATGTTCAAAACCTTTATTTATCATTTGAAAGGACATTCTTTGACATTTACTTTTTGAATATGACTTCATTCAAATGTTGGCCGCAACTACGCTTAAGGTGGTCCATTCTGAAGGTCCAATTTTCAATCACTCGTTCGAGCATTTCGACTGGTATGTCATGAATAACACTATAACCGCTATATTCTCAATGCTTCTTGCTGGACGTGGTCTATTCGGTCGAGAATTATCCACCAATGAATATTCGGATTCAAATTTGTTGATGGTAGTTATGTCGAATAGTGTTTAAGGCAGGCCGATTATGTTGACCATAATGCGGTCTAAGCGCACGAACAACATTTGTCACAGAACGCTGATTTTCATAATACAGTTGAACAATTTGTAGACGTTGTAGTCCGTAAGCCAGCGACAGATTTTCACGACCAATTTCCTCTCAGTCGATAATTCGTAAACTACCTCAGATAGTTGCATTATGAAGCGTTGTGAACGTCAGCTGCGGCTCCGAGGGTGGGTTGAGCAGTTATAGCCACCCTCGCACGTAAAAAAAAAAATTATTTTTAGTCATTTCCTCCCGATTAAAACATTGATTAAATTAAAGTTAGACTAATATTTTGAAGAAATAAAATTGTCAGCTGATTATAAAGTGGTTGATTATACGTCAGCTGGTCACACAAATATGAAAAAAAAAATATTTTTTCAGTGATTTCCTCCCAAACGAAAATTTCTCAGATGATAGTTTATGCATTGTTTTTAATAAATAAATAAGTCAGCTGGCTATATGTAGGTGGAATGTGTGTCAGCTGATGCCCTGAAGGTGTAACGTAGGAGCTAGACGGAAACATTTATAGCCTAAGTAAATCAAATGTACTTGAAGTTATTCAACATTACATTTGATGAGTATGTCAAAAAGTTGGGATAAAAATATCCCGATCTGGCCACACTTCTCTCATGTCTTTAAGATTCATTGTTTCTCCCCAAATATTCCTCCATCGCCCCTTGCGGTGGTAACTCGTATTATATTAGTTGTAACGGTTTGGCCATATCTATTCTCACATAAGGCTAGGCATAGTTCTGGGTTTTGAAGTATTATACGTGTTAGTGAATAGAAATGTTCGCGTCCCTCTTTATAATTCATCGTCGCCGCCCCTGTACTTCCAATTCTCGTTACAGCTATCAAATTTATATTCAAACCCTCTCATCACTGCAGTTGTTGTTGTCGTCGCTAACGTCGCTATTCTCATCGCTGGAGCTCCCGAGTTTACTTACTTCCACTATCTTCGCACTTTCCTTTATGCATTGTTTTTGCCTAATAACTAACAGCATTAGCATAAGTTTGTCGAACTATTTTCGCTCATTGTATTTTTTCCTGCTATTTCAGAAAATCATACGATAAGTGACCTTCATATTGTAACAGGTGAAACAGCAGGACCTTTCCAATATACCATAAGCGTCTTAGCTTATGCATATATTTAATTTAGTAATAAGAATCATTCTATTGTCAGAGCTCAAAAAGTAAGCGTCGTAAAATTTTTAAGCGCTTGTTTTTGTAATATTTAACCCTGGAGAACACGCGCCTCGTAAGATAGCACGGATTCTCGCGCATGAGCATTTTGCTCACTTCATGTAAGAATGTAACTTTTTAATGGATTACGATGTTTAAACATTTTATTTTTAACATAGTTACAATACCAAGTCATTTTTTTGCAATTATGTGTTTATTTAAGAAATTCACACTGTAAAATTATATAAATTCATTCAATCAAGACATAACCAAAAATTTTACATTCATACTTTAGTATATTAACAAAAAAAACTCCTTGTAACAAAATAAATAAATAAAAGACAAAAATCAGTCTTCGGTAAGATTGACATTTACGATGCTTTCGAAGCAAGATAGGCACATATACTTAACGTGTTCCGTGCAAAGTAATTTTCCACATAAAGTGCAGCCTTTTTTCGAACGTCTGTTTTTACTCCTGGGGCAAAGCTCGCAAAAATCAGGTTGTAGGTGTTGGCTTTCAGGTTCTTTTTCTGGTACAATGCGATCCATAATATTTCTTAAATCACGAGGTAAAGTTTTTATGGCCTGCCGATTAGAAATATGTGGCTTTATTAACTCCAGTGCAATTTCCTTTAGAAACGTCCTCCTCTGGGTTAAATTGCCTGTATTTGATTTGTAAATAATTTGTGCGTGTATGCCAGTAATGTCAATAAGCGTGAACAAGAGGCGCATTGGCCACCTGCAGGTTATCCTGGAAACTGAATATGTGCCTTTCGTTTGATCAACAGTGTCTACACCCCCTTTCGTCTGGTTGTAAAAGGTTATTACTTCGGGTTTGTTCTCAGATGTTTCATCATTAGCTTGGCCATCGGCATGAAGTGATGATAGCATAAGTACAACTTTTTTCGTTTTTTTCACTGGAACGTAAGAGACAAGAACCTTGTTTTCGGCAAATGCACTCATTTTATGTGGTTGCGGCCTTCCTTTTGCTGAAATAAATTGAGGTGGAATTTCCTTTTTATTTTTTCTTATTGTACCCACAATGGTCGTTTCTATATTGTTTGTATAGTTCATCTGCTAAAGGTATTGAAGTAAAATAATTATCCATGGTAATGTTTCTGCCACTATTCAAAATTGGGGCAGCAACCCTTTTCACAACCCGAGGTTTTCAACAAAAAAGATAAATCAAGAAATACTTACATTGTTTCTCGCGCAATGAGCAAAATGCCGCTCTCAAAAATCAGCCGTCTACCTACACGTCCGATCGTGCACTAATCGAAAGAAATGCTCCTCAAAGTACGAAGCACAACTACTAGCGAAGGTACTCACCACAATTAGTGTCAGAATTACATAGAACATAAAAATTTTGCGAAATGAAAAATTGCTTGAGCAAAATGCTCATAGCGCGTGTTCTCGAGGGTTAAAATCGTGAAAAAGACTTCACGATTCACCAAGAATTATTAGTACAGTGACGGTCGAACAGAAAATAAAAATGTCGAGCATAAAGCCTTATTGCGTATTTTGTAAAAAAACAACTTCTCGATTAAAATTATTTAGTGAAGACAATTTGTGCAAGTGCAGTGAAATAATAACTATCCGGAAAAATAATAATTTATCTGGATTCGAAACTGTGCTTCCTACGCAACAAACCAATTTTCAGTTATACCATTGCCAGTGTTATCGCCGCTTCACGGCTTTACCACCAAAATATAGAAAACTAACATCGGCATCTACAGATGCACCATCTCCTTTATCATTACGGTATGTATCTTGATTTGTTCTTATTAAGCTTAATTTTTTTATTGCAATTTTTATTAATATAATGTAATATTATGGGAATCTTAATAACATAATATTTGCATCGTGCACGACACTACTTATACTATTACACTATATTTTTTTAACTCGGAAATTAAACTATACGCTTTCAAAGAAAACGGATGCATTATACAAGTGATTTATCAATTTCAATATTTATGTTCACGTTATAATTAAAAAGAATACTCGTATTATGAAGTAATAACAATAATTATATGTAGTAACAATATAATGCAACTCATAATATACCAGATCCTTTACAATTGTATACATATGTATATAATTTAACTATACTCATGAAAAGAATTATTTTTATTAGGCAACAGGAAGATGGTTCAAGTTCAAGTGCGGAGGTCTATGAAACCAATCCCAAAAATTCTTTACTTGCCGAGGATACTGAGCCTAGCGAGATAAATATAAGCCCACAAGTTTTCGAAAACATAGACTTTGTTGCCGAATCCGATACTATTCCTGAAAACGGTGAAGATAAAAATATTAGCGTTTGTGTTTTTTGCGATAGAAGCAGAAAAAAAGTTAAATATCGTGAGGAAAAATTCTCTGTTTTTACAAAAGATGGACGCGATACAATTGAAAATTTGGCAATCGAGAGCAACGATTCCGACATGATCCAGACAATTCAGGACTTACAATCAGATAAAGATTATTATTTTCATAAACATTGTAAAAATCATTATATTACTTCGCGGGAGTCAATATTACAACAAGGAAAAGAAAAATCTGAATGGCATTTGACACGAGACATCCGTGGAGAAGCTTACGATGTAGTTGAGCAGTTTGTCGCTGAAAATATTGTGAATCAAGAGCAATCTTTTTTTTTGAAGTTCTTAAATGAAATTTTCATTGAACACTTGAAAGAAAATCAACAGGATATTTCAAATTTTAGTTCTAAACCGTATCATTTAAAAGACAGATTACTAAAAAAATTTCCAAAAAAAATAAATATCATATCATTTAAAGGTCAAACTCTTGTGAAACCATTCAAGGGTATTATTATAAAAAATGAAATTGAAAAACAAAATATTTTAGAAGCTGCTGCACATATTCTACATGAAGAAATACGTCAAATTCAATCTCAAAAGTTACCAGAACAGATCAAAACGAATAATTTAATTAGCGGTGAATGTAAAACTCCTGAAACACTAATACATTTTTATATAAATTTAATATCTGGTGCTAATTATCGACGGAGGCAAAACAAAAAAACAGCGAGGTTAGCTAAATCGTTTTCAGATGATTTGATTTACGCTGTTCATAATGGTACAATAAAATTATCAAAGCACATTTGCTTAGGCATGACGTTAAAAAGTTTAACCAACAGCCACAAAGTTGTCAACATTGTAAATCGATATGGTCATTGCTGCAGCTACAGTACATTGGAGGGCCTTGAGACTGAGGCAACATTCACTTCTTGCGAATTGTCCGAAATTTGTCCAGAAGGTATTGTACGAACACCTGACTTGTACACTGGGGTTGCATTCGACAACTACGATCGTTTCGTAGAAACGACAACTGGTAAAGATACGCTTCATGATACTGTTGGTATCATTTTTTAGATTAAAAAGAATATTATAAGCGACGAAGCTGTTGGAAATAAAAATGTACAATCAAGTTTCGAGATTGAAAGTCGTATTGTTGACGAAGAAGCAGTTGAATATTCAAAAACACAGACACATATCGATGTAAGCGAAGCTTCGACTTCAGAATCTCGTAAACACAGACGAAGTTTTGATATTGTTGTCCACGAACAAATACGATATACAAAAAAACCGAGACTTATTGAAAGTATGTTGCCATCTGATCGATTACTGCAATTAAATACAATTAATTTTCTATCAGTGCGGCACATTGACTTTGCATGGGTGCTTTCACATTATTTGAATTTGCCGGGCACAGCAATGTGGGTTGGTTTTAATAGTTTGTTATACGAAGACACATCTCCCAAGCACAACATTTGTTATTTAACAACAATTAATGCTTCACCAACTAACAAAGATATTGTATATGAAACGATGATTCAAAGTCAAAAAGTGGCTCTTGAGTGCGGACAAAAATACATCGAAGTAACGTACGACCTTGCGATTGCCAAAATTGCATTGCAGATTCAGAGCACGGAAAAGGGAACTTTTGACGATTTATTTATCCATCTAGGAGTATTTCATACTATGATGGCGTACTTCAAAGCAGTAGGTAAATTTATTGATAACTGTGGTTTGACAACCATTATGGTGAATGAAGAATTGATTGCCAATTGTCACCTGATGTGGCAACGCTGCCATAAGCGTAAAAAATACATCCCTGTGGACGTCAGTCGAGTTGAGCGTAATACCCGTTACCGGCAACATCCGAAGTTGTGTTATATATATTGAAATACATACGAATGGTTATACATACGAAATAAATGAGATATATTATATATAGCATTAAAAGTGTAGTCGTATTTATATTGGTAAAAGTTGGCTGTAGTGACTGAGGTACATCGTGAGTATATGACAATTTTCAGAAGTGGATTATGAGCAACCGCCTGAGACTTCGCTGACAACGCGCCGTTAAATTGAGACTCCGCTGGCAAAATCGTTTAAATTGCTAGGCGTACGTGTATTTTGTTGTTGCGAAATTCAACGAAATCGATGTATGTATGTAATGACCGAACACGTCGGCCTTTAAATCACAGAATCCGAAACCGAAAGTGAAGTGAACGAAGAAAAATACTTCTAACCGAAAAAGTCCGCAAAAATTCGAAGTCGCAAATTGGTCCGAAGCAAAATGCCAGTACGCAGCCGAAAAGTATGTGATTTAAAAAAGATGTGCCGTGATGCTGGTTTACCAGTAACGGGTAACAAAAATCAACTAATTGAACGGTTGATGGACAACAATGTATCCGAAAGCGAAAGTGATACTCAAAGTGTTGTAATGCAGCGTTTATCGTCTTTAGAAAAAACTATTTCGGACTTAGTGCTACAACAAAAACAAAATACAACGACATCAAATAATTTTGTACCACCAATATCGTCTTCGCCGGTAAATGTTATTGGTAATATGGAAAAGTCCGCTCCAACCGTTACGAGTACATATACCGTGATGCATCCACAAGTATTACCGAACGCATACAATAGTCAACATTCGCTGTGGACAACCGCTCAAGAGCCCAGCAATGTTAATTTTCCCGAATTTTCTCAATCGGGACACGTCGCGTTTGTGCCGCAATCAAATGCATATGTTTCGCACTCTTGTATGCAAGCACCACCGACTTTCGCCCCACCGACATTTGTGCCACCAGTGACATCTGCGCCGTATGCAACGTACCAAAATCCGTCAGTACCGTACACATTCGATTACGTTCGCGCACCGCCGGTAGTACCGAATTATCACAATCCATACGAGAATGTGCGCGATATTGTTGAACTTTTACCCGTTTTTGACCCATCGTCCGATCGTTCGTTAACATCAAAACAATTCGTAAAACGCGTTGAAAATCTGAGAAGCGTATATGGGTGGAGAGAAAACACACTTTTGTTTGCCGTACAGCAAAAGATGCGGGGATCAGCAAAATATTGGGTTGATTCTCTGCAAGACGTGTTTATTTCGTGGGCAGAATTCGTTCATAAATTTCTGCTAAACTTTCCGTGCATCGAAAATGAAGCCGATGTGCATCTTAAGATGGCACAAACGAAACGGCAAAACAATGAGTCCGCTCAAGAGTTTTATTACCGCATGCTTGCCTTAGGTTCAAAAGGTGGGTTATCCGACTCGAGTATTGCGCGCCACATTATAAACGGCATTAATGATTCAGATTTACGTAAGAAAATTTCTAATAACTATACGCATTGTCAAGATTTACTAAGTGACATTATTAACTTTAATATTTATAACGAAGTGAAAACCGCGCCACCTAAAATGGTATTCAAAACAAACGCGTCGATAGAAAAACCGCCGAATCGAAAGTTTCCGGTTACAGAAAATCAAAAGCCACAAACACCGTTACCACTCGAAAAAGTTAAGTGCTATAACTGCTTTAAATTTGGACATTATTCCGTAAATTGTGCCGAGCCACAACGGAAGCCGCGCTGTGAAAAGTGCCAACGCACAACGCATAAAACCGCAGACTGTTATGTAAAAACTGAAAACCGCATTAATATAATTGATCAGCGCGCATGTGATGATAAAATAGTTAAAACAATCAAAGTGAACGGTATAGAAACTCTAGCATTTGTGGACCCTGGTAGTAGTCGTACACTTATTCGTAAAACATTCGCGCGTAAAATCCGAGACGTGCGTGAGCAACTCACAATATTGAAAGGGTTCGCGGGCGGACAATATGCTAGTACCGAAATTGTAAGTGCGATAATAGAAATTGACGGTAATAATAATCCAACTATTATGCCTGTCATTGACGATGATTTCTTGTGTGAAGCCGTATTGTTAGGACGAGACGTATTGTGCCGCGCGGGTAATCGCTTAGTTATTGAACAAGATCAGTGCCGCATAGAAGACATAAATAAAATTGACGTTACAAATGATTTAAGTGTAATTGATCGTCAGAGCTTGCAACAACTACTAACACAACACGCTGATGTTTTTGCAAGAAATTTATCTGAAATTGGTAAGTGTGATGTTGCAAAAATGAGTATCGAATTAAACATCAACATACCAATTTGCCTTAAGCCGTACCGTATTCCGTTCGCTAAACGCGCGATCGTCTCCGAAATCGTATCTGAATTATTGAGCAACAATATAATCGACCGAGTGAGTCACCTTACGCCGCGCCAGTTGTTCTCGTCGAAAAAAAGAATGGCGAACATCGCTTATGTGTGGACTACCGCAGTCTAAACAAAGTTACTATAAAAAGACCTTATCCCATGCCGATCATGGAAGAACAGTTCGCGCAACTTGCCGGAAATAATTTTTTTACAACGCTTGATCTACGTACCGGGTATCATCAAATTGAAATAGATGAATCCTCAAAAAAATATACCGCTTTCGTAACTACTGACGGCCACTACGAATACAACCGCATGCCGTTCGGTCTGGTAAACGCGCCCGCTGTGTTCCAATGTATGATGGATAAAATTATTGCACAAATGCCGCGCGGTGAAGTGTTAGCATATTTGGATGACGTTATTATTCCAAGTAAAACTATTGACGAAGGACTTAAGTGACTCGAAAAATTTCTAAAAATATTAAAACGTTATGGACTTATGTAAATTGGACAAATGTAAATTTCTTAAAAATGAAATTGAGCATTTGGGCCATGTAATCAATAGAAACGGTATAATGCCGAGTAAACGTAAAGTAGCCGCGATCGCAGATTTTCCGCCGCCTAAAAACGTCACGGAGGTCCGAAGATTTCTAGGTCTTACTGGATTTTTCCGAAAATTCGTCCCTAACTATTCGATCATAGTCAAACCAAAAACGCAGCTGCTACGTAAAGAAGAACAACAAAAGTTTGTGTGGGGCGAAGCGCAGCAACGATCGTTTACTGAGTTAATACAAAAACTGTGCAATGAACCACTTCTTGCGCTCTACGATTCGTCCGCTCAGCATGAGGTGCATACCGATGCGTCTAGTGTTGGGCTGGCAGGAGTTATGGTGCAATCATCTGATGGCAAAAAGTGGCAACCAGTGTTCTATTATAGCCGACGTTGCACTGACGCAGAAAGCCGCTACCATAGCTACGCGCTAGAAGCGCTCGCCGCTGTCGAAACGCTGGACCGCTTCCGCATATATTTACTCGGGAAACCGTTCCGCCTCGTAACCGATTGCTCCGCGCTCGCAAAAATTAAAGAAAATAAAGAACTTAAGCCGAATATTGCACGTTGGTGGCTCAGGCTACTCGAATTTGATTTTGAGTGTATCCACCGCCAGGGAAGCTCGTTATCCCACGTGGACGCGCTCAGTCGTATACCGGTAGAAAAACCAAAAGAAATAGAACCAGCCGGTTTCGTACTTACAGTGACCGCAGATCAGCGCGACTGGCTTTTAACAATGCAACTGCAAGACACCGCGCTCCGTGAAATAATACAAATTCTTAATGGTGAATTAAAATCCGAACGTGAAAAACAATTGAGTACCGAGTATCAACTATAAAATCAGAGACTCCATAAAAAACTACCAAGCGCGCTAGCGTTTGTCGTTCCGAAAGCAGTGCGCTGGCGGGTTGTTAAATCGTGTCACGATGACGTGGGACATCCCGCGCTTGAAAAGACAATCGAGAGAATCAAAGCGATTTACTGGTTCGCTAATTTACGACGCTATGTTAAAAGTTATATTTCCGCGTGCACACCGTGTTGCTACCAAAAAAATCGGCCTGGTAAAATTGAAGGTAGTATGCATTTCAGCCAAATCGATCCCATCCCGTTCCGCGTTATCCATATCGATCACATGGGCCCATTCATTCGCAGTAAACGTGGCAACTCGTACGTTCGGATGCGCATCGGTATCGGATGCGTGTTCAAAATTCTTAATTGTGAAAGCCGTGCGCGATACCAAAACAGCACCCGTAATCAACACTCTCAACGAAATATCGAGCTATTTTGGCTTACCAAATCAAATCGTAAGCGATAGAGGAACCGCATTTACGTCTAAAGCGTTCGAGAATTACTGTGACGAAAACGGAATACATCACACCAAACCTGCTGTACGTACCCCGCGCGCTAACGGCCAAGTTGAGCGCGCCAACCAAATTATTCTCAATTTTCTCCGAACGACCACGGAAAACCCCAAAGACTGGGATGTAAAAATTAAAGATCTTCAATGGACAATTAACTCGCAAAAAAATTCAACTACGGGTTTCTGTCCAAATGAGCTCGTATTTGGTTTTAAATTACGCGACACTATCCAAAATCGTCTGCTGGCTGCAATTCAGGATGATTTGTCGGATTCCAATAATACGTTACCAATAGAAGAGAGACGTGAGCAAGCCGTTACTAACATAAACGACGAACGCGCTAAATGGAAATTGCGATTTGACAAACGACATGCCAAACCGTCAACATACAACGATAACGACCTTGTCGTAATTGAAAATGAACCGTCCGCTGTTGGTGAATCCCGCAAATTAGAACCGAGATATCGTGGTCCGTACATTATATCCAAGGTTCTCGGCAACGATCGATATCTTATCGAAGACATACCAGGTATGCAAATCACGAAGAAGAAATTTTGCTCAGTTTACACATCAGACAAAATAAAACGTTGGTGCAGTAGTGCACCTGAACTTGACGACGATGATTCCGACCATGAAAACGAGGGCGATTTACCTGCAGGAGTGGCCGAGCTGTCACCTGATGTGGCAACGCTGCCATAAGCGTAAAAAATACATCCCTGTGGACGTCAGTCGAGTTGAGCGTAATACCCGTTACCGGCAACATCCGAAGTTGTGTAATATATATTGAAATACATACGAATGGTTATACATACGAAATAAATGAGATATATTATATATAGCATTAAAAGTGTAGTCGTATTTATATTGGTAAAAGTTGGCTGTAGTGACTGAGGTACATCGTGAGTATATGACACAATGGATTGGTCAATGGGTTTATTACGGGAAAGCATTTTAACAGATGTAAACGCCTACATCCAATGATAACGTTAGCATTGAAAATATTACATTTTGAAAACTTTATTCCACAAAAACAAATAGATTTACCTAATGAATTTAAAGTCTCTTTGGTGCAGTTTCTGAAAACGAGATCATCTGAACCTTCATTTGAGCAAGCAGAATTATTGGATATACTTGAAAAATATGAGCAGTTCAAAACGCAAACATTACAGGGCGAACATGGTAAAACAGCGCAATATTACATGCAGTATGTAAAATTTATTGATTATTACTTATTACTCAATACTAGTATCCGGACGAGTAATTTCGAAATGTATAAAATAGCCTTATCGAAAATCATTAATTTGTATTTCGCTTTCAATCAACCTAATTATGCGCGTTATGCAGTGAAATATCTTGATAATTTAATGAAAGGTAATGAGACACATCCAGGATTACACCCGAACTTTGAGAAGGGATCATTTGGCATTAAGCGGACAAAAAAACCTTTTTCAAAACAACCGATTGACCTCACTCTTGAGCAGACAATTAATGCTGATGCAGCGAATAAGCTGACTGGAATATCACACATAACTAATTCCATCTCAGCCAGACAGCGATGGTGTCGCAGCCATACCATTCGATCAACTATCATTAGCCATACAATGAAAGAAGCGGGGCTGAATAAAGTGCAAGATGTGACAGCAGATCTTACAAATAGCCGAATAAAAAAAAGTACAGCGCACCTTCACAGATTTATTGATGGTATTAAGCGTAATATCAATCCATTTGATGAAAATTTAGATAAAAAATGTTTGTACAACATTTCAACTGGTGAAGAAGCACCCGAAAATATTGAAAATTTCTTGCTCAACGTTGAAGAGGAGGGTAATAAAAAACGAGAAGCTTTTATTCAAAATTGCGTAAATGACCCTAACAAGTTTGATTAAAAAAAAGAAAATTACGGTTGCCCGAGGAGAGATGGAACTGCGAATGCAACGTCACTTATTCGGACAACTGCTTCAAAATTCTCTAAAAAAAGAACTTGATTTGGATAAAGTGCTTACTTATCCATTAACACCAGTGCCACTGTCTTTGTGTCACCTTGACGGCACCATTTGCAAAACACAAAAGTCGGCTTTGATGACTTTATTAGAAAAATATAATCAGTCTGAACCTGCTCAAGATACAGACGTTATTATATACGATGGATATTTCATGTTACATCAGATGAAAGATGTACCACTTAGCTTTGGAAACATTTCAAAAAAAGTATTGCAAATGATTTGTGCAAACAGAGCAAAAGTCATTATCATTGCCTTTGATAGATACATTTTCCCATCGATTAAAGACACTGAGCATAAACTCCGAGGTATGGAACAAGTAAACTTCCGTATCGATGGTCCAGATCAAGTGCGAAAAAAAGATTTTTCAATTGAGTTAAAAAATACCAACTTTAAAGAAGCACTTGTACAGTTTTTTATTGAAAATTGGGAAGAAAATTATATGGCACCATATATTAATAATAAAATAATTTATGTCAATGCTGACGATTGTTTTAAGTACGTAGTTACAGATTCTAAAGTGGTAAAAACGGTAGAAAAAACACTTTCGTGTCCAGCTCACAAAGAAGCCGACACAAAAATAATGTTCCACGTTTGCAAGTTAGATTTTAATGCAAGTGTAACAATTCGTTGCTCGGATACTGACGTATTAATAATTATGTTAGCCAATATGGGTAATATTGCAGAAGATATCCAAATTTGTATGGAAGTCGGCGTCGGAAAAAATCAAAGATTTATCAACATAACAGAATTACATAAAGCATTAGGAGTAAATTTAAGTGCAGCGCTTCCTGCATTTCACGCATTCACAGGATGCGATTACAACCCGGCCTTTTTTAAGAAGGGCAAAAACCGCCCATTTTCAATAATGTCAAAATCTGAAGAATTCACTGAATGTTTCATCCAATTGTCACAACCATCTGAGAAGAGACTTAACTTTTTTGACAAAATACAAGAGTTTGTATGTAATGTATATGGTTTGAAACGATTAAAGTTTATAAATGAGGCGAGAGTAGCATTGTTTCAAAAGGCATACAAATTTCTTGATAATGACAATTCGTTTCGATTACCTAAGAAAGGTATTGATGGCTCATCTCTTCCGCCGTGCAAAACGGAATTATATAATCATTTTCTAAGGACGTGTTATATTTCGGAAATTTGGTCTCAAGCACACCTGAAAGTACCAACTGTCAATGAGCCTTCTGACTATGGCTGGGTAGAAATAAATAACAGATATGAATTCATGTGGTTTTCTGGTACTCAGTTACCAACATCCATTGATTAAATAACGCAATCAGAAGAAGGTAAGAATTTTTTTTTAATTTTATTTTTTTTTTTTAAACATGTACCCTAAATTATTTTTTGTATTTTTAAACAGATGATGATAATGAATACATGGTGGAAAACAGCTCTGACAGCGACTCTGACAGTGAGTCAGAAAGAGAAGAAAGTGAGATGAGCGGAAGCGAAAATGAAAATGATTAAATTACCAAACATAATTAAATAACTTTTTGTAAATATTAAATCTTAAACATTAATAATTTAAGTACTGAAAAATTATAAAAATTATAAAATTAGTTGATTTGCTTAACAAAATATTTATTTATTTCTATTCTTAAGAATCGAAAAGTTCCCATAAAAAATTTGATTTAATCGAAACATTGCCATAAAATTATACATTTCAGTTTGCACCTTAAATGCAATGTTGAATAACTTCAAGTACGTCATTTCCTCCCGAAAACAAATGTTTGTGCGGATTGTTGAAATGATCCGGTAAGTAATAAAACAAATCAGCTGGCAGTATGTTGGGGGAAAACTCGTCAGCTGATACATTTACTTAGGCTATAAATGTTTCCGACTAGCTCCTACGTTACACCTTCAGGGCATCAGCTGACGCACATTCCACCTACATATAGCCAGCTGACTTATTTATTTATTAAAAACAATACATAAACTATCATCTGAGAAATTTTCGTTTGGGAGGAAATCACTGAAAAAATATTTTTTTTTTTCATATTTGTGTGACCAGCTGACGTATAACCCACCACTTTATAATCAGCTGACAATTTTATTTCTTCAAAATATTAGTCTAACTTTAATTTAATCAATGTTTTAATCGGGAGGAAATGACTAAAAATAATTTTTTTTTTTACGTGCGAGGGTGGCTATAACTGCTCAACCCACCTTCGGAGCCGCAGCTGACGTTCACAACGCTTCATAATGCAACTATCTGAGGTAGTTTACGAATTATCGACTGAGAGGAAATGACTGACAAAAATTAGCACCTGGCTCACGGACTATTGTTGCGGTGTGAGTTTTTCCATGATGAAATGCCAAACGCTGTTCAACAAATCCACGATGACAGTTTGCCACAACTCGCGCGCGATCTGTAAAAAAAACGCAAATGAAGAAAACTCCTCTTAATTGATCACCCTATACATAAGCACATAATATGTATGAACATGTCAATAGGAGGTATTTGCATTAAGAAAAAAAGAACGGTTTAAGATAAATAAACTCTTATTTTATATTGTATGTCAAGTTATGGTTTATGTATTCGACATTATTTACATACATATGTATGTATGTACATTTGTATTTGAAAAACAATAATGCACAAGCGCAAGAACATCATATCACATATGCAAGTATGCCCAAATAACCTTGACTTATGTATGTACACATGTCACAGCACATCACATTCTTACAAGAAATCAAATACACATACGCACTAGTGAACGAGCTTCTTTCTAACAAGTGCAAAAAAATGTCTGCTCTATGTATGTCCTAGCACATATACATACATATTCGAGCATACCTACTTGCCTTCTAAACTTCCTACAAAATAATTGTTTTCATATGTTACTACATCCATGCACGTTCATACATTCATGCATATATGCGCGAGCACAGCGCTCCCTTCTTGCTTCCGTGTACTTTTGTCTTTCACCAGTCGATATTCCTAATATTATACTTACAAAAACACAATACTTTGATAGACGCAAAAGCAACAGCAAGCGCAACGCGATGGCCGCTTTGCCACCACACATTCTAAAATGTTCTAGAACACAACAAAAACACATACCTCACATGCGCATGTCGCCCAAAGCTAAAATCTAAGCCTAGCGACTACAAAAACAAAATACATTCGTAGACGCAGTCGCAGCGGCCATGATTCTATCAGCGACGGCGCTGAACAATTTAGAACAAAAACAAAAAGTTCATTCATAAGTTAGAGCTCATATTTCAATTTCATTCATAAAACGAGCCGCCCATACGCCAATTTTCGCGACCATTCGAAAATAGTCAATATTGGAATATTTCGCGTGGAATTATTTGCCAATATTTGATAAATCTTAAATTTTTGTTATGTCGAGTGGCCGCGGCTCCGTATGTATGTATGCACCCTTATATGTATGTAAATATGTCTTCTAATTAACTGTTCGACAGTCGCGAGTTAATGCGACTTCCAGCGAATCACACATTGCTGTCCGCAAAGCCGCAAGTATGTACCTTATGATCAGAAAGTACCAGGAATGTTTAAATAAAACATAACAGAGTTAAATTTCAGGCAAATTTATATTATCTCCTTCAAAATATGACCCGTCTGAAGCAACACACATGTGCCAACGTTTAACCCAGTCCTCCAAGCACCCCCGGCAGACCGATTTGTATTCTCTTTGATCAGTGCGATGGCGCGTTATCATCATGCAAAATCTGAGAATTGTTTGCTCACATTTCCGGCGGTTTGCAACACACAGCATCTCTCTAAGGTTTCAAAACGGATAAATCATATTCTCTATTGACTGTCTGGGCCGATGGAAGGTACTCATGGTGGACTATGCCTTGGCAATCGAAGGAAACAGTCAACATCACCTTCCCGGTTCTTTTTGCTCATAGGGTATACATATCCCATCTTTTCACTGACGGACAAGAAGACGGTCGCAGTTGTTTTTTTTATATGCATACATTTTGCGTTCGTTGTAGGTTTGTATATATTTGTATACATATGCGTGTATGCGCGGTTGGCTTTCTGGATGCATCCATGGATATTAGAATATTTTCTCATCAATATGTGTATGTAAGTAGTTCAGATTTGACTGAAGAGATTAAATATAGGAATGCATATTCATATGATTGCCTTTATGGCTGTTTTACTTATAAATCAATTCAAAAGAAGTATGAATAATGTTATATAGGAAATAAATTTCTAAATAACAGGTATTAGAAAAACCTGAATAACCTATTTTAAATCAATTCTAATTAAACCAAACACAAAAAATTAAATAAAAATATCGAACAAAGAAAAATACCTAAGGGACTTGAACCTGAGTCAAATATGAGACAATGTACTGCATGCACTACACGTCTTTCACGATTGCGCTAAACTATTATCACTAATAAACTTTTCTAAATCACTCATTTATTCGATTCGCAGTTTTATATGCACATATTCTGCGTTAGTTGAAAGTTTGTATGCGTAATTATATGCATATGCATCTGTGTATGCGCGTTTGGCTTTCTGGACGGATATTAGAATGATATTTTCTCATCAATATAATTTGGATTTGATGAAAGAGATTAAAGACATATGTACATATTTTCGGTTTTGATTGATTTATATAAAAATCAGGTCATATCCAGTATGAACTATTTTATACCGAAAAGAAATTTCCCTTTATGAAATACAAAAAAAACAGTATTTTAAAGAAATTTTAATTAAAATAAACTCAAAAATTTTACCAAACTTTCCTGGTTTGAATTGTAAAAAAAAAATGTGCAAGAAAAAAAATATGACTTCAGGACTTGAACCTGAATTAAATACGTGCCAAAAAACAAAACGAATAATTTCGCCGACTTTAGCTTCTGCACCACAAATTAACTGCCGTGCGGCCTTTTTAATCGCAAATTTATTCGCTTCGCTGTGGGCATGAAATAAGTCGATTTCCTTAGTAGTGTGGCGAAAAATCTTATGAAATTCCTTAGTAGTGTGGTCAGAGAATGTTAATGCAATGAGAAGGAGCAAATGTTAAATGAGCTTTTTTCGAGTTCTAATTTGTAGATTCAAACTAAGGTAATTTCAAATTCAACTTTTCTCACGAGGTGGGAATTGCAGATATTTACCACACGAGTGACGCGAGTGGAAGGTTTCTATATTTACTTACCACGCTAGGACAGGAATTCAGATATTTTCTGCGTTTACCAAACTACTGAGGAAGTTCATAAGATTTTTCGGCACACTACTAAGGAAATCGACTTATTTCATGCCCACAGCGAAGCGAATAAATTTGCGATTAAGAAGGCCGCACGGCAGTTAATTTATGGTGCAGAAGCTAAAGTCGGCCGAATTATTCGTTTTGTTTTTTGGCACGTATTTAATTCAGGTTCAAGTCCTGAAGTCATATTTTTTTTCTTGGACATTTTTTTTTTACAAATCAAACCAGGAAAGTTTGGTAAAATTGTTGAGTTTATTTTAATTAAAATTTCTTTAGAATACTGTTTTTTTTTGTATTTCATAAATGGAAATTTCTTTTCGGTATAAAATAGTTCATACTGGATATGACCTGATTTTTATATAAATCAGTCAAAACAGAAAATATGTACATATGTCTTTAATCTCTTTCATCAAATCCAAATTATATTGATGAGAAAATATCATTCTAATATCCGTCCAGAAACACATACACATACATATGCATATAATTACGCATACAAACTTTCAACTAACGCAGAATATGTGGATATAAAACTGCGAATCGAATAAATGAGTGATTTAGAAAAGTTTATTAGTGATAATACTTTAGCGCAATCGTGAAAGACTTGTCGTGTATACAGTACATCGTCCCTTAATTGGCTCAGGTTCAAATCCTGTACACACTTTTCTTTGTTCGATATTTTTATTTAATTTTCTGTATTTGGTTTAATTGGAATTGATTTAAAATAGTGTATTCAGGTTTTTCTAATACCTGTTATTTAGAAATTTATTTTCTATATAACATTATTCATACTTCTTTTGAATTGATTTATAAGTAAAACAGCCATAAAGGCAATCATATGAATATGCATTCATATATTTAATTTCTTTAGTCAAATCTGAACTACTTACATACACATATTGATGAGAAAATGTTCTAATATCCATGGATGCATCCAGAAAGCCAAACGCGCATACACGCATATGTATATAAATATATACAAACCTTTAACGAACGCAAAATGTATGCATATAAAAAACAATAACTGCGACCGTCTTCTTGTCGTCAGTGGTATACATACCCTATGAGCAAAAAGAACCGGGAAGGTGATGTTGACTGTTTCCTTCGATTGCCAAGGCATAGTCCACCATGAGTACCTTCAATCGGGCCAGACAGTCAATAGAGAATATTATTTATCCGTTTTGAAACCTTAGAGAGATGCTGTGTTTTGCAAACCGCCGGAAATGTGAGCAAACAATTCTCAGATTTTGCATGATGATAACGCGCCATCGCACTGATCAAAGAGAATACAAATCGGTCTGCCGGGGGTGCTTGGAGGACTGGGTTAAACGTTGGCACATGTGTGTTGCTTCAGACGGGTCATATTTTGAAGGAGATAATATAAATTTGCCTGAAATTTAACTCTGTTATGTTTAATTTAAACATTCCTGGTACTTTCTGATCATAAGCTACATATATGCGGCTTTGCGGACAGCAATGTGTGATTCGATGGAAGTCGCATTAACTCGCGACTGTCGAACAGTTAGAAGACATATTTACATACATATAAGGGTGCATACATACATACGGAGCCGCGGCCACTCGACATAACAAAAATTTAAGATTTATCAAATATTGGCAAATAATTCCACGCGAAATATTCCAATATTGACTATTTTCGAATGGTCGCGAAAATTGGCGTATGGGCGGCTCGTTTTATGAATGAAATTGAAATATGAGCTCTAACTTATGAATGAACTTTTTGTTTTTGTTCTAAATTGTTCAGCGCCGTCGCTGATAGAATCATGGCCGCTGCGACTGCGTCTACGAATGTATTTTGTTTTTGTAGTCGCTAGGCTTAGATTTTAGCTTTGGGCGACATGCGCATGTGAGGTATGTGTGTTTGTTGTGTTCTAGAACATTTTAGAATGTGTGGTGGCAAAGCGGCCATCGCGTTGCGCTTGCAGTTGCATTTGCGTCTATTAAAGTATTGTGTTTTTGTAAGTACAATATTAGGAATATCGATTGGTGAAAGACAAAAGTACACGGAAGCAAGAAGGGAGCGCTGTGCTCGCGCATATATGCATGCATGTATGAACGTGCATGGATGTAGTAACATATGAATACAATTATTTTGTAGGAAGTTTAGAAGGCAAGTAGGTATATATGCTAGGACATAAAGTGGGTATATATACATACATAGAGCAGAATTGTTTTTGCACTTGTTAGAAAGAAACTCGTTCACTAGTGCGTATGGGTATTTGATTTCTTGTAAGAATGTGATGTTTTGTGACATGTGTACATATGTACATAAGTCAAGGTTATTGGGCATACATGCATATGTACATGTGTATGAAAGGAAGATGATGTTCTTACGCTTGTGCATTATTGTTTTTCATATACAAATGTACATACATGCATATGTATGTAAATGCTGTCGAATACATTAACTATAAAATGGCGTAAAATATAAAATAAGTGTTGATTTATCTTAAACCGTTTTATTTTCTGAATGGTAATACCTCCTATTGACATGTACATACATACATATTATGTATATTGTCACATACCATCATTTATGTACATACATATAGAGTATGAATGTACGTAATGAAACACTTCATGAATTACTTTCAGAATTTATTAAAACTTATTCGCGTCGCGCGCATACATATGTACGTAGACATCACAAACCTTTTGTTCACAACGCAGGCGCAGAAATAAACGCTCTGCGTATTTATCCTCCCCACGTGACACGCCATCAATTCTCAGCGCAATTTTTTTTTTTTTTAATTTTTTTATATTTTTAATGTAATCGTAAAAAAATTGTAATAAATTTTATGTATCCGCTTATTATTTCAAAAGTAATAAAATGGTAAAAAAATAAGCAGTCGAAGAAATAAACGCACCGCCTATTTTTCCTCGCCACATGTTAGACTCGATTTCAATTCCCGGGGAAAACTTTTTTTATTAATATTTTTTTTTTTAATTCGGTTTTGTTTTAATGTAATTGAAAAAAAAATTATGCAATAAATGTAACGTATTCGCTTATTATTTCAAAAATACGAAAATAGTAAAAATTTAATTGGTTTAATGTCGAGGTGAGAAATGTGTTGTGTGTTGAGGTGAAAGATGTGTGGTGTTTCTAATTTTTGTGTGGGCAAAAGTCAGTGAGGTGTCTATAAACTCGGTGTGCTAAATTCCCTTGCTTCAAATCTTTCAAATCTCAATTGTACTAAAAAGAGCTCACAGTAACATTTGCACCTTCTCATTGCATTAACATTCTCTGGTTTGGTAAACGCAGAAAATATCTGAATTCTTGTCCTAGCGTGGTAAGTAAATATAGACACCCTCCACTCGCGTCACTCGCGTGGTAAATATCTGCAATTCCCCACTCGTGAGGAAAGTTGAATTTGAAATTACCTTATTATGAATCTACAAATTAGAACTCGAAAAAAGCTCATTTAACATTTGCTCCTTTTCATTGCATTAACATTCTCTGCTTATAATTCCTTTAAAAATTGAATTTAATTGCAGATCTCACAACTTCAGGAAGTGTCGATTGTGCTGCAAAACCCATTCCTTGCGATATTGTCGTGCCTTCCTGGCAATGACCCCAGACGAGCGTTTTGAGTCGGATGTACCGTTACTGCATTTACTGGCTACATCATATACCACTGGCACCTGTGGTTCACGAGATAGGTGTCGACGCAGCGGTCGAGCTCATCATACACTCCTACACACGTTACTACCCACACCTCCAGAACGCCGACAAAAAGAGCTACTAACCCTCGCGCGAGCAGGCATAGACCACAACAATTTACTCGAACCCAATCTAACCGGTCCGTCCGCCGGCAATGCATCCGTGGGTTATTTGACCAAGCTATAGTTACTATGGAGAAGTTGCAAGAGCTGCTGCAACTCACATCGCCGCAGGCCCACCGGCATGTTGAGAACATGAACCAAAATTTAATCAATCTAAACGTCGATTAAATTGATTCGACTTCACCACCCTACTCACCACGCTAAAATACAGCAGTACCTGCCAACTGAAAGTAACTTAGAAGCGAGTTGGGATAAAACAGGAAGCAAATTAATTGATTTTGATATATCATAAAAAGAGAACTTTCATTTATTCTATAGGTCTATGAATAAGTTCGTGCGGTTTTTTTTCGAAATTTGAATTTCGGATCGTTCCCATGGCTTTTAAACGTTTGGAAATGGTTGATTGATCAACTCCCAAAGTTTTTGCAACCTCTTCTTGCGTTTGAGCCGGATCTTGATCGAGCAATTCCCCCAATTCGGTATCCATGAACTTTGGCGGCGCGGCCAAAATCACCACTTTTAAAGCGTGCAAACCACTTCTGGCACGTTCGCTCAGCTAGAGCATGCTCACCATAAACTTCCACCAAGATACGATGACTTTCGGCTGCTTTTTTCTTCATATTAAAGAATTCCCCGCAAAACACATTATTTGGCACGAAATTCGACATTTTCAAGTGTGGTAAAAATATTGTTGTTTACGCTTCAAATAAAAAACTTATACTGACGTTTGTGCCTTACGACAGTAGCTCTCCAATGAATGTTTGGAAATGTGGATCGATGGAATAATAATCAAGTTACGCCATCTGTTGTAAAACCGCACGAACTTATCCATAGACCATAGACATTTTTATATTCTCAACTATTCAATTTTGTTACATAAAAATTTCAAATTTAATTCCTTTAAAAAATAAATTTATTTGGAATTGATATTGCTTTGATTTTGAACATGTATCCGAATAATCGAATGCCAACAACCGAATAATCGAATTCCTGCCTAGCATATGCTAAAACAATTCTCTTTTGCATGTGCGTATACATATGTATTTGTTTGTGCATTTGTATGTGCACTTGACACTGTGGGGGAATAAAACTCCACATATACTTTTATATTAAAATTAACACGCTTTATATTTATAATATACTAGCAAACCCGGCCCGTTTCGCTGGGCACACTAAAATAGAATAGATATGGTTTAGAGCTGAAAAGATATGTTTTTCATATTATTTATTTCTTTATTCTCATATTATTTATTTCTATATTCAATACCACGTTTTGGTCTCTATCTCGAGACCCTACTCACGGAGCGGCATGAAAAATACTCTGAACTAAAGCATTCACCAACAGCTTCCATTTGATACCCATATTGTACATACACATCCGAAGGTTACCTGAGTCCAGGTTTTGACCTATATCTCGAGGCCCTAGTCACGGAGCGGCATGAAAAATACTCTGTACTAAAGCATTCACCAACAGCTTCTAATTGATTTCCATATTGTACAAACACATTTTAGGGTCCACGTGTTGGTCTCTATCTCGAGGCCCTAGTCACGGAGTGGCATGAAAAATACTCTGAACTAAAGCATTCACCAACAGCTTCAATTTGATATTTATATTGTACAAACACATTCTAGGCTCCACGTTTTGGTCTCTATCTCGAGACCCTAGTCACGGAGCGGGATGGAAAATACTCTGAACTAAAGCATTCACCAACAGCTTCCTTTTGATAACCATATTGTACATACACATCCGAAGGTTACCCGGGTCCACGTTTTGACCCATCTCTCGAGACCCTAGTCACGGAGCGCCATGAAAAATACTCTGTACTAAAGCATTCCCCAACAGCTTCGAATTGATATCCATATTGTCCAAACACATCCTAGGGTCCACGTGTTGGTCTCTATCTCGAGGCCCTAGTCACGGAGCGACATGAAAAATACTCTGTACTAAAGCATTCACCAACAGCTTCCATTTGATATCCATATTGTACATACACATCCGAAGGTTACCCGGGTCCACGTTTTGACCTATATCTCGAGACCCTAGTCACGGAGCGGCATGAAAAATACTCTGTACAAAAGCATTCACCAACAGCTTTCATTTGATATCCATATTGTACATACACATCCGAAGGTTACCTGGGTCCACGTTTTGACCTATATCTCGAGACCTCAGTCACGGAGCGGTATGAAAAATACTCTGTACTAAAGCATTCACCAACAGCTTCCAATTGATATCCATATTGTACAAACACATTTTAGGGTCCACGTGTTGCTCTTTATCTCGAGGCCCTAGTCACGGAGCGGCATGAAAAATACTCTGAACTAAAGCATTCACCAACAGCTTCAATTTGATATCCATATTGTACAAACACATTCTAGGTTGCACGTTTTGGTCTCTATCTCGAGACCCTACTCACGGAGCGGGATGGAAAATACTCTGAACTAAAGCACTCTCCAACAGCTTCCATTTGATACCCATATTGTACATACACATCCGAAGGTTACCCGGGTCTACGTTTTGACCTATATCTCGTGCCCTATCTACCAATAGGCATCCAAACTATACGTAAACCATCTTCAATACCTACTTAACAATGTGTGTAAGTTTGGTTTAATTCGGTGCAAAGGCATGGCCGGTTAGCGAACACACACAAAAAGTTGACTTTATTTTATATATAATATTTATATGGGCATATATTTCGAGACCCTAGTCATGAATAGGTATGAAAATTACCCCGCATTAAAGCACTTATCGACAGCTTTCATTTGATGCCCATACTGCACATCCACAACCAAAGGTTACCCGGGTCCACGTTTTGACCTATATCTCGAGACCCCAGTGACGGAGCGGTATGAAAAATACTCTGTACTAAAGCATTCACCAACAGCTTCCAATTGATATCCATATTGTACAAACACATTCTAGGGTCCACGTGTTGGTCTCTATCTCGAGACCCTAGTCACGGAGCGGCATGAAAAATACTCTGAACTAAAGCATTCACCAACAGCTTCCATTTGATACCCGTATTGTACATACACATCCGAAGGTTACCCGGGCCCACGTTTTGACCTATATCTCAAGACCCTATCTACCAATAGGTATCCAAACTATACGGAAACTATCTTTAATACCTCCTTAACAATGTGTGTAAGTTTGGTTTAATTCGGTGCAAAGACACGGCGGGTCCACGTTTTGGTATATATTTCGAGACCCTAGTCATCAGTAGCACGTATTAAAGCACTTATCAACAGCTTTCATTTGATACCCATATTGTACATACACAACCAAAGGTTACCCGGGTCCATGTTTTGACCTATATCTCGAGACCCCAGTCACGGAGCGGCATGAAAAATACTCCGTGCTAAAGCATTCACCAACAACTTCCATTTGATACCCATATTGTACATACACATCCGAAGGTTACCCGGGTCCACGTTTTGACCTATATCTCGAGCCCTATCCACCAATAGGCATCCAAACTATACGTAAACCATCTTCAATACCTACTTAACAATGTGTGTAAGTTTGGTTTAATTCGGTGCAAAGACACGGCCGGTTAGCGAACACACACAAAAAGTTGAACACAGTGATTATAATTCAAATTGACTCCAAATTTTATTTTGAAAACGTTTATATGGGAAGAAGAAAAGTGCTGTTTTTAAGGTTTTCCCGGCAGTTATTCGAATTTTTCTCACCTTTTAAACCTTCCCTAGATCTCTACGGACATTTCAAGACCAAAATAAGATAAATCCGTTCAGCCGTTCTCGAGTTTTAGCGAGACTAACGAACAGCAATTGATTTTTATATATATAGATAACTTGTAAAAGAACTCTAATTTTTATATGTCTTGCAGTTGCAAGAACGCTTCTCGAATGATCTATTTCTTCGAATTCATAACGACGTTAAATTAAGTTGAATAGTGAATAAAAATGAATAATGAAATCAGTGTGGCCACACTGATAGGTATAGGTGTGTTCCCGTACGACACTCTCACCTGTGTTCCCACACAACTCCCCCCAAATGAAAGCCTTATCTGGGGACCCATAAGGTTCAGTTTAATGCTCATGATTAACCCGTGGAGCGGGTTTCCACCTAGTGTTGTACGGGTAGGCTCGTTGAGGTGCAAGGCTGCAAGCTCCCTGGTCTGATGAGAACTTGTCGGTGGGATGTAGAGTCGAAAACTTCGCTGCTGGCTAGATGAGCTGGTTTGAGCCGTTCGATGTTTACGTTTATTCTGCCATTCACTTCTATGGTGAAAACCCGTTCATCCAACCTCTTGATAACTTTGTGCGAACCTGAGTACGGTTGCTCGAGAGGTCGTTTGTTTGCATCGACTCTCAAAAATACGTGTGTGCACGCGGACAACTCTTTGAAATAGAACGTTTTCTGTCGACCGTGGTGTGTTGTAGGAGCTGGCCTGATTCTTCTCATATGTGCGCGGAAATCTTCGAGGAAAAACTGGGAATCCACTGGTGGGTCTCTGTCTGAAAAAAACTCACCTGGCACTTGGGGGGTTGTTCCGTAGAGGTACTCCGCGGGTGAAGCTTTCAGGTTTTCTTTATAGCAGGTCCTTAGGCCTAAAAGTACCGATGGTAGAACCTGAGTCCACTGTGAAATCTGGTGGCACATGATTGACACCTTAAGAGCGCGGTACCATCTTTCTACCAACCCGTTTGCTGCAGGGTGGTATGCCGTAGTACGAATGCGTTTTCCACCCACTAAGCGAGATAGGGTCATAAAGAGCGCACTTTCAAATTGTGTGCCCTGATCAGTGGTGAGCAGCTTGGGGCATCCGTATCGAGCAATCCAGCTACCGTAGAATGTATTGGCAACCGTGTTTGCCGTGATATCTCTAATGGGTACTGCTTCGGGACATTTTGTGAATCGGTCGACCATAGTCATGCAGTATATGTACCCCTGAGATTTCGGCAAAGGTCCAACCAAATCCAGATGGACGTGGTCGGATCTCTCGTCTGGGCTAGGGAATTCGGCAGGAGTCGGATATACGTGGCGACCTACTTTGGAGCGCTGGCATGGAACACACTCGCGAGCCCACTGAGTTACATCCTTATTCATGCATGGCCACACATACCGTTGAGCTATGATTTTGACTGTTACCCTGCCGCTGGGGTGTGCGAGGTTGTGTAGGGCTTCAAAAAACTTTCGGCGTAGCGATGTTGGCACGAATGGTCTGATGTTGTTGGTTGAGACGTCACAGAACACAGTCTGACCATTAGGACCAAAAATCAGTGATTGCAGTTTAAGCGATGTTTCATTGTGAGTCAGCAGGTACTGTAACTCTTCGTCCGAAGCCTGGACGTGCGATAGTTCGTCGTAGTCGATCACTGCTGGCATGTGCACAGTCTCCACGCGAGAAAAAGTGTCTGCTACATTGTTGTTTGAACCAGAAATGTACTCGAAGTTAGTGGTGAATTGGCTTATGAATCCCAGCTGTCTGATTTGGCGAGGAGATGATTTGTCTGATTGCTGTCGGAAGGCGAAAATGAGGGGTTTGTGATCCGTTCTCACAACGAACTCGCGGCCTTCGACCCAGTGGCAAACATTTTTGATGGCCGCGTACACAGCCGTCAACTCCCTATCATACGTGCTGTAGTTAATCTGCGCCGGTGATAATTTCTTAGAGAAAAATCCAAGCGGCTGCCAAACGTTATTGTTATTTTGCTCTAATACCGCCCCTAAAGCGGTGCTGGATGCGTCGCAAGTGATACAAAGTTCAGCGGATGGTGAAGGGTGTGCCAGTAAAGTTGCGGTTGCGAGTTGTTCCTTGATAGATGCGAACGCTTTGTCTGCCTCTGCTGTCCATGGTACTGGCCTCCGATCATTCTTCTTTGAATCTTTCAGAAATTCGTTGAGAGGCGCCTGTGTCGTAGCGGCATTTCTAATGTGTCGCCTGTAGAAGTTTATTGCTCCGATGAATCTCCTTAGTTCAGTAATCGTTTTAGGCTTGGGAAAGTCACGTAGTGCCTGGACTCGGATAGGAAGAGGTGCTGACCCGAGCGCTGTTACCCGATAACCCAAAAAATCTACTTCAGCTGCTCCCAAAACACACTTTTCCGCATTAATGCAAAGGCCGTATTTGCTGAGCCGTTGAGATACTAATCGGAGGTGTTGTACGTGTTGCTGTTCATCACTCGATGCTACGAGCAAGTCGTCGATGTAAGCATAGACGAAGTCGAGTCCAGTGAGCGCTTCGTTAATGAAACGTTGAACCGATTGTACTGCGTTGCGTAGTCCGAAAGGCATGCTAACGAATTCGAACAAGCCAAATGGGGTTATTACAGCGGTTTTTGGTATATCTTCCTCTGCCACCGGGATATTATGGAATGCCCGCCGAAGGTCGATGGATGATAATATGACTTTCCCTGCTAAAATTGTTGAATAGTCATTGAGGAGGGCTATCGGGTACCGGTCGGGAATGGTTTTCTCATTAAGCCTACGGTAGTCGCCGCATGGTCTCCAGTCCCCGTTCTTCTTTTTAGCCATGCGCAGTGGGCTGGCCCAAGGGCTGTTTCACGGTCTGGCATTTTCCAACTCGACCATTAGTTCAAATTCCCTCTTGGCTACTTTGAGACGCTCCGGGCATAACTGGCGGACGCGTTGTACGCACGGTGGCCCAGTGGTTGGTATAAAGTGTTTGACGGAATGCTTGGATGCCGTGAGGTTGGAAGGATTACCCAGCAATTCCGGAAATGCCTTGAGGATAGCTGTAAATTTGTTGGTTTGAGTAAGTGCTGTGATGGTTGTGACCGGAGCCGTAGCGTACGATTCTATGCTGTGCGAGTCTGAGTTGGGGTCTATTAAATGACCGCGCTTGATGTCCACTATTAGCCCGAGAGCGTGAATGAGATCTGCACCAATGATCGGATAAGGCAGCTTAGCGATGCGGAAAATCCAACGGATCGGTCGCTGTAAGCCGATGTTGAGCACGATGACCTTCTCACCATACGTTTCTATTTTGCTGCCGTTTGCAGCTTGAAGTCGAAACTGTGTTGGTGTTGTTTGGTCTTGGCGCGAAGGTGGGGTAACCGAAATATCCGCGCTGGTATCGACGAGGAATTTCGTACTTGTTGTACGGTCGTATACAAATAATCGACGGGGAATTGACTTGCCACCAGTATCCGCCATGTCTACTGGGGGCGATTGGCGTTTCTCTGAAAAGCACAAGGCTGCGTGTACTTTTTGGCACGTTCGCCGAATCTCCGATTATAATAGCACGTGGATGTTGAGGTATTGTCGGTGGTGCTGCGAGATACGTTTGTCGAGTTGTTAAAGCGTTTCTGGCTGTCTTCGCCCACTGTCGATCTGGTAAGTTGCTGTGATAGTTTTTCGACCTGCTTAGCTAGCTCGTCCAGTTACTTCTGTATACCACTGCTGGCGACAGTCTTTCGGGCGATTGGCATTACGCAGTGGTTTTCGGAGTCACGCTGAATTGCCATAAGCCTGTTTGTTGTCTGTGCGAGTTTAGCATTGTCCTGTTCACCAGTGGCGGTGAGTGCTAATTGAATCTGTAGCGGAAGTCGATCCAGCCACATCGAGCGGACGAATGATGGGTCCAGATTGTTTCCTCCTAGCCGATTAATTTCTGCCAAAAGTTCAGTAGGGCGTCGTTCCCGCAACTCAATACCAGACAGCAGCATTCTGAACCGGCGCTCCTGCGGTATTTCAAAATGGTTGACCAGAGCCTCCTTTAACGTAGTATACTTATCTGATAAGGGTGGGTTCGCAACGATGTTCTCCACAATCATAAGCGCGTCTTGGTCAAGGCGGGCGACTACTGCATGGTATTTCGTTGCATCCGCTGTGATCTTCCTGAGCTGGAACTGCGCCTCGATTGCGGCAAACCATAATTGGACTTGTTGGCTCCAAAACAGTGGCAGCTCCAATCGTTCGAACCGGTCGATGTGTGCGGCCAAGGAAGTTTGTAGCTGGGAGGTATTAATTGCTTCGAAAAGTTCTTCGTTGGACGCTCCGCTGTGTACGACGGGGTCAGTATCGCCAGCTTTTTCAATGTCTGTTTCCATGATGCGTGTTGGTGAATTGTAGGGGTCACCAATTATGTGGGGGAATAAAACTCCACATATACTTTTATATTAAAATTAACACGCTTTATAACGGGTGATCAATTAAGAGGAGTTTTTTCATTTGCGTTTTTTTTACAGATCGCGCGCGAGTTGTGGCAAACTGTCATCGTGGATTTGTTGAACAGCGTTTGGCATTTCATCATGGAAAGACTCACACCGCAACAACGTCTACAAATTGTTCAACTGTATTATGAAAATCAGCGTTCTGTGACAAATGTTTTTCGTGCGCTTAGACCGCATTATGGTCAACATAATCGGCCTGCCTTAAACACTATTCGACATAACTACCATCAACAAATTTGAATCCGAATATTCATTGGTGGATAATTCTCGTCCAGCAAGAAGCATTGAGAATATAGCGGCAGTATCAGAGAGTGTACGTGAAAACCGCGATGAATCGATTCGGCACCGTTCTCAGCCACTTGGACTGTCGTATAGAACAACTTGGTCAATTTTACGGAAGGATCTTCATTTAAAAGCATACAAAATACAGCTCGTACAAGAACTAAAGCCCAATGACCTTCCTGCACGTCACCGTTTTGCTGATTGGGCTCTTGAAAAGATTGAAGAAGATCCGCTGTTTTCGAGCAAAATTTTGTTCAGCGATGAGGCGCATTTCTGGCTCAATGGTTACGTCAATAAGCAAAATTGCCGTATTTGGGATGAAGAGCAACCAGAACAGGTTCAAGAGCTACCTTTACACCCAGAGAAAACAACGGTCTGGTGTGGTTTATGGGCTGGTGGAATCATCGGTCCATATTTTTTCAAAAATGATGATGGACGCAACGTAACTGTGAATGGTGCTCGCTACCCTACCATGATATCGGACTTTTTGCTACCTGAAATTGAATCTAATGATCTCTACGACATTTGGTTTCAACAAGACGGAGCCACTTGCCATACAGCTCGTGAAACAATGACTTTATTGAGAAGTCATTTCGGAGAGCAGCTGATTTCACGTTTAGGACCTGTGAGTTGGCCACCAAGATCTTGTAATATCACACCTTTGGACTTTTTTCTTTGGGGATTCGTGAAGTCCAAGGTCTATGCTGATAAACCAGCTACGATTGAAGCTCTGGAAGCCAACATTACGCGTGTTATTCACGACATACCAGTCGAAATGCTCGAACGAGTGATTGAAAATTGGACCTTCAGAATGGACCACCTTAAGCGTAGTTGCGGCCAACATTTGAATGAAGACATATTCAAAAAGTAAATGTCAAAGAATGTCCTTTCAAATGATAAATAAAGGTTTTGAACATAATTTACATTTTTTTTTTTTTTTTAACTATTGAAAAAAGCACCTAACTTGTAAAAGAACTCTAATTTTTATATGTCTTGCAGTTGCAAGAACGCTTCTCGAATGATCTATTTCTTCGAATTCATAACGACGTTAAATTAAGTTGAATAGTGAATAAAAATGAATAATGATATCAGTGTGGCCACACTGATAGTTATACATAGTCATACATAGGTGTGTTCCCGTACGACACTCTCACCTGTGTTCCCACAACACCCTAGCCTATGTATGTACATACATATTTGTATAGTGAACTTTCAGCAAAACAATCCTTATTAGTATACGAGTTCACATATAGACTGGGCCAAAAAAATCGACTATATTTTTTTTCTTCACTATATCGAAAATCTTGTTCAAGGTGATAAAAAAAAAATATTACTAAAAATCTATGTATACAAAAATTTTTTCACCTCAGTAGTTTGGGAGCTTTGACGCAAAATTGAAAGCACAAATAAAAAATCAAAATTGAAGGTGATAGACCTCTTACTATTAATATTAAGGGCTCAAATCTTCCCAATATTTTTTTTTATCACCTTGAACAAGATTTTCGATATAGCAAAGAAAAAATAAAATAGTCGATTTTTTTGGTCCAGTCTAATATACATGCACACAGAACCGCACACAGAGGGCACTCACTTTATTCCTCTGAATACGTATGTCATCCAAAGCTAAAATTCTATGCCTAGCGACTACAAACACAAAATGCATTAATAGGCGCAGTCGTAGTGGCCATGTTTCTATTTGCCATGGCGCTGAAATATTTCAAATATTGTACAGCACAACAAAAATTAATTCATTGATGAGTTCGAGCTCATAATTCTATGAGCAAAATACTTTCATTCATGAAAAGAACCGTGCATGTGCCGTTTTTTTTCAACGATGGCAAAAATTTACATACTTATAAGATTGAACAAATTAAATCAATAAACCAAATACTGGAATATTCTTTACAGAAATGTTTGCCAATATTTGCTGAATCTTGAATGTTTGTCAAGTCGAGTGGCCGCGGCTCCGTACATATGTATGCATCAATATATGTATGTAAATATGTCTTCTAAATGCTCGACAACAGCAGCTGCTTGTTCGTCAAGTGCCCGCATGAGTTACAGTAAAATGCAGAAGACAGCAACAAGTAGCTTATAAAAAAGTTCTGTCGCATACATTTCAATATATACATATACTATACATAATATATGTTTGGCGCGTACACCCCAAAATTTCAAACAAATTCTTTGAATTTCCATCGTTAAATTCGAAGAACACACTCGAGCTTGACTTGTTTACAGTATCACAGAAAACAAACTATGTGACATATCACGCTGAAATTTGCCATGTAAGCTTATAACAGTCCTACCAAAAAACAAAAAATTTATTTTTACCATATGTCATCCGCGGACCGTTTTATTGATACCGTCTCGTTCATATTTGAGCAGAAGGTATATTCAGCCTTCGGATGAAGCCCAAGTGCCAAAAATTTAATATTGAAGTGTATGTGACCTGTGCAGCGGTGTTCATAACAACAGGGACCAACACCGCAAACTGTTGAACTAATATTTTTCAGTTAATATGACTTTTCTATTTCTGAAATTTATTACATACTTTTCCTCTTGAACATTAAAATTCACATATCGAATAATAATGTACTATTTACTTAATAGTAAAGACCTAAAAAGATGTTTAAGCAAAGTATGAAGCAATGGTGTTGACGCTACATAGTTCATAATTTTGGCACAATTCTGTGCCTATGAATGTGCGCTGGATCTCTTTGGCATTTTTTGCGATCGTATTTTTTTACTGTGCCAAGTAGTACCAGAGTTTAACAAAGCGCGCCAGTCGTTTCTTTCTTATACAACTCATCGCTGCATCCCCTGCGATACTCGCCGTCTCCGACGTTCAAAGGTCTAAAATTCTTGCGCAGAATCTTTCTCCCAAACACTCCAAGCATCGCTTTATCGCATGTTGTCATCGTCCACGCTACTGCGCCATACGTTAGGACGGGCATGATGAGAGCCTTGTAGAGTGTTAGTTTTGTGCGCCGAGAGAGGACTTTACATCTCAATTGCCTACTTAGTCCAAAGTGGCACTTGTTGCAACGTCATCTTGCATAGCCGTATTAGTTTTGTGGGGATACCAAATTCAGACATCGCGACATATAGGTAACTCCTTTTCGTACTGTCGAAGGCAGCTTTGAAGTCAACGAAAAGATGGTGTGTGTCAATTCTCCATTCATGGGTATTTTCCAAAATTTGGCGTATTGTGAATATTTGATCGATGGTAGACTTTCCAGGTCTAAAGCCACACTGATAAGGTCCAGTCAGTTGGTTGACGGTGGGCTTCAGCCTTTCACACAATACGCTCGCTAGAACCTTATAGGCGATATTTTGAAGACTAGTCCCGCGATAATTGGCACAGATTTCCGAATCTCTTCTTCTTCTTAATTGGCGCGATAAACAACAAAGCGCGCCAGTCATTTCTTTCTCGTGCTAACCGGCGCCAATTGGACACGCCAAGTGAAGCCAAGTCCTTCTCCACCTGATCTTTTCAACGCAGAGGAGGCTTTCCTCTTCCTCTACTACCACCAGCTGGTACCGCATCGAATACTTTCAAAGCCGGAGCGTTTGTATCCATTCGGACGACATGACCCAGTCAACGTAGCCGCTGGATTTTTATTCGCTGCGCTATGTCTATGTCGTCGTAAAGCTCATACAGCTCATCGCCTGCGATATTCGCCGTTGCCAACGTGCAAAGGTTCAAAACTCTTACGCATAATCTTTCTCTCGAGAACTCCAAACGTCGCTTCATCGGATGTTGTCATCCTCCACACGTCTTGTAGAGTGTTACTTTTGTTCGTCGAGAGAGGACTTTAGTGCTCAATTGCCTACTTAGTCCGAAGTAGTACTTGTTGGCAAGAGAGATTCTACGTCGGATTTCAAGTCTGACATTGTTATCGGTGTTAATGCTGGTTCCTAAGTGTACAAAGTCCCTTACAACCTCGAAATCATAACTGTCAACAGTGACGTGGTTGCCGATACTTAAGTGCGCAGACTGTTTGTTTGATGACAGGAGATACTTCGTTTTGTCTTCGTTCACCACCAGACCCATTCGCTTTGCCTCTTTATCCAGTTTGGAGAAGACAGAACTAACAGCGCGGTTGCTATGGCCGATGATGTCGATATCATCGGCATACGCGAACAATAGTACGGTCTTATAAAAAATTGTGCAAAATCACCCTTCTTATTTATCGGGCAGAGCACACTTAAATTCCAATCGGCAGGTATACTTTCATCCGACCATATTGTGCATAGATGCTGATGCATGCACCTTACCAGCTCCTCGCCGCCATGTTTGAATAGCTCAGCCGGCAGTCCGTCGGCGCCCGCGGTTTTGGTGTTCTCTAGCCGCGTTATCGCTATTCTCACCTCATCAAGGTCGTGTAGTGGAAAGTTAAGTATGCTCTGGATGTCTCTCTTCCACAACAAAATTCCATGAGTATTTACTTGTTTCCATTAACCACGGTGCGGATTCTTCATCAGTGCTGACGTGTTTTTTTCTTACGCTCCAATATCTACCAAATATCTGTGTTTAAAGAAATAATCGAAATACAAAAGCCAGCGAAATAGACGCTTTAACCAAAATATTGCAGATCGCAATACAGTTTGGATCAACAAAAACAATCAAACTAAAAGAAAAAATAAAACAAAAAAACAAATAATAATAAAAACCAAAAAAATAATAATAATAAGTAAAGTCTATCCTGTTATGCCAGTAGAGCGAACACCACCTACACCGATTTATGCTCGTAGTGACAACTCCCAACTGACAAACTCCCACCGGATAAAAAAAATCTCAGTGCGCTCTCTCAAACGTGTTTGCTCAGTGCGCGTAGTCAAAAAATATCAAGTGAGAGTAAAAATGACTCCTCAACAAACGAAAAACGCCGCATCACCTGTGAATCCGGCAGATGCGCTCCCTTGGACTGCTCAATGCACTACCCCAATCACTCCACTATCACCAACTGCTTCTCTCTCCAACAAAAATAAATATACCTATACTATTCCAACTTCACACTCTGATGAGACATCCACTAAAACGTCTACAACAACAATAACAACACAAAAACAATACACAACTACCGCAGTATCAACAGCTACAACAACAACCGTGTATACTACCACAACAGCGATCGCCTCCACAATTGCATCACTAACAACAAACACGCAAGTACTATTTGCAAATAATTTAAATTATACCAACTGTAAAGAGCAGCTTAGTCAAAAAAGAAATCGTGAAACTCAATCACCAAACAAACAAACAGAAGAGCTTAAGAGCAGCAAAAAACATAAACTCAAAGCACAAAATACAACACAGACAACACTAAAAGAGTACTGGCTGGGCAATCCAACCTCTTCAAACAAGTTTGCTCTCCTAGCGGACGACGATATATTAGAAGAACAAAGCGACAGTGGGGCAGTTCCGAATACCAGCCAACAAACTCCACGCATGCAAAAACCTCCACCTATATACGTTCAGAATGTCGAAAATATAAAAGCTCTAGCTGACGCGTTGAATTCAATACCAAATATATTTTACGAAATGAAAGTACTTAGCAAAAACGAAATAAAATTACAAGCAAAAGAGTCTTTACACTATAAAAAAATGATAGAACTACTTAAACAAAAACAAACAAAATACTACACGTTTAGACCAAAAGATGAACCCATGATTTAAAGTAATACTATCCAATATGCACTATTCAACTGACACCGAAGAAATTAAACAAGAGCTAGCTGAGTTAGGTCACGAAATAACAAACATTCATAACATACAAATAACCAACTCAGAACGCAAAAAACAACCACTTTCACTATTTTCACTTGAATTAAAAACAAAGGATAATAACAAAGAAATATATAGTATAACTAAACTTCTACATTGCAAAATTAGTTTTGAACCACCCCGCTAAAAAAGAATAGTACCACAATGTACAAACTGCCAAAGATACGGCCATACGAAAAATTATTGTCAAATAGACCCAGCGTGCGTAAAATGTGCAGGCAAACACAAAACAATAATGTGTCCAATTTAAGACAATAATAAATCATTCTTAATAAATAAATCAATCGATATAATGTTGATCTCTGAAACTCATGCCACTGACAAAACTTTTGTTAACATACCGAACTATAATATACATTCCACAAATGAACCCGACAACAAAGCACACGGTGGGACAGCAATTATTATCAAAAGAAATATTAAATACATTGAACTGGAGGTATACAGAGAAAAAAACATCCAAGCCACCACAATAGCCATAGAAGACACTAAAGGGCAAATAGCAATATCTGCAGTCTACTGTCCCCCCAAATATAACAACACAAAAGAACAATACCTGCATTATCTAAAATTGCTAGGGAATCGATACTTAGCCGGAGGAGACTACAATGCTAGGGAGGCAATTAATTGAAGCTATTAGAAAAAATAATTGACTTCTGCATAATTAAAAATATGCCATATGAAAATTTGACAATAAAACCATGTTTAGAGCTATCCTCAGACCATTCACCATTAGTTATGACCTTACTTGGACCTATTGAATTAAAACAATCTCTGGGCCTATATAGTTCTAGAATGAATTGGACTAATGCTTGCCAAATATTAGAGCAAAAACTCACTGAAAACTCAAGATGAAATTGACTCTGCTATTGTATATTTCAATGATAGCGTAATACAAGCAGTTGCTTCCTCTACACCCACACCGAAAATGACAAATAAAGAAAATGTCCCAACTTACATCAAAGAGAAAATCGGCGGAAAAAGAAAACTCCGCAAAACATGGCAAACCACCAGACATCCAGCAGATAAAACCAAACTTAATAAAACGACAAATGAGCTAAAAGCATTACTTACAAAACACAAGGAGAGTAAACTTCGAAATTATTTGGCAAACCTGGGAACAGCAGCATCTACAAATTACTCTTTATGGAAAGCAACAAAACACATTAATGGCGCTGTAACACATAAACCTCCCATCAAAACAGAAGCCGGCACATGGGCAAAAACAAGCAAAGAAAAAGCCGACACCCAAGCCAGACACTTCTTTGACACATTTACAAGCGAAATGGATAATCAAAACATTAACATTAGATCTGATAACATAATAAACGTTCCGCAAATCAAAACAAGAAAGACCTCCATAAGCGAAATTAAAAATAAAATAAGACAACTAAACGATAAAAAAGCTCCAGGATATGATTTAATAAATGGAAACATTTTAAAAGAGTTACCTGAAATAGCATTGCAATTCATAAGAAATATATTTAAATGCATGTTAGAGATTAAATACTTCTCACGACTATGGAAAATTGCTCAAATTACCGCCATACCCAAACCAGGATAAGATGCCAACAAAACTGCCTCATATCGACCCATAAGCCTATTGCCAATTCTTTCAAAAGTGTTTGAAAAAATATTGTTCGACCGACTAGAACCAATTTTGACAGCAAAAAAAGTGATAGCAAGCCAGCAATTCGGATTAAGACGGCAACACTCAACAGTCCAACAAATCCACAGAGTTGCTAACAAAATACTTAACGATATGAATGACAAAAAATATTGTGTAGCTGTATACCTAGACATTGCAAAAGCCTTTGATAAAGTTTGGCATAGAGAACTTTTGCATAAGCTCTTTCCACAAAACTACTTTGAACATTTGAAGAGCTACATAACTGATCGAAAATTTTATATAAGATATGAAGACGAATATTCCGATATTCTACCAATGACAGCTGGAGTACCGCAAGATAGTGTATTAGGTTCTCTTTTATATCTAATAAACACCGACAACAGATAATACAATGACAGCAACGTTCGCGGATGATACTGTATTAATGGCATCATACAATGACGAAAAAGTGGCGACCTTCACACTTAAAAAATTAATAAACAATACAGTAAATTGGTTTGAGGGATGGGGTATAGAAGTTAATAAAGACAAAACTATACAAGTTATATATACAAACAAAAAGACATCAAAATAAAATCTTACCTTAAAAAACAACAAAATAAAAATCTGCCCAGCAGCAAAATATCTTGTAATAACTATTGACGAAAAACTAATATGGAAACAGCATATCATTAGCAAAAGAAATCAAATTAAGAATAAGTACCGGCAATTAAGTTGGCTAATCGGACGAGCATCAAAACTATCACTTTATAATAAGGTGACTATATACAAAACAATTATTACTCCTATCTGGAAATACGGAATAGAAATATGGGGAACGGCTAAAAACACAAATCTTCAGATCATACAGCGAACACAATCCAAAATATTACGAAACATAACAAATGCTGGTTGGTTTATTTCCAATGAAGCCACACATCGAGACTTAAACATAGACACTTTCCAAGAAGCAATCACAAAATGTAGCACTAAGCATATACCTACAGCGACTGTCAGTCCACCAAAACGAAGAAATGCGTAAAATAGCACCGGCAGAAAATATCAAACGAAGATTAAAGCGACTCACACCGACTGATCTAACTATAAGATTTACAGTGTAATCACAAAAAACAATAATAATAATAACAGATTCTTCTTACATTGGTAAAAGAACATAATAGACCCTAATTGTACAAAAATTACATATTGTTAATATATAAGAGACTGTAATAAATAAAGAGGAGATATAAAAAAAAAAAAACAAAAAAAAAATGTACCACGTAATCTTCCGATTTTCTAGTCTCACAACCTGCTGTAAATGTCATTCTTACAAACTCGACAATATTTTACTGGTCTTGTCCTATTTTTACATTCATATCACTTACTATTATTTTGTTATTCCACTCGATATTTATGCAGAGTTTCTCAATGGTAAAATTCTGCAGCTGTCTGACTTTGATTTTACTTCAATATAGTCAATTCCATCTATTTCTTTAAATGAAATGTCAATTCCAGTTTTTTCCAGGATACTTTTCACCCCATAAACGAGCCCTCCAATTGCTCATGTAAAATGTTTATCTTTTGTCGCAGCTTTCCATCTCAAATTAAAACCTCTTATGTACTTCTGAAAAGATTTCATATTATTCTTCTCCACATAGGTTTCAATTAACATAATAATGCCAAAATGTCCTAAATACGTAAACAATTTTGGGAAAATCCGTTTGCTTTCTATGCCATGTACATTGTAAGATAACATTTTAAATTTTATGTCTGTAGCAGCTTGGTGCTTTTTACAAATATTTTATAGTATATTATCTTATAATATACTTGAAATTCTCGAACTTAAAGCTACATTATCGAGACTATTACATTAAAATAGACCTTAAAATTAAAAGAAAATAGCGTGAACATGAAATTGAAAAAAAGTATTTAGCGAACAGCGAAATCTGTACTGCTAATATGTAATATATTATATCATATATATAGTGAAACCTAGATATAACGAATCTGAAGGGAACCAGAAAATTTTTCGTTATATCTATTTAATCGCTGTAAGTACTTATTGGTAAAACCTTGGTAAAACGAAATTTAAAGAAATCTGAAAGAAATTTCGTTATAAATAATGTTTTTACCTGTTTACATCAAAGTAATGATAAAACTGCACTGAAGTGGGTTGGATATAAAAAATAAAAAGCTATAAATTTTTTCAATTAGATGTTATTAAAATAATTTGTTATTTTTGTTTGTTTGTGCAAGTTTCGAATGCAGTCAACAATACTTCGCTCAACAGATCCTAAGTTATCGAATTGCACTTTTTGGTATAGCTTCCTGTGCCTCAAGAAAAATTTGGAGCTTTTCTACCATTTGCTTAGCTTCTTTGGCAGTGATAATGTTCTCGATCTCTTCATCCTCCACAACAGTGTCGACTGTATTTCTGTTCAAAACACTATCAACAATGTCATCATCAGTAATAAGACCCGTAGTACTGACGTTATCATCGAAAGTAACAAAATCATCAAATCGTTCATCCAAATTGAAATGGTTTTTAACGACAAGCCATTCTTCGCTGTCTTGAACACAATCATTTGTGGTCAAAATATTTGAACTGTGGACAAAGCCACATGTCGCAAAACAGTTTACAATCGTTGGTTGTTTTACGTTGTCCCATGCTTTATAGGCCATTCTGATGCCTTGTAGAACGTTGATATTACTCTTGCGCCCCTCTTCCATATCATTGATTAAAATTTTGACCACCTCTTTACGATAGAATTGCTTGAAATTTTTAATTATTCTCAAATCTAGAGGTTGTAGTTTCGATGTTGCGTTTGGTGGCAGAAATTGTAATTTAATAGATTTCAGTGATGTAGGGTTTTTGTGCGCCATGCAATTATCAACGAGCAATAACACTTTGCGATTAGCCTTAGTCATTTCGTTGTCAAATTTTTCTAGTAGTCCAACCATATATCAATAGTCATCCAAGCTTTTTTGTTCGCAAAGTAGTCCACTGGTAAGCTTTCAATATTTTTAAAGCATCTTGGATTAGCCGATGTTCCGATTACCAGCAATTTTCTCTTCCCAGTGCCAGAACTATTTACCGTAAATAAAATTGAGAGTCTTTCCTTACTATGTTTTCCGCCGTGGCATTTCTCAGTTTTAAGTGCCATTGTTCGATCTGGTGCGCATTTAAAAAATAGCCCAGTTTCGTCTGTATTAAAAATATTGTGAGGCTGATATTCTGCCAACAGACATGATATAAACGTTTTCCAGTCGGAGTAAACTTGGTCACTTACACTGGCTCTTTCCTCACTCACTTTTCGAAATCATAGCGTTTTTTTTTAATTTTGAAGCCATCCGCTGCTAGCCTTTAACTCCTTGTGCCCCATTCGTATTCTTCAGCTCTGGCTTTAATAAACGAACCTCCTAAAGGAATGATTTGAGTCCGACATTGTGAAAACCACTTAAACAAACAGTCATCAATGTCTCCATATTCAGCAACTCGCCTTCTTTTCATCTTTAACGCTTTGGTGTTGCAAATAATCTCCCTATTTTTTTAAATTGTTGAAAGAACACTCGGCGGAATATTATTATAAATTTTTTAGCAATTTCTTGCTTCGTTTTAACGAACTCATTTTGGCAAAAGTCAAGGCAGGAGTGACTACAATTTCACACATTTTTGTGTACACGTAAATAATTACGGACTTTTGCTTTGTTCTCATTTTGGGGGGTTTGGGATAACGGAACTTTAACGGCTTGCCACAAATTTGATTTTGTCTTATTTTATTTTCGTTGTATAGAGGTGTTCAAAAATTGCTTCTCTATATAGAGGTTTTTAGACTCAGAAATTCTTCGTTATAACTACAAAGCATTTTTGTATTAAAAACTTCGTAAAAAAGAGGTTTTTTCAAGGGAAAAACATCATTGTCAAAAAGACTGAATAAAAGTGGACCAAGGATAGACCCTTGCGGAACACCAGTGTGTACGTATCTAGACTGAGATGTTAATTTACTGGTCTTGACCTTCTGCGTTCTGTCACTAAGGTAAGTGGCCATGAGCTTCACCGCACTGTCTTTGAAGCTGAAATAGTGTTTAAGCTTCAAACATAACAATTTGTGATTCACTGAGTCAAATGCTTTAGAAAAGTCAGGTAAACAAAGTAGAGTCAAGTCTCCGTTGTCAAAACTAATTCTAATGTCGTCCAGTATTTTAACCATTGCAGTCGAGCAACTGTGACTTTGTTTGAAGCCAGATTTTAGTGGAGAGAGTAGACGATTGTTCTGTACAAATAATGAAATTTGCGTGGCCATCAAGTTTTCGGAGACTTTGGAAAAGGTGGGCAGTATGCTGATAGGTCTATAGTCACCAGCATAAATAGCATTTGTCGATTTTGCGACTGGGAAAACTATAGCCTTTTTCCATACTGCTGGGATACATGAACTAGTCAAGCAATGGTTTATTATATGCGTAAGGGGTCCTATTATATATATTGGATGACTATACGGACGAATTTTAGCGAGATGCCATCATAGCCTACAGCATTAGACTTTATTTTGGATAAAGCTTTCAGGACATCTACCTCACTAACTGTCATAAATTGAAACTGTTCTTTTAGACTAGCACAAGGTGAGGACTCTTTTAAAATAGGAGCACAATTTGTTTTCTTATCAACACTAATAAAGTAGTTATTAAGTTCATCAAGGTCAATCTCACATTCGGGACTTTCCGTGCCATGAATTTTAAATTTTTCTAGGTTGCGCCACAGTTCTCTTGTTGGAAGTGACGGATCAAGTTTTGAGTAACTGTACCAACGTTTCGCTTGTCGTATTATTGCAGTGGTTTCATTTCGGATTTCCTTGTACCGGCGCCAAGAAGTATCCGTCAAGTTTTTTCTCCACTTAGCATAATACATGTTGCGCTTTCTAATGGCAGCTCGAACTTTCGAGTTGTACCAAGGACATGAACTATTTAAAACATTTACAGAACGAAGCGGAACATGCATGTTAAATAACGAGGATAGGTTACGGTTGAGGAAGTCAAGTTTATTATCAAGAGTACTAAGAAACCAACATTCATTCCAACTTATAGAACCCATGTCCGAATACAAAGAATTAACATTCAACGATGTAAAATCACGATACTCGTATGGTGGAACCTAAATTTGGACGATTCATCACAACATCTAAAGTAAAAAAAATTTGGTCATGGTCAGAGATAAAGTCAGCTTGGTCGAATTTAAGAATATGTAACAAGTCACATGTTACAAAATAATCAAGAAGACTAGGTTGGGAGTTATTTGAATATCTCGTTGGTGTAATTCCGTTAACAACACAAACAAAGTCCTGATTTTGCCAACTGGTCGAATAGTTTACTACTACTAGGCTCATTTTTTAAAAGGTTAACATTAGAAGCACCACACAACAAGATACGTTCGTAATTTAAGACAAATTCAGACAGGTCAACAAATAGTGTATCAAGAGCAATAACTTTTGTTAGGATTATAAGCACATGCAATTATTAGATTTTGCTATTAGTTCAAAATTTTGTTTGCACTACACTACAACTCCTCCTTGTTTGCACAAAATATCAATGAGAATTTTCTTATTAACATTAACGCTGGAGCTCAGTTTACCGAACAGACCTATAAATTTAAGTGATACTAAACAGAAACAACAAAGCACAAGCACGCAAGAGTATATGTGTGTTTGCAAAAATGCTTGGCATAAACAAAGATAGAAGAGCAATAAACAGAACAAAAGCAGTAGTTAGAAGAACAGAGAACATTAAGATGTAGCACAAGATGTGAGAAGTTAAGAGACAAGCAATAAAATAAAGGAAGAGAGTAAAATAACAGAGACTATGCAGAGCTTAAACATAAACACATAATAAACATTCTCAGTAGCTGATAAGAGCATTAGGTGGCTGCAGCAAGTGCATTCTGAATGCACTCAATATTAGTCACCCAAACTGCTTTGCATTTAGGGCGAACGCGTACATACACATATCCACGAATAATGAAAGCAGCTGTTATTTTTTGCTCTCGCCTGAGCTGCAGTGCAAAACGCATTAGTTCACGATTGCCTTTTGTGAGACATTCGTGTATGTGTAATTTGCCTTCTGTTTTGAGTCCAGCATCACAGAGTAATAGTGGCCGCGTTTTGGCTTTCCAATAATTAGCCACTGTTTTGAGCAATCTTGAGCGATCAGCAGAAGATGTTAGTTTAACTATAACAGCAGACGCAGTTGAGTTGCTCAGCTTACGCAGTTGAAAGGCGGAGGAAATTTGTGGCGCTGGCACATTGAGAGTATGACACAGGCTACCAAAAATATTAATTATATTCTCACCATCCATGTGAGGCAAGCCGTTGATGATGAAATCGGTGCAGACGGCATGACTCTGGCACTCATCCAGCTGAGTCTTCAGTAGCGCGATTTCACCCTGAAGTTGACCATTCAGTTGAATTTGTGCTTCGGCTTTCCCCACTCGTTCTTCCATTGTTTTCATTGCTTTCCGCAGGCTCGCCATATCAGCCGTTATTTCGCCAAACCGCTGCATTACTCGCTCTTCGGAAGTTTTCGCTCGTTCGGAAATCTCTTCAATGATACTCCTTCTCTGCAACTCGAGTTGTTCCTCTATCCACTCAAGCCAGAAAGCAGGTGGCGAGCTCAATTTTTTTCCGCTTTGGTTAGAGTGCTCGCGCTGTTTTGCGGAGTGGATACCGTTTTCACGGCCACAGAATTAGAAAGTGATCACAGAGACGCGTAATCGCGTCAGACAAACAAATACTGCTATTCAGCATTTGTAAGTTTTGCTTGCCCTACCCTTCCATGACTTAACGTGTATTGGTCCTGCAAAATCTATACCTGTATTTAGAAACGCTAAAGCTGGTTCTACCTGTGACCGGGAACCCATATCAAGGTGATTTCAAGCCAATGACTAAGCGTTTCCAGCTCCTCTCTACACTGTAAGACTAGTTTCGATGAAATGGAGTTGGAGTCTAAGGTCTTTATAGCTGCTTGACTGTCTGAGAAGATAGCTACTCTTGCACCAACTTCCTTGCAGAGTTTTAGTGATTTGCATGCTTCTCCGATCGCCAACAGTTCAGCCTGGAACACGCTGGCATGGTCAGCAAGATGAATTGAGTGAGATAGGTTGAGCGGCTTCGAATGGAAGCCAGCTCCCGCACCACAATTCATCTTAGAACCATCGGTATAGATTTCTATATCGTATTTGGTCATGAGTTGTGCAGCGCACAACTCCAGTCTTGGTAATGATATTTGTTTAATAGGTGTTACACGGCTTTTGGCTGCTATAAGATTAGTTGACACTAACCCATCTAAATGTTGAACCTTAAAGTAAACTGCCGCAGCATAAGCTACCTCGAAAGCATCTGCAAAGCAATGAAGTTCCAACAAGTCGTGTATTTGATACATCTTGGAATTCTTATATTTGAAATGCCATTGACGCTACTCCTTAACTCGTCCCATCGTGTGACTACATCGTTAGGCAAAGGCTCATTCCAATCAATAAACCATAACTATTGCATTAAAAGTTTCATCGAAATAATTACGGGTGCCAACCATCCTAATGGATCAAATATTTTCGAAATATCTGATGGAACTGTCCGTTTAGTAATTTGTGGTTGTATTTCACTTAGAGCTACTTTATATTTAAATGAATCGCACGTTGTATCCCATAACAACCCTAATGTTTTTACTGTCTGTGTATCATCAATAATCGTTTCTGTTTACAATTCTCTATCATGAGCATCGATAGTAGACATAAATTCTGATGAGTTTGATCACTATTTGCGCACATGAAAACCTGAGTTAGTAGTTTACTCACCTCGGTTTTTAATTCCAAGGCAGATTCAACGTCTTCGAAACAGCACATAAAATCATCTACATAAAAGCAATCTAAAATTACCCTACTAGCTTCGGGAAATAAACGAGCATTTTCAATTCCTACTTGCTTCAGCGTTCTTGTTGCTAAATAAAGTGCACATGCAGTACCATGAGTGACTGTTTTAAGATCGTATGATTTTACCTCGTATTGGTTGGTTATTCTCCATTAAACTCGTTGATAGCACCTGTCGTTCTTGTTAACTAAAATCTGCCTATACATTTTTTCTATATCACCTGTCAGCCCTATTTTAAATTTGCGAAATTGAACCAATAAAGAAAATGAATCCTTTTGAACAGTGGTACCTATGAGCAATTGATCATTAAGAGACTTCCCGTTTGACGACTTGCAAGATGCATCAAAGACTACCCTAAGTTTTGTAGTTGTACTGTCCGGTTTGAACACGGCATGGTGTGGGAGATAATAACCGACCTGTATATTTGTATCTACTGCTTCTTCCATGTGGCTTATCCTCATATACTCATGCATAAATTGTTCGTAATTGTGTGCTAATATTTCATTTTTTTAATCTCTTTTCCATTAAGTATAACCGATTCAAAGCCGCTAACCTTGAATCCCCGAATTCAACCGTACTACATATCTACCATCTGTTGTGTGTGTAACGTGCTTTATATAGTGATCTTCTGCTTTTTTTTTCTCAACTGTTAATAATTGTGCCATGGGTTCAACTTCCTCAATTTCCCAAAATTTTTGCAATTGCATATTTGTATAAAGTACTGCTTCACAGTACAATTATTAAACCCTCTACCTATACCATGAATACTCGTAGTTGCATTATTCAAGCTTCTTCTTAAACCTAACCGCTGCATGCAAGCTTCTCGTATAAGTGAGACTTGTGCGCCTGAATCAATTAACACACGACAGGTTTGATACTGATTATTGATATCTAATACCTTTACAATTGCCGTGGGTAGCAACGTTATATATTCATTCTGTGCATTCGATACATTAATTGACACTGATTCTACTTCTTTTTGGGCATACTCGTTTTCGTCCGATTTATTTTGTGCTAGATGTTTTTTGTTGCAGATACGACACGAAGATGCTTGGCAGTTAAACGCTCGGTGGTAGTCTCTTAGACAGTTAAAGCATAACCCAATATGACGCACTATCTGAATGCGCTCTTCTACTGACCTTCCTTTAAATTGATCGCATTGGTATACCAAATGATTTTCTGAACATACAGGACATAGTTTTACTTGTGATACGTATATTTTAGATGCCTGTGGTTGCCGGTTGACATTGCTTGAATAGGTCAAGGATTTGACTAAACTTTTGTTCAAACTAATTGATTGTAAATTTTCTAACACGTTGCTCTAAAAGTGTCGTTAAATGCACAAATTTACTTTCCTTTTCTGCGCTCCTAATCCTATACCAAAGCATTGCTGTTTCGACATCTAATTTCTTTTGAGACAAATACAACAACAGTATATCCCACTGATCCACTGCTTCACCTTAAGCTCTCAATGCATTCATACTCTCATTAGAGTCATTGTAAAAACGTTTAATCTCATTCAATGTTGGTGCTTTAATTGATTGCTGATCAAGTAACAAAAAAAAGATCGCAGTTTGTGATTGCTAATAAAGGTGACCACTTGATTGATATGGTATTCATAAAATAGTTTTAATAAATTATAAATAACCAAACCAAAAAAAAATACCTCACATATACAAATCAATTGGTTTTTTTTTTCAAAGTTATTAAATTTTTTCATATCGACATAAAAGATGGCGCACCCTGTACAAAAATTAAAACCAAAAAAAAATTTTATTTTACTTTTAATAATTTTAAAAATTGCGCTGAAAAATTGGACCTGGACGGTGTTGTCCATTCTGGTTCTTCTATTTATCTGAAACACAAAAACCACAAAAATTATTAATCGGTATAGCTATAGCTATGTTCCGTACTAGAATAAAAAAAAATTGACAAAATGGCGCGGTTTTGAATTTTTCACCCTAAAAATCGGAAATAAAAAAAATTCGAAATACCTCAAATAATAATATGACTCCAGTACAGGCGATAGCCATTGATGTTGTGAACAACATATTAAAATTTCAGACGATTCGGTTGAATAGTTTTTTTTTTTTTTTTGACAACACCAGGCCGAAAAAAGTAGAAAAGAATCCGTTTGATTAACCCTAGAAAGGTACTGTGAGTAAAATTTAATCACATAAGGAATAGATTTGTTCGTAAATCTGCAGGTTGGCCACACTGAAAGTCAAGCCACTAGCCGTGCTTGGCCCACTCTGTCATTAATCGGCTGCCGCAAGCATTGAATGGTGTTGTTTGATTTATCGCGCTTGTGGACAATTTAAAAAAAGTTAGTGAGTAAAATTTTCTCATCGGTACCCTTTACGTTTACCTTTACTTTATTTATCAGTAACTTACTACGTGTCTAAAAAATATATTTTGTTCTGAATTATGACAATTATGTTTATGTTTTGTATTATGTTACCGTAAAGAAAACTACAGAGCATACAAATGGCAGGTCGCGGGCTATCAGAACAAAATATTTTGGATGCAATACTTGAACTAGAATCTGAGGAAGAAGACAATTTGGAGTTGGAGCTTTGTAACTTTGATGAGGATTCTTGGGACGGTGTTGCAGATCCGGAATATCAACCAGAACCGGAAGAATTAAATGATGTCGAAGAAAATTTGATACACGGAATCATAAATGTAGAAGAAGCTGAAAAGGAAGAAAGGGAGGAAACACCTGAAAGCAGCAAACGTAAAAAACAGAAACTTATTGAGGGGAGAAGAAATGAAAGATCAGCTGCTCACAAAATTCGTGAAACAGAAGAGGTAATTACAATTATTACACATACATAGTTCCAACAATCTGATTGGAAGATGGAAATTTTATTTGGAGTAAGGAACCTGTTGCTGCGCTAGGTCAAAAAACTCCCTCAAAAAATATTGTTCACATTCGCCCTGGCCCAACAGCAAATGCAAAAAATTCGTTGTGTCCTGCCAGCTGCTTCAAACTGTTTTTTACTGCAGACATATTGGAAGAGATTTTGGTTTATACAAATAAAGAAATAAACATTCAAAGGGAGAACTATAACGATAAATCTCACGCGGTTTTGTCAAATTTGGAAATGGACGAACTTGAAGCATTTCTTGGTTTGTTAGTCTTGTCCGCTGCTCTCAAAGATAATCACTTGGCAACACATATGATGTTTGACACTACCTACTGTGGGAAAGGTACAAGGCAACCATGCCTGAGAGAAGGTTCAAATTTATCCTAAATTGTCTAAGGTTCGATGACAAAGAAACAAGAACTGCTAGAAGAGAAATGACCAAACTAGCTCCAGTTTCTTCTATCTGGGACAAAATTCTAAACAATTGCGGAGTGAACTAACGGGTGATCAATTAAGAGGAGTTTTTTTCATTTGCGTTTTTTTTACAGATCGCGCGCGAGTTGTGACAAACTGTCATCGTGGATTTGTTGAACAGCGTTTGGCATTTCATCATGGAAAGACTCACACCGCAACAACGTCTACAAATTGTTCAACTGTATTATGAAAATCAGCGTTCTGTGACAAATGTTTTTCGTGCGCTTAGACCGCATTATGGTCAACATAATCGGCCTGCCTTAAACACTATTCGACATACCATCAACAAATTTGAATCCGAATATTAATTGGTGGATAATTCTCGACCGAATAGACCACGTCCAGCAAGAAGCATTGAGAATATAGCGGCAGTAGCAGAGAGTGTACGTGAAAACCGCGATGAATCGATTCGGCACCGTTCTCAGCAACTTGGACTGTCGTATGGAACAACTTGGTCAATTTTACGGAAGGATCTTCATTTAAAAGCATACAAAATACAGCTCGTACAAGAACTAAAGCCCAATGACCTTCCTGCACATCACCGTTTTGCTGATTGGGCTCTTGAAAAGATTGAAGAAGATCCGCTGTTTTCGAGCAAAATTTTGTTCAGCGATGAGGCGCATTTCTGGCTCAATGGTTACGTCAATAAGCAAAATTGCCGTATTTGGGATGAAGAACAACCAGAACAGGTTCAAGAGCTACCTTTACACCCAGAGAAAACAACGGTCTGGTGTGGTTTATGGGCTGGTGGAATCATCGGTCCATATTTTTTCAAAAATGATGATGGCCGCATCGTAACTGTGAATGGTGCTCGCTACCGTACCATGATATCGGACTTTTTGCTACCTGAAATTGAATCTAATGATCTCTACGACATTTGGTTTCAACAAGACGGAGCCACTTGCCATACAACTCGTGAAACAATGACTTTATTGAGAAGTCATTTCGGAGAGCAGCTGATTTCACGTTTAGGACCTGTGAGTTGGCCACCAAGATCTTGTGATATCACACCTTTGGACTTTTTTCTTTGGGGATTCGTGAAGTCCAAGGTCTATGCTGATAAACCAGCTACGATTGAAGCTCTGGAAGCCAACATTACGCGTGTTATTCACGACATACCAGTCGAAATGCTCGAACGAGTGATTGAAAATTGGATCTTCAGAATGGACCACCTTAAGCGTAGTTGCGGCCAACATTTGAATGAAGTCATATTCAAAAAGTAAATGTCAAAGAATGTCCTTTCAAATGATAAATAAAGGTTTTGAACATAATTTACATTTTTGTTTTTTTTTTAACTATTGAAAAAAGCACCTCATGATTGATCACCCGTTATAAGGCTGGAAGCTATATAGCCATTGATGAGCAACTAGTTGCATTTAGATGCAAATGTCCATTTAGGATGTATGTATTTTCCCTCTAAACCCAACAAGTATGGCATCAAAATTGTCATGTCTTGTGATAGCGGAACAAAGTATATGTTGGATGCCATTGTTTACCTTGGAAAAGGAAGTGTTCCTCCCGCAATGGCTGCTGGTGAATATTATGTTCTTGAACTGCTGAAAAATGTAAACGGCACCAATCGAAATGTCCCGAGAGACAATTGGTTTACGAGTGTACCAATATCGTCTCCGTCATGAATACAAAATAACCAACTGTTGGCACAATAAAAAAAAAATAAACCACAATTGCGTATTGAAGCTACAGATATAAAGTTTCAAAAACGAGCCGCATCCACTTCACTGTTTATATTTCATGAGGATTTGACAGTTGTATCAGAGAATGTTAATTAAATGAGCTTTTTTCGAGTACTAATACCAGAGAATGTTAATGCAATGAGAAGGAGCAAAAGTTAAATGAGCTTTTTTCGAGTACTAATTTGTAGATTCAAACTAAGGTAATTTCAAATTCAACTTTCCTCATGAGTGGGGAATTGCAGATATTTACCACGCGAGTGACGCGAGTGGAGGGTTTCTATATTTACTTACCACGCTATGACAGGAATTCAGATTTTTTCTGCGTTTACCAAACTACGGAGGAAGTTCATAAGATTTTTCGGCACACTACTAAGGAAATCGACTTATTTCATGCCCACAGCGAAGCGAATAAATTTGCGATTAAGAAGGTCGCGCACCACTTAATTTATGGTGCAGAAGCTAAAGTCGACGGAATTATTCGTTTGGTTTTTTGGCACGTATTTAATTCAGGTTCAAGTCCTGAAGTCATATTTTTTTTCTTGCACATTTTTTTTTTACAATTCAAACCAGGAAAATTTAGTAACATTTTTATGTTTATTTTAATTAAAATTTCTTTAAAATACTGTTTTTTTTTGTATTTCATAACGGGAAATTTCTTTTCGGTATAAAATAGTTCATACTGGATATGACCTGATTTTTATATACAATAAATCAATCAAAACAGAAAATATGTACATATGTCTTTAATCTCTTTCATCAAATCCAAATTATATTGATGAGAAAATATCATTCTAATATCCGTCCAGAAAGCCAAACGCGCATACACACATGCATATGCATATAATTACGCATACAAACTTTCAACTAACGCAGAAAATGTGCATATAAAACTGCGAATCGAATAAATGAGTGATTTAGAAAAGTTTATTAGTGATAATAGTTTAGCGCAATCGTGAAAGACGTGTAATGTATGCGGTACAAAGTCCCATATTTGACTCAGGTTCAAATCCTGTACACAGTTTTTTGTTCGATATTTTTATTTCATTTTTTATATTTGGTTTAATTAGAATTGATTTAAAATGGTGTATTCAGGTTTTTCTAAAAGCTGTTATTTAGAAATTTATTTTCTATATAACATTATTCATACTTCTTTTGAATTAATTTATATGTAAAACAGCCATAAAGGCAATCATATGAATATGCATTCCTATATTTAATTTAATATTAAATCTGAACTACTTATGTACATACACATATTGATGAGAAAATATTCTAATATCCATGGATGCATCCAGAAAGCCAAACGCGCATACACGCATATGTATACAAATACAATATATACAAACCTTCAACGAACGCAAAATGTATGCATATAAAAAACAACAACAGCGACCGTCTTCTTGTCCGTGAGTGAAAAGATGGGATATGTATACCCTATGAGAAAAAAGAACCGGGAAGGTGATGTTGACTGTTTCCTTCGATTGCCAAGGCATAGTCCACCATTAGTATCTTCCAACGGGCCAGACAGTCAATAAAGAATATTATTTATCCGTTTTGAAGCCTTTGGGAGATGCTGTTTATTGCAAACGGCCGGAAATGTGAGCAAACAATTCTTGGATTTTGCGTGATGATAACGCGCCATCGCACCAATCAAAAAGATCAAAGAGAATACGACGAAGGAGCTGAAGGCCATGTCGGCCTACCGGGGCTGTTTGGAGGATTGGGTTAAACGTTGGCACATGTGTGTTGCTTCAGACGGGTCATATTTTGAAGGAGATAATATAAATTTGCCTGACATTTAACTCTATTTTGTTTTATTTAAACATTCCCTGTACTTTTTGATAGAATCATGGCCGCTGCGACTGCGTCTATGAATGTATTTTGTTTTTGTACTCGCTAGGCTTAGATTTTAGCTTCGGGCGACATGCGCATCTGAGGTATGTGTTTTTGTTGTGTTCTAGAACATTTTAGAATGTGTGGTGGCAAAGCGGCCATCGCGTTGCGCTTGCTGTTGCTTTTGCGTCTATCAAAGTATTGTGTGTTTGTAAGTATAATATTAGGAATATCGACTGAAGAAAGACAAAAGTACACGGAAGCAAAAAGGGAGCGCTGTGCTCGCGCATATATGCATGAATGTATGAACGTGCATGGATGTAGTAACATATGAATACAATTATTTTTCAGGAAGTTTAGAAGGCAAGCAGGTATACTCATATATGTATGTATGTATATATGCTAGGACATAAAGTGGGTATATATATGTTAACATGGCAAATGTTAACTTTTCACACGCCGATCAGCTACATGAGTACAGCAGACGTACAACGCTTACACAGCGCTTCCCACAATATTCCAGACGCACTGTCAGCAGAAAAGCCAACAGCAGCAACACCCCAATTGAATTAGGCCGGATGTAATGCACGCGCAACCCAAGTCAGCGATTCCTCGAATTTGCGCACGCCACCACAGGTAGCTCGGCGCATTTTAAGTTTAGGTTTTAGATTAAGAAATTTTGTAATTTTTGTTTTTAAGTTGAACTCAATAAAGAGCGGTCGTTCCGCAATCTTTTTTAAAAAGAGATTTCCACGCGAAAATCTTTAACTGGCGCCCAACGTGGGGCCAATTCGTTAACATAACGCGGGTGTGAACAAATAAAGGAGCCGTCTCCAGTAATAGTGTCCATAGTGTCCTAAAAATAGAAGAGCCGCCTCCGCTAATAAGTGTTCCGTTCGCGAGTGGTAGCTGAATTGGCCCCCGAACCTGGTGGACATAAAAGGGCTTTTCCAAGCTGTGCCACCAACAACTAAGAACGTGTGCCGGAAAAAGGATTCCCTGGCAAACGGGGACCATCAACAATCCGCCGCACCACAGCGACCAGGTGCCGGAAAAGGGATTCCCTGACAAACAAGGACTATCAACAATCCGCCGCATCCAAGAGTGACGGAAAAGAGGCCCCCTAGTAGCGAAAGCAAACGGGAGACGCGAGCCGTCAGCCGCCGCACCGAATCAGTAAATCTTCATTTAAGGAAAGGTCAACAATAAAATGTTCCTTCATAGTTTTATGTAAGTCTATAAATTTAAGTTATACATTTGTAAAATCTTGAAGATATTAAATATAAAAATATTATTGTACTAAAATTTTAAATACAAAAAGTGAAGAAAAAATCAATAGAAATTTTATATAAGAGAAAAATTCTAAAAGAGAAATTTTGTAAGAAAATTAACGCAACTAAACAAAAAGTGAAGAAAAAATCAAGAGAAATTTTATATAAGGAAAAAATTCTAAAAAGAGAAATTTTGTAAGAAAATTAACGCAACTAAACAAAAAGTGAAGAAAAAATCAAGAGAAATTTTATTTAGAAAAAAAATCTAAAAACAGAAATTTAGTAAGGTTAAGAAAATAATACAACTAAATAAAAATAAAAAATAAAAAAAACTATAATATTGCTTAACTCTGCGATTCCTACGGGACCCTCCAGAGTAGGAAAGCCCTCCTTCCTAGAAGGAGTAAAACAAATATAGAGCTTATAAAGGACGGCTCGTACAGCCAATAACTTAATAAAATTTAAACCTAATAACATAGCTTAATTCTGCGATTCCCAACACCAGGGACCCTCCAGGATAAGAAAGGAGTATTCAAGTAGGAGTAAAACAAAAATAATAATTATAAATTCATAAAGAACGGCTCGTACAGCCAGTAACTCAATAAATTGCAAATTAATAATATAGCTTAATTCTGCGATTCCCAACACCAGGGACCCTCCAGGATAAGAAAGCTCTCCTTCCAAGAAGGAGTAAAACAAAAATAATAATTATAAACTCATAAAGAATGGCTCGTACAGCCAGTAACTCAATAAATTGCAAATTGATAATATAGCTTAACTCTGCGATTCCCAACACCAGGGACCCTCCAGGATAAGAAAGCTCTCCTTCCAAGAAGGAGTAAAACAAAAATAATAATTATAAACTCATAAAGAACGGCTCGTACAGCCAGTAACTCAATAAATTGCAAATTGATAATATAGCTTAACTCTGCGATTCCCAATACCAGGGACCCTCCAGAGTACGAAAGCCCTCCTTCCAACAAGGAGTAACCACATATTGCACGCAAAAGCTGCGATTCACCACCTTCGGGGGGACCCTCCAGCTTTATCAATAATAATAAAAAATAAATAAAAATAAAAAATCAAAAATTTAAATAAAAAATAAATTATAAAAATCAAGGGAAAAAGAGGAAAACTATCATGTCTAATCCAAATAACTTGGTAAGACCTCCTGTGCTAAGCGCTCCTCCTCCACAATCTGTTCCTTCCTCCTCGAATGCAAATGCATTCAACATGGAGCAATTGACGAACGTTATAGCAGGAGTCGTAAATAACATACTTAAACAAGAGGGACGAAACTTAGTTCAAGCTGCCCTCAACCCTAATGCGAACTTTACTGACATTTCGGACGTGACTATCGATTCTAGCCTACCGAACAATATAACAGAGTTAGACAAAATTCCAGATGTAGTGAGATGTTTGCGTGAATTTTCGGGAAACCCAGGGGAATTCAACTCCTGGAAAAAGAGCGTAGATCGCATTTTGCAGATCTACGAACCGCAAAAAGGAACGCCTAAATACTATGGAATCCTCAACGTCATACGTAACAAGATTGTGGGCAATGCCGACATTGCCCTGGAATCATATAACACGCCTTTGGACTGGAAAGCGATTTCCAGATGCCTCACTTTACACTACGCGAACAAACGCGACATCGGTACCCTTGAGTACCAAATGACCTCCTTAGTGCAGGGCAACCTGACGGTCCAAGAGTTTTATCAGCGCGTCTATTGCCACCTGTCACTTATCCTTAACACAATCGGAAGCATGGAAGTTAGTCAAGAAGCCATGCATCTAATCACGCGTACCTATCGGGATAAGGCCCTTGACACCTTTATTCGAGGACTTAGAGGCGATCTGCCAAGACTCCTCGGAATGAGAGAACCAGCGGATCTTCCACAGGCTCTTCATTTATGCCTGAAGCTGGAAAACCAGAGTTTTCGTTCTTACTACGCACTGAAAAGCAGTGACCAGAACAGGAAACCTCACAACTTTCGTCCACCCCTTCCACCAAGAAGGTCCAACAATGAGTTCTATCCTGAATTGGCATATTTGCCCCAGTCGCGACCAAACCCGGCTATCCCCAACAGAGGACATAGGCCATATTTTCAACGGTATTATCAGCCCAACATATCCCAGCAACCAAACAACCTAACACCGCGTCCGCAACCGTTTCCGTTTCCGAAACCTCAACCACGACCGGAACCAATGGACATAGATCCATCATTACGTACACGCCATGTTAATTACATGAACAGACCACGCGCTAACGACTTTTTCGGTAAGAGACCTCCGATCGATAACTCACCGGTTCCGAATAAAGTGCAAAGGAATTTCCATATAGATTCCGACCAAAATTATGGTCAAGAGCAATCTATAGCAGAACATACAAATGACTATATAGACCAGTACGATGAATTACAAGACAACGATCTGACTGACATAACAGATATACATTTTTTAGGTTAACTCACTCTTTACTGCCTTATTTTGAATGCAGACTGGAGAGTGGAAAAATAGTGAAATTTCTAATTGACACGGGATCAACGAAAAACTATATTCAACCTTCTATCGTCCCTAATCCAATTAAAAATGAATCAAACTTTTTCGCAAAATCAATAGCAGGGGACATAGAAATAAAGGAACATACTTTCCTAAAGCTTTTTAATACAGAGTCAAAATTAAAGTTTTTCCTTCTCCCAACGCTACGTTCATTCCATGGTATCCTTGGAAGCGATAGCCTTAAAATTCTCGAAGCTGTTATCCACATCAAAGACAATTTTATGTCAATCAAGGGTAACACCAAAATTAAAATAAAGCAACTTGAATCCAATTCAGCGAACGCAATTAACATTACATAGGATCATATGACATCTACCCAACGAAGCAGAATCAACAATTTAGTGAACAACTTTTCTAAACTCTTTGCAGAGCCTAACGACAAACTTACTTACACTACGAAAGTTATAGGCGAAATTAGGACAAATAAAGATACCCCAGTTTACACAAGATACTACCCCTACCCAATGGCATTAAAAGGTGAGGTAGAATCCCAAATTGAAACAATGCTAGACGACGGCATTATTCGACCGTCAAGGTCACCATATAATTCACCCGTTTGGGTTGTAGCAAAAAAACCGGACTCTCAAGGCAATAAACAGTACAGAATAGTAATCGACTATCGCAAACTCAATGCGATAACCATAGCGGATCGTTATCCAATACCCCAAATTAATGAGGTACTGTCCCAATTAGGGAAAAATCAATATTTCTCAGTCCTAGATTTAAAAAGCGGATTTCATCAAATCCCATTAAAAGAATCTGATATCGAGAAAACCGCTTTCTCAATTAATAACGGCAAATACGAGTTCACGAGGTTACCATTTGGACTCAAAAACGCTCCTTCAATTTTTCAGCGCGCGCTTGATGACATTCTTTGCCATCACATTGGCAAAATTTGTTACGTTTATATCGACGACATTGTCGTATTTAGTAAATCCGAATCAGAGCATGCCCTCCACTTACAACAAATTTTTAAGACGCTTGAAGATGCTAACATGAAAATACAGCTGGACAAATGTCATTTCTTTAGAGACTCAGTAGAATTCCTGGGATTCATAATTTCATCCAAAGGGATAACGAAAAACCCTGCAAAGGTGGAAGCAATAGCGAAGATACCATATCCAAAAACTATTAAACAACTCCTTTCATTTCTAGGCCTTTCAGGCTATTATCGCCGTTTCATAAAAGATTATGCTATGCTAACTAAACCTCTTACTTCACTCTTAAGAGGGGAAGAGGGACGTAAACTAAATCAGCCAAGATAAATATTGTATTGAACAGCGAAACAAAAGATGCCTTCAACAAAGTCAAGAACTCTCTTATGTCCGATGACGTTATACTGGCATACCCCGATTTTAGTAAAGAATTTCATCTAACAACCGATGCTTCCAATTATGCCATCGGTGCAGTCCTCGCACAAGATAAGAAACCCATAGCTTTTATATCCAGAACACTTACTAAGACGGAAGAATTCTATGCGACAAACGAAAAAGAATTTCTCGCCATAATATGGGCACTTTATGGCTCAGCCAAAGTCAATATATTTACGGACCACCAACCCTTGACCCAAGCACTAAGCAACAAAAACAATAATGCAAAAATGAAACGCTGGAAAGCTATCCTGGAGGAATACAATCATGAACTCCATTATAAACCAGGTACGACAAACGTTGTGGCCGATGCACTCTCAAGAACGATAACCGAGCCAATAAACGTTCTGTCCACAACCCAACACAGTGACGAAAGTTCATCCGATAATCTAATCCCGCACGTAGAAACTCCGATAAACGTTTTCAAAAATCAAATATTTCTAAACACTGGGTTAACTTCAACATATCAATTTAAAATAATATTTCCCACTTATCACAGACACATTTTAGAGGAACCAGTTTACAATTCAGCAAATCTAATAAGCCTCCTTAAGAGATATCTAAATCCCTCCGTAGTTAATTGCATTAAGACAGAAGAACGCATTATGGGAAAAATTCAGGAAATATACCCAATACATTTTAGTAACTAATATATAAAATTCAATTTACTCAACTTCAAGTAGAAGACGTTACAAATGAACAAGAACAGGAAGAAATTATAATTACAACCCATAAAAGAGCACACAGAAACCACCGAGAAAATAAATCTCAAATCCTTGAAAAATACTACTTCAGCAATGCTCGATATGCAAGGAAAATAAATACGACCGACACCCCAGTAAACCAGAACTAGGCGAAACGCCCATACCGCAATACCCTGGAGAGATTTTGCATATTGATATTTATATCACCGACAGAAATATAGTATTGACAGCAATAGACAAATTCTCAAAATATGCACAAACAAAGATAATTAAATCGAGAGCAATAGAACACGTAAAAGAACCCCTACGAGAATTGCTTTTCCAATTTGGCGTACCCGAATCAGTGGTTATAGACAACGAAACTTCCCTTAATTCTGCAACTATAAAATTTCTGCTCGAAGACACTCTCAACATCAAAATTTTTAAAACACCGCCTTATACAAGTTCAGTTAATGGCCAAGTAGAACGATTTCATTCTACCTTAACAGAAATAAAGCGCTGCCTAAAAGCAGAACGAAATTTTACTTCATTTGCCGAACTCCTTGATAACTCAGTCTATGAATATAATTATACCATCCACTCAACAACAAAAAAGAAACCAATAGAGATATTTTTCGGGAGAAGAGTCTCCACAGACCCAAGCCAGTTCGAAAAGGCAAGGGAGGAAAACATTTTAGAATTAAAAAATAAACAGGCAAAAGACCTTTGTTTTCACAACAAAAAAAGGGAAACCATAAAAATTTATCATACAGGCGAAACTATCTATGTAAAAATAAACAAAAGGCTAGGCACAAAAATTACCCCAAAATTCAAAAGAGAAATAGTAAAGGAGAATAAACACTCAACCATAGTAACAGAATCGGGAAAAATAATTCACAAAAGCAATATAAAAAACTAGAATAAAACTGTCTAACCTTCTTTTCAGAACTCTCTTTATTTCGACTACCGCAACAATAGACATTTATGACTACTCTACTGGTCAACTGGTTACAATCAATGACGGGACAGCAAAAATTCAAAACGGAGCCTTTAGGCTAATACATATAATCGACCTTAACAAATACGAACAATTTCTAACGGACATTTACGAATACATTTCTTCAAACATTCCTAAGGATAGCATTTTACTACCTATCCTAAAGCACGAATTAGTCCAATCTCTCCAAATCCTTGATACCCTTAAACCAGCAAACTTACGACAAAAAAGATCAATAAATATTCTAGGTACTGCCTGGAAATTTATAGCCGGATCCCCCGATCATGAGGATCTAGAAGCAATATCAAATAATCTAAACCAGCTTAACAGCAATAATGATAAACAAGTTCTTATAAACGAAATTTTTAATGAAAAAATTAATAACGTTACACAAATTGTGAATAAACTTTTTAATAATATACGGAAAGATATGAGTATAGTAAATGAAATGATTATTAATTTACAAAATAGAATTAGATTAATAAAAGAGGAATTAATAGATATTAAATATGCCGTACAATGGGCAAAGAGAGATATATTAAACTCATTATTGTTAAACAAGAACGAAATTGAAATTGCACTTGAAAAATTAGAAGATGATGAAATTCCATTTAAAAATGCGGAACAGGCATTAGAAATATCAGAAGTTAATGTTATTAGCAAAAATTTTACAATTTTTTATATGGTAAAAATACCATTAACAATTAAAGAAAATTTTCAAAAAATTATTATAAGACCTGTAATAAAGGCAAATAACACTATAATTAATGTCGAATATAGTGAAATATTAAAAGGAAACAATCAAGTTTACAGAATAAAAACTCATTGTAATAACTATAAGATAATTGAAATTTGTAAACAAAAGCAGATAGTTAATATAACTAATAGTAATTGTATACCTAGAATAATTAATAGCTTTAATTCAACTTGCACCATAAGCAACGGGCACCATATTCCACATATTGAAGAAATAAAATCAGGCATTTTACTACTTAATGGCTTTATGGGAAAAATAGATGCTGACGCAACAACCCCGAACTTGACGGGAACTCATATTATCAACTTCCATAACTCAACATTGAAAGTTAATAATCAAATATTCATCAACTATGAGGCAATTCCTCCTCCAGCTATCCCAGCTGTCCTACAACCAGCACCAATCGAAAACGAACGGATTGAATTGCTTTCACTAAAATCTCTGCAAGAACTGCATATAAATAATACCCGAAAAATAAATCTTCTAAAGACTGTAACAATATCAACTGGTTCACTTTCACTTGGATCAATTGCAGCTATTACTTGCATAGCAATAATATTTTCCAAATTTTGGAGGAAAACTCAAAACAAAATAATCATCGCACAAAGCTTAGACAGCAACAAGATGCCTCCAGCAAGCCTCAACTTGGGTCAACTCAAAGATCTGCCAAAAGATCAATCAAGATATGTAAGTTTCAATAACTTACCCTATTTCTAACAACGCTCGAGGACGAACGTTTTTAAGAGGGGAAGTGTTAACATGGCAAATGTTAACTTTTCACACGCCGATCAGCTACATGAGTACAGCGGACGTACAACGCTTACACAGCGCTTCCCACAATATTCCAGACGCACTGTCAGCAGAAAAGCCAACAGCAGCAACACCCCAATTGAATTAGGCCGGATGTAATGCACGCGCAACCCAAGTCAGCGATTCCTCGAAATTGCGCACGCCACCACAGGTAGCTCGGCGCATTTTAAGTTTAGGTTTTAGATTAAGAAATTTTGTAATTTTTGTTTTTAAGTTGAACTCAATAAAGAGCGGTCGTTCCGCAATCTTTTTTAAAAAGAGATTTCCACGCGAAAATCTTTAACTTATACATACATAGAGCAGAATTGTTTTTGCACTTGTTAGGAAGAAACTCGTTCACTAGTGCGTATGTGTATTTGATTTCTTGTAAGAATGTGATGTGCTGTGACATGTTTACATACATAAGTCAAGGTTATTTGGGCATATGTACTTGCATATGTGATATGATGTTCTTGCGCTTGTGCATTATTTTTTTTCATATACAAATGTACATACATACATATGTATGTATGTAAATGCTTCGAATACATAAACTATAAATTGTCATACAATATAAAATAAGTATTGATTTATCTTAAACCGTTCTTTTTTTCTGAATGCAAATACCTCCTATTGACATGTACATACATATTATGTACTTATGTATATTATCATATACCATCATTTATTTACATATAAAGTATACGTTCATTTATGTACATATGTGTGTAATGAAAAACTTCATGAATTACTTTCAGAACTTTATTAAAATTTATTCGCGTCGGGCGCATGCACAAAACCTTTTGTTCAGAACGCAGGCGCAGAAATAAACGCTCTGACTATTTATCCTCCCCACGTGACTCGCCATCAATTCTCGGTGCAAATTTTTTTTTTTCGTTTTTAAATTTTTTTTTTTAATGTAATCGTAAAAAAATTTGTAATAAATTTTATGTATCCGCTTATCATTTCAAAAGTATTAAAATGGTAAAAAAATAAGCAGTCGAAGAAATAAACGCACCGCCTATTTTTCCTCGCCACTTGTTAGACTCGAGTTCAATTCCCGGCGCAAACTTTTTTTTATACATTTTTTTTTTAAATCGTTTATTTTTTTAATGTAATTGAAAAAAAAATTATGTAATAAATTTTACGTATTCGCTTATTATTACAAAAATACGAAAATAGTAAAAATTTAATTGGTTTAATGTCGAGGTGAGAAATGTGTTGTGTTGAGGTGAAAGATGTGTGGTGTTTCTAATGCCATGTCAGTGCAGCGTTTCGCAGGTATACGCGTTTATCTCAAAACTCGATTTTTTAAGTCGGTGGACACGATTTCTCGAAAAGTTATGAAGCGATTTTGTTCAAATTTTGCACACATCTTTGGAATAACATTATCAAGTTATTGAACGAAGGATTTTTTTTTATTTTTATTACAACTAATTTTTTCGAGCCCACACATGACGAAAATTTGTCCAAAAAATTTGTTTTTTTGTTCAAAGTCTGTCAAAAATTCAAATTAAATTTTTTTTTTTCCTTCGTCCAGTAACGAGATTTATCCATGTACTAACGAAATATTTTTGGTTTTTTGATTTTAAATGAACCAATAATGAGTTATGCTGTCCACGGCAAGAGCATTTTTTTGTGAGACGTTAAGGGAGATGAGATACCAACGGCTGAGTTTTCGGAATTTTTAAATAAAAATTTCACAAAATACTGTTTAAATATGTATCTTTGATATGCTGAATTGTTTAAATAAAATATATGATTGTATATATTAAAAAAAAAATAGTAAAAATACCCTTTTTTTGAACCTCTGTAACCCACCTAACCCCTTAAGAAGGTCGCGCGGCAGTTAATTTATGGTGCAGAAGCTACAGTCGACGGAATTATTCGTTTTGTGTTTTAATATGTATTTAATTCAGGTTCAAGTCCTGAAGTCATATATTTTTTCTTGCACATTTTTTTTTACAATTCAAACCAAGAAAGTTTAGTAAAATTTTTGTGTTTATTTTAATTAAAATTTCTTTAAAATACTGTTTTTTTTGTATTACATAAAGGGAAATTTCTTTTCGGTATTAAATAGTTCATACTGGATATGACCCGATTTTTATATAAATCAATCAAAACAGAAAATATGTACCTATGTCTTTAATCTCTTTCATCAAATCCAAATTATATTGATGAGAAGATATCATTCTAATATCCGTCCAGAAACACATACACATACATATGCATATAATTACGCATACAAACTTTCAACTAACGCAGAATATGTGCATATAAAACTGCGAATCGAATAAATGAGTGATTTAGAAAAGTTTATTAGTGATAATAGTTTAGCGCAATCGTGAAAGACGTGTAATGTATGCAGTACATCGTCCCATATTTGACTCAGGTTCAAGTCCTGTACACACTTTTCTTTGTTCGATATTTTTATTTAATTTTCTGTATTTGGTTTAATTGGAATTGATTAAAATAGTGTATTCAGGTTTTTCTAATACCTGTTATTTAGAAATTTATTTTCTATATAACATTATTCATACTTCTTTTGAATTGATTTATAAGTAAAACAGCCATAAAGGCAATCATTTGAATATGCATTCCTATATTTAATCTCTTCATCCACATATTGATGAGAAAATATTCTAATATCCATGGATGCATCCAGAAAGCCAAACGCGCATACACGCATATGTATATAAATATATACAAACCTTTAACGAACGCAAAATGTATGCATATAAAAAACAACAACTGCGACCATCTTCTTGTCGTCAGTGGTATACATACCCTATGAGCAAAAAGAACCGGGAAGGTGATGTTGAATGTTTTCTTCGATTGCCAAGGCGTAGTGCACCATGAGTACCTTCCATCGGGCCAGACAGTTAATAAAGAATATTATTCATCCGTTTTGAAGCCTTTGAGAGATGCTGTATGTTGCAAACGGCCGGAAATGTGAGCAAACAATTCTTGGATTTTTCGAGATGATAACGTGCCATCGCACCGATCAAAAAGATCAAAGAGAATACGACGAAGGAGCTGAAGGCCATTTCGGCCTGCCGGGGGTGTTTGGAGGACTGGGTTAAGCGTTGGCACATGTGTGTTGCTTCAGACGGGTCATATTTTGAAGGAGATAATATAAATTTGCCTTAAATTTAACTCTGTTTTGTTTAATTTAAACATTCCCGGTACTTTTTGATCATAGGGTACATATATGCGGCTTTGCGGACAGAAATGTGTGATTCGCTGGATTTGTTCAAGGAATCTAAGTCGCATTAACTCTCGACTGTCGAACAGTTAGAAGACATATTTACATACATGTAAGAGTGCATACATACATACGGAGCCGCGGCCACTCGACATGACAAAAATTCAAAATTTATCAAATATTGGCGAATAATTCCACGCGAAATATTCCAATATTGACTATTTTCGAATGGTCGCGAAAATTGGCATATGGGCGGCTCGTTTTATGAATGAAATAAATTGTTCAGCGCCGTCGCTGATAGAATCATGGCCGCTGCGACTGCCTCTACGAATGTATTTTGTTTTTGTAGTCGCTAGGCTAAGATTTTAGCTTTGGGCGACATGCGCATGTGAGGTATGTGTGTTTGTTGTGTTCTAGAATATTTTAGAATGTTTGGTGGCAAAGCGGCCATCGCGTTGCGCTTGCTGTTGCTTTTGCGTCTATCAAAGTACATATTGTGTTTTTGTAAGTACAATATTAGGAATATCGACTGGTGAAAGGCAAAAGTACACGGGATCAAGAAGGGAGCGCTGTGCTCGCGCATATATGTATGTATGCTTGAATGTATGAACGTGCACCTTCTCATTGCATTAAGGGGGGGTAAGGGATAAACGCTAAAAAAAACACTTTCTTCATGAATTTATTGTAGTGAAACGGTTCAAGTTAGTTTATTAAAAGTTGTTGCATATTATAAAGTAACATTTCAAGAATATTTGATAAAATTTTTATGTAAAAATATTGCAAAATGAGCGAATGAGAGCACATTTACGTAGACGTCTTTTCAAATATACATTTTGCAGTAGTCAGCATATCTCAGCGTAGAATCATCTGAAATCAAAAAAATCGAATAATTTAGTTAAAGTATGAGTTAAACTTCCCCACAACGTTTATTTTGACGATTTATTTTTATTTTCAGCCATTTGGTAGTCGTTTGAAGTAAAAAGTGATTTTTGACGAAAAAATCCCGCCATTTTGTAGGTGTAAAACCACCATAATATAAAAAGAAAATGGCGAAAAAAAAAACGTTGGGGGGAGGTTTTTTATATGTAAAATATGTGTGCAAAATTTCAAAAGATCGGTTCAGTAGTTTTCAAATGCCAATGACTACGCACTTTCAAAAAAAAGGTTCGAGAAAACCGCGTTTAAAGTTTGTAACGGACTACGCGCGAGTTATGTGGAATGGCCCTGCTCCCACACATAAAATTATAAAAAAGAAAACAACCATATTTTAGTAAAATTTATGATTGTAAAATGAGTACTAATGAAAAAGAAAACAATCATATTCCAATAGAGATTTATGATTGTAATATGAACCTTAGGAATGCCACTCAGCACTTTAGAGTTAGAAATACAAATATACATATGTATGTATATGCTTAAGTGTAATCCGTTCATTGCATATACGAATGACGTGAAGTCATACGTATATGCAGATAACAAACATACTGGTGTCAACACTCAAGTGTGTTTTGCATACTTGAGTGAAATAAGAGGACACAGTAAAACAATTGCGGCAAGTCTAAACAAAAAGTAGACTATTTGGATGGTGCTGAGTAGCATCACAAACACACATATTTACAATCTAAATATGTGTATTCTGAGGCTATATTTAAGACCTAGAAGATTTAAGAAAGCCAGTTGTGGCTGAACCGCGAAGGGCGACTGGTAAAAGTCGCAGAAAACTCCTGTATAATAATAAAAGTTTCTTTTAATATCATGAAGAAGAGTATTATTCACTAGGAGAAGGACTTAACAGGGGTATTGGCCGCAACTCAAGGTTTCAAAAACAGGCAGAAACCATAACTGGCGCAGTCGGTAGCCAGCATAACTAGCCTCGGAGGAACCATAACTGGCGCAGTCGGCAAACTGGCACCACCCCATTCGGCTACGGTGGTTGCTTATTAATGGATTTTAAAGAAGGATAGGATTTTATAATTACACATTTAAAAACTGCACTGTAAATAGCAGTGAAAGAAGCAGCAGCAACAGATATCTCGATCCAAGAGTTTCTAATCGCACTGTCATCGAAGAGGTCGCTTGTTTCCTTGATCGCTATCAAACGCAAAGGCAACATCAGCAGCAAAACTACAGCAGCAACATCAGCAGCAAAACTACAGCAGCAACATCAGCAGCAAAACAACAGCAGCAACATCAGCAGCAAAACAACAGCAGCAACATCAGCAGCAAAACAACAGCAGCAACATCAGCAGCAAAACAACAGCAGCAGAATAACAAGTACCAGTGAACACTCCGGAAACATTAAGTGAAGACCAAGCAGAGTAGAGATCCTGAAAATGTTGATCCATCCATTGACGAAAGGAGTCTATGTAAGTAGCTAGTGATACATATATTTTTTTTAACATTTTGCGAAAAGTTATGATACTTGAAAATGACAGTGAAGAAAAAAAAACAAAATTTTTTTTTGTTTGTGAAAAATTGTTAATGCAAAGAGAAAATATGAAACATAGAAGAAATACGAAGTAAAAGGAAAAGAAACAAAAAAAAAAAAAATATAGAAAATGTGTCAAATTTAAAGAGGTTTATAATTAGTTAAAAAAAAAAAAATGACGTACAGTAATTTACGCCAGGATAAGAATATGATTGAATGGCCAACCCTCACGGAAGTAGATCCTAGTGCCACAAGATTCAGGAGGATGGTTAATCGATTTGCGGGCAATAATCTTCGCACTAATAGAAACAGGTTTAATATGTTTAATATTGTGGAAAGAGCCCCAGTGCAGGAAAAAAATAGAGCAAGCGTACTTAATGCTTGGGCACGTTAAATCAATTAAGAAATTTTCTCGAAGCAAGTAAGCAAAAACTAATAATCATACGTTATGAAGTTATTAGCCTAAGAGCTCAATTAAGAAATTTTCTCGAAGCAAGTAAGCAAAAAACTAATAATCAGGCATGTGACGTATGCCAGCTCGGTAAAAGCAAATCAATAATAATAAAAAAAAAATTGAATTATAAAATATATATTTTTTCTACTCCTTTGTTGATTCGAAAAGTAAATGGCCCAAAATATGGAGGCTTGTTTAATAGCGATAACGCAACTATTGCAGCAAAATGCTATATATCAAAGAACCACCTTAAGACAAAAGGTGGAGAAAGACTTAAAATATCTACATCCTTTTGAAGGCAACACAAAGAAGTTGCCCTATTTTATTCAAACAATTGATAGGATTTTGGGGGACTACCCAGAGCAACAAGACCTAGTGTATAGAGTAGTTTTCGATCTTAAGATATCAGGATCAGCAAAAAATTTTCTTTCTCTGACCCCACCAGAAAATTGGGAGGAGTGTAAAACAAAGTTAAAGCAACATTTTCGGTCAACTAAAGACCAAATGTCGATAACGAACGACATTACACATTTAAAAATAGGGAGTAGGTATAGCTCTGCTATTATAACAGTGTAAAAAAAGAAGATAAATATAGAAAAGGAGGAAATTGAACTCCTTAATGGTGTAAAAATACCATTCCTCTCAAAGACGATCCAAGAGCAGGTTTATGCATTGGAGTCTAGAAATTGCAAAATATTCAACTCGATCATCTAAAAATCAGATGATCGTAAAGGAGTTGAAAAATTGCTAAAAAAAAAATATGAAAAATTAAATTTATAGAAAAGGAGGAAATTGAACTCCTTAATGGTGTAAAAATACCATTCATCTCAAAGACGATCCAAGAGCAAGTTTATGCATTGGAGTCTGGGAAATTGCAAAATATTCAACTCGATCATCTAAAAATCAGATGATCGTAAAGGAGTTGAAAAATTGCTAAAAAAATGTGAAAAATTAAATTTATAGAAAAGGAGGAAATTGAACTCCTTAATGGTGTAAAAATACCATTCCTCTTAAAGACGATCCAAGAGCAGGTTTATGCATTGGAGTCTGGGAAATTGCAAAATATTCAACTCGATCATCTAAAAATCAGATGATCGTAAAGGAGTTGAAAAATTGCTAAAAAAAAATGTATGACAAAATATTCAACTCGATCATCTAAAAATCAGATGATCGTAAACGAGTTGAAAAAATTGCTAAAAAAAAAAAATATGAAAAAATAATTTTTTAAAGATGGGGACACACTGAGTAATACAAAATCAGTGGTCCATGAAATAATTCAAAAAAGCAGGAGTAGGTATAGCTCTCCTATTATAACAGTGTTAAAAAAAAAAGAAGATAAATCAAGAAATAAAAAGATTCGTTTAGTGGTTGATTATCGTAGGCTTAATCAAATAACCATTGACGATAAGTATCCCTTGCCAAATATTCATGGAATCTTAGACAAGCTGGGCAAAGCACAGTACTTTAGCCCTATTGATCTTGCAAAAGGTTACCAAATTTTAATGGCATCTAAGGATATAAACGAAAATAATGATAAAAAAATCGAATTTTGAAATTTCCGATACGATACATTCAGCAGAGGAAGAGTTATTGGAACATTTGGCTATAAAAGAAGAGATTGTTAATAAATATAAGACACAAATTATAATAACATATAGCCCTGAAGCTGAAAGTAAGATATTGCATGGTAGAAAAATAATCCTAAATTCAGGGAGCATATTCAGTTAATAATAAATGGAGGATGGTTCCATGTGTAGAAGTCCACGCAAGTGGGGAAAGTTACTGATCGCCATTCACTTGGGAGTGGCCAGGACGATTCTTCTACATATGGTTCAAGCAGCTCACAACGTCCGGGATTAGCCCACGTATCCTCTGGTTAGCTTCCGAACAGCCGTTCGGGAGTGAGCTAAAGTGAGAAGGCGAAGCATCCCAGCATAGCTGGTTGTGCGCTGGGTTTGGGACCCGCCACTTAAAAAGCCCCCCCAATGAAAACAGCAACAAAGCCTCGGATGAGAACTCCCAACACTGATGACGACCCCTGCAAACGAAATAAGGAATACGATTTGAGGGCATGCACCTGGAATGTCCGGTCCCTTAATGGGGAAGGTGCCTCTGCCCGGCTGGTTGATGTCCTCGTGAGAGTAAAGGCTGACATCACTGCCATCCAAGAGATGCGATGGACGGGGCAAGGTAAGAAAAACATAGGACCTTGCGACGTCTACTACAGCTGCCATTTAAAGCAGCGCAAATTCGGTGTCGGATTTGTTGTGGGAGAGAGACTTCGTCGCCAAGTACTGTCGTTCACTCCGGTGGACGAGCGTCTCGCAACAATCCGCATCAAATTGCGATTTTTTAACATCTCGCTAATTTGCGCCCACGCCCCGACGGAAGAGAAGGACGATGCGACCAAGGATTCTTTCTATGAGCGCTTGGAACGTTCCTATGAGCGCTGCCCCCACCACGACATAAAAATCGTGCTTGGCGACTTCAACGCCAGGGTGGGCAAGGAGGGAATTTTTGGTCCCACAGTCGGAAAATTCAGCCTGCACAACGAAACATCTGGCAACGGACAGAGGCTGATCGACTTCGCCGGGGCCCGAAACATGGTAGTCTGTAGCACCAGATTCCAGCATAAGAAGATTCACCAAGCTACCTGGCTGTCTCCAGATCGAAAAACGCGAAACCAGATCGATCATGTTGTGATAGATGGAAGACACGCTTCTAGTGTATTAGATGTACGTACGATCCGAGGACCCAACATCGACTCGGATCATTACCTTGTTGCAGCCAAACTGCGCACACGCCTCTGTGCAGCAAAAAACGTACATCTACCTACGCAAAGAATGTTCGACATCGAAAAGCTGCAATCACAACAGACAGTCAGAAGATTCGCCACTCGACTCTCACTCCTGCTCTCGGAGAGCACTGCCCAACACACCGGCATGCGCGAGCAATGGAGCAACATTTCTCGTTCCCTACGTACCGCCGCCGAAGAAGAAATCGGATTCCGGCGAGCCCGAAAAAACAACTGGTACGACGAGGAATGTCATGCTGCCGCCGAAAGAAAAGATGCCGCCTATAGAGCCACGCTGCGATCGGGCGCAACGCGAGCCATGTGGGATCGCTACAGAGAGCTAAAAAAGGAAGAGAGACGTATTATCCGACAGAAGAAACGAGAGGCCGAAATACGTGAGTGCGAGGAGCTTGAGATGCTGGCCAATAGGAACAACGCCAGAAAATTTTACCAGAAAGTTCGGCGGCTTACAGAAGGTTTTAAGACCGGGGCGTTGTCCTGTAAGAACAAAGACGGCGATCTGGTGACTGACGTACAGAGCAATCTTAAATTATGGAGGGAACACTTCTCGAACCTGTTAAACGGTGACAGCTGCGCATGTCATAGAGAATGTGAAGATCCCGATACCCCAATCGTTGACGACGGAATTGTCGTTCCGTTACCCGACCATGACGAGGTGAGAATAGCAATATCACGGCTAAAGAACAACAAAGCCGCGGGCGCCGACGGACTGCCGGCTGAGCTATTCAAACATGGCGGCGAGGAGCTGGTAAGGTGCATGCATCAGCTCCTATGCAAAATATGATCGGATGAAAGCATGCCTGCCGATTGGAATTTAAGTGTGCTCTGCAATTTGTGCCAATTACCGCGGGATTAGTCTTCTAAATATCGCCTATAAGGTTCTAGCGAGCGTATTGTGTGAAAGGCTGAAACTCACCGTCAACCAACTGATTGGACCTTATCAGTGTGGCTTCAGACCTGGAAAGTCTACCATCGACCAAATATTCTCAATACGCCAAATCTTGGAAAAGACTTATGAAAGGAGAATCGACACACACCATCTTTTCGTCGACTTCAAAGCTGCATTCGACAGTACGGAAAGGAGTTACCTGTATGCCGCTATGTCTGAATTTGGTATCCCCGCAAAACTAATACGGCTATGTAAGATGACGTTGCTCAACACCAGCAGCGCCGTCAGAATTGGGAAGGACCTCTCCGAGCCGTTTGATACCAAACGAGGTTTCAGACAGGGTGACTCGCTGTCGTGTGACTTCTTTAACCTGATGTTGGAGAGCATCGTACGAGCCGCAGAACTTAATCGCTCAGGCACAATTTTTTATAAGAGCGTACAATTGCTGGCGTATGCCGATGATATTGACATCATCGGCCTTAACAACCGCGCTGTTAGTTCTGCCTTCTCCAAACTGGATAAAGAGGCAAAGCGAATGGGTTTGGTGGTGAACGAGGACAAAACGAAGTACCTCCTGTCTTCAAACAAACAGTCGGCGCACTCGCGTATCGGCACCCACGTCACTGTTGACAGTTATAATTTTGAGGTTGTAAAAGACTTCGTTTATTTAGGAACCAGCATTAACACCGATAACAATGTCAGCCTTGAAATCCAACGTAGAATCTCTCTTGCCAACAAGTGCTACTTTGGACTAAGTAGGCAATTGAGCAGTAAAGTCCTCTCTCGACGAACAATATTAACACTCTACAAGACTCTCATCATGCCCGTCCTAACGTATGGCGCAGAAGCTTGGACGATGACAACATCCGATGAAGCGACGCTTGAAGTGTTCGAGAGAAAGATTCTGCGTAAGATTTTTGGACCTTTGCACGTTGGCAACGGCGAATATCGCAGACGATGGAACGATGAGCTGTATGAGCTTTACGACGACATAGGCATAGCGCAGCGAATAAAGATCCAGCGGCTTCGTTGGCTGGGTCATGTCGTCCGAATGGATACAAACGCTCCGGCTTTGAAAGTATTCGATGCGGTACCAGCTGGTGGTAGCAGAGGAAGAGGAAGGCCTCCTCTGCGTTGGAAAGATCAGGTGGAGAAGGACTTGGCTTCACTTGGTGTGTCCAATTGGCGCCGGTTAGCACGAGAAAGAAACGACTGGCGCGCTTTGTTAATCTCGGCCAAAATCGCGTAAGCGGTTATCGCGCCAATTAAGGAGAAGAAGAATAAATAACTGTGAAAAATGCACACAAATAAAATATGATAGAAAACCTATAAAACCTAAATTCAATTTGACGGAAACCCCTACGGATAAAAACGAAATTATCCATATTGATATATTAAATATTGAGGTCCATTTAACAAAACCCAATAATCACACTGGTAACGCAGACATTGAGAGACTTCACTCAACCCTGTTGGAGAAATTAACAGGAATTGATGATACAAGTCTTTCAACGGAAATGAGGATGCAGATCGTTATAGCGAACTATAATGATCGATATCACTCAACCATCAAATGTTCTCCAAGGTTCGCCAAAGATAGCATTTGCCCATCCATATTACAAGATAGAATTAATTTGGCAAAAGAAAAAGTGATAGCAAAACATAATAGCAATAGAGAAGAGTATACAGAATACAGACAATCAGGACCCATAAAAAATTACAAAAGAGTAAGGCGTAAGGACCAACCATATTTCCGAATTAATACGTTACAAAACGTTCATCCGTCTAATATAAAAAGACCACAAAAATTTGCGAACATACCTAATTTGGACACAGAAAATAATTACAATGATGATAGGTTTAGTATCATAGTCCATAATGGAGATACTGGTTAATTTTTTTTTATTGCCTTTTCCACTTGTAAGTTTTTTTATTATTTTGCTTTCAGACTATGTGGCGTATAATATTTTATATCATGCTAGTGAGCATGGCATCAGCGAGGGGATTTTTGCAGGTGACCCCGATACTGGACGAGGCAGGGTACACCATTGTACGAATAGGACAGGTGGAAGTAGTTAACGAGACCACAACCATATTGCATATTATCCAGCCACAAGAAATTTTAGAAGTTGTGGAGGAATTAGGAAAGGAAGTCAGAAACATTAATATGGCAGAAAAGAAGTTTTTGCTAAATGAAATTGAGGCATTGAAGGCAAAGATAAGAACAATTCGACCCCAAAAGAACGGTAGATACAGGAGGGGATTATTTAACGCAGCAGGAAGAACATATAATTGGTTGTTCGGGTTAATGGATGATGAAGATAGACAAGAGATTTTAGGATATTTAGAAGTACAGAAAGAAAATGACCATAATATTATTGAAACAGTTAATAAGCAAATAGCAATAAATAATCATTTTAATGATAGTATAGATTTGATTAGAAAAACAATAAATGAAGATAGGGAGGAAATAAAGGAATTTGTAAAAAGTATGAATGAACAGAACAAAAATTTTTACGAGCACATCCTATTCAATAATTTGATAAATAAATTGAGATATTTGAAAAGTAGGGTCAATGATATACAGCACAATATTGCTGCGGCTAAATACAATATGGTCCATCCAGGAATTCTAACTAAGGAAGAAATTGATCACTTCCAAATAGATTTTTACAAATTGAAAATGGCAAAAATGGGAGTATTAGCATATAAAAATCAATCACTTGTAATAGCAATAAAGATACCAAGAAGTTATGTTATAACTGATCTAAAGATGATCACTCCATTGCCGAACAGAAATAAATTACAAATAAAAACAGAAAATGAGTATTTAATTACAATTAATGAAATAAATCTAAGTTATAAGAAAGACATTGCCTTGAAAGATCTTATAATGAATGGGGAATTATGTTAATGGAAACTAACCCCAAACAAAATGTACTTATTAATGAAAGAACTCAGGAGAGTTCTAACCCTAACGGTGGGGGAGTTATGTGGAATGGCCCTGCTCCCACACATAAAATTATAAAAAAGAAAACAACCATATTTTAGTAAAATTTATGATTGTAAAATGAGTACTAATGAAAAAGAAAACAATCATATTCCAATAGAGATTTATGATTGTAATATGAACCTTAGGAATGCCACTCAGCACTTTAGAGTTAGAAATACAAATATACATATGTATGTATATGCTTAATTGTAATCCGTTCATTGCATATACGAATGACGTGAAGTCATACGTATATGCAGATAACAAACATACTGGTGTCAACACTCAAGTGTGTTTTGCATACTTGAGTGAAATAAGAGGACACAGTAAAACAATTGCGGCAAGTCTAAACAAAAAGTAGACTATTTGGATGGTGCTGAGTAGCATCACAAACACACATATTTACAATCTAAATATGTGTATTCTGAGGCTATATTTAAGACCTAGAAGATTTAAGAAAGCCAGTTGTGGCTGAACCGCGAAGGGCGACTGGTAAAAGTCGCAGAAAACTCCTGTATAATAATAAAAGTTTCTTTTAATATCATGAAGAAGAGTATTATTCACTAGGAGAAGGACTTAACAGGGGTATTGGCCGCAACTCAAGGTTTCAAAAACAGGCAGAAACCATAACTGGCGCAGTCGGTAGCCAGCATAACTAGCCTCGGAGGAACCATAACTCGCGCAACTACTGCGTCTCGGCAGATGTTTGAGGCGGCGCGGCTTTATGCTCTATAACTTAAAAAGTTTTGCTCGGATTGACTTAAAATTTTAATACGGTATTTTTGAAATGTTTAACTACAATAACATGCAAAAAAAAAATCGATTTTTATCCCTTACCCCCCCCCCCCCCCCCTTAACATTCTCTGCTAGAAAGCAGGAGTAGCGGATATTACCAGAGAATGTTAATGCAATGAGAAGGTGCAAATGTTACTGTGAGCTTTTTTTAATACAATTGAGATTTGAAAGATTTGAAGTAAGCAAATTTAGCACACCGAGTTTATAGACACCTCACTGACTTTTGCCCACACAAAAATTAGAATCACCACACATCTTTCACCTCAACACACAATACATTTCTCACCTCGACATTTAACCAATTAAATTTTTACTATTTTCGTATTTTTGTAATAATAAGCTAATACGTAAAATTTATTACATAATTTTTTTTTTCAATTACATTAAAACAAAACGATTTAAACAAAAAATTATAAAAAAAAGTTGGCGCCGGGAATTGAACTCGAGTCTAACAAGTGGCGAGGAAAAATAGGCGGTGCGTTTATTTCTTCGACTGCTTATTTTTTTACCATTTTATTACTTTTGAAATGATAAGCGGATACATAAAATTTATTACAAATTTTTTTACGATTACATTAAAAAAAAAAAATTTGCACCGAGAATTGATGGTGAGTCACGTGGGGAGGATAAATAGGCAGAGCGTTTATTTCTGCGCCTGCGTTGTGAACAAAAGGTTTGTGATGTCTACGTAGATATGTATGCGCGCGACGCGAATAAGTTTTAATAAATTCTGAAAGTAATTCATGAAGTTTTTCAATGCATACATTCATACTCTATATGTACATAAATGATGGTATATGACAATATACATAATATGTATGTATGTACATGTCAATAGGAGGTATTTGCATTCAGAAAATAAAGCGGTTTAAGATAAATCAACACTCATTTTATATTGTATGTCACTTTATAGTTAATGTATTCGACAGCATTTACATACATATGTATGTACATTTGTATATGAAAAACAATAATGCACATGCGTAAGAACATCATCTTCCTTTCATGCATGTACATATGCATGTATGCCCAATAACCTTGACTTATGTATGTACACATGTCACAGCACATCACATTCTTACAAGAAATCAAATACACATACGCACTAGTGAACGAGTTTCTTTCTAACAAGTGCAAAAACAATTCTGCTCTATGTATGTATATATACCCACTTTATGTCCTAGCATATATATGTACATACATATACCTACTTGCCTTCTAAACTTCCTACAAAATAATTGTATTCATTTGTTACTACATCCATGCACGTTCATACATTCATGCATATATGCGCGAGCACAGCGCTCCCTTCTTGCTTCCGTGTACTTTTGTCTTTCACCAATCGATATTCCTAATATTGTACTTACAAAAACACAATACTTTAATAGACGCAAATGCAACTGCAAGCGCAACGCGATGGCCGCTTTGCCACCACACATTCTAAAATGTTCTAGAACACAACAAAAACACATACCTCAGATGCGCATGTCGCCCGAAGCTAAAATCTAAGCCTAGCGACTACAAAAACAAAATACATTCGTAGACGCAGTCGCAGCGGCCATGATTCTATCAGCGACGGCGCTGAACAATTTAGAACAAAACAAAAAGTTCATTCATAAGTTAGAGCTCATATTTCAATTTCATTCATAAAACGAGCCGCCCATATGCCAATTTTCGCGACCATTCGAAAATAGTCAATATTGGAATATTTCGCGTGGAATTATTTGCCAATATTTGATAAATCTTGAATTTTTGTCTTGTCGATTGGCCGCGGCTCCGTATGTATGTATGCACCCTTATATGTATGTAAATATGTCTTCTAACTGTTCGACAGTCGCGAGTTAATGCGACTTAGATTCCTTGAACAAATCCAGCGAATCACACATTTCTATCCGCAAAGCCGCATATATGTACCCTATGATCAAAAAGTACCGGGAATGTTTAAATAAAACAAAACAGAGTTAAATGTCAGGCAAATTTATATTATCTCCTTCAAAATATGACCCGTCAACGTTTAACCCAGTCCTCCAAACACCCCCGGCAGGCCGACATGGCCTTCAGCTCCTTCGTCGTATTCTCTTTGATCTTTTTGATCGGTGCGATGGCACGTTATCATCTCGAAAAATCCAAGAATTGTTTGCTCACATTTCCGGCCGTTTGCAACATACTGCATTTCTCAAAGGCTTCAAAACGGATAAATAATATTCTTTATTGACTGTCTGGCCCGATGGAAGGTGCTCATGGTGGACTATGCCTTGGCAATCGAAGGAAACAGTCAACATCACCTTCCCGGTTATTTTTGCTCATAGGGTATACATATCCCATCTTTTCACTGACGGACAAGAAGACGGACGCAGTTGTTGTTTTTTGTATGCATACATTTTGCGTTCGTTAAAGGGTTGTATATATTTATATACATATGCGTGTATGCGCGTTTGGCTTTCTGGATGCATCCATGGATATTAGAACATTTTCTCATCAATATGTGTATGTAAGTAGTTCAGATTTGACTAAAGAGATTAAATATAGGAATGCATATTCATATGATTGCCTTTATGGCTGTTTTACATATAAATTCAAAAGAAGTATGAATAATGTTATATAGAAAATAAATTTCTAAATAACAGGTATTAGAAAAACCAGAATACACTTTTTTAAATCAATTTTAATTAAACCAAATACAAAAAATTAAATAAAAATATCGAACAAAGGAAAGTGTGTACAGGACTTGAACCTGAGTTAAATATAGGACGATGTACCGCATACATTACACGTCTTTCGCGATTGCGCTAATCTACAAATACTATTGAAATTTTTTAAATTAGTCATTTATTCGATTCGCAGTTTTATATGCACATATTCTACGTTAGTTGAAAGTTTGTATGCGTAATTATATGCATATGCATGTGTGTATGCGCGTTTGGCTTTCTGGACGGATATTAGAATGATATTTTCTCATCAATATAATTTGGATTTGATGAAATAGATTATAGACATATGTACATATTTTCTGTTTTGACTGATTTATATAAAAATCGGGTCATATCCAGTATGAACTATTTAATACCGAAAAGAAATTTCCCTTTATGAAATGCAATACAAATACAGTATTTTAAAGAAATTTTAATTAAAATAAACTCAACAATTTTACCAAACTTTCCTGGTTTGAATTGTAAAAAAAATGTGCAATAAAAAAAATATGACTTCAGGACTTGAACCTGAATTAAATACGTGCCAAAAAACAAAACGAATAATTCCGTCGACTTTAGCTTCTGCACCATAAATTAACTGCCGCGCGACCTTCGTAATCGCAAATTTATTCGCTTCGCTGTGGGCATGAAATAAGTCGATTTCCTTAGTAGTGTGCCGAAAAATCTTATGAAATTCCTCAGTAGTTTGGTAAACGCAGAAAAAATCTGAATTTCTGTCCTAGCGTGGTAAGTAAATATGAAACCCTCCACTCGCGTCACTCGCGTGGTAAATATCTGCAATTCCCCACTAGTGAGAAAAGTTGAATTTGAAATTACCTTAGTATGAATCTACAAATTAGTACTCGAAAAAAGCTCATTTAACATTTGCTCCTTCTCATTGCATTAACATTCTCTGGTTGTATCATACAAGCCCAATAATAATAAACTTGTATTATTGGCGTCTAGTATGCACAGTACGGGTAGTATTCATGAGACCACTGGAAAACCAGAAATAGTGCATGTATACAACTCAACATAAGGAGGAGTTGACAGTTTTGACCAGATGTGCCAAAACATTAACCATGGCAGGAAAACCAGAAGGTGGCCTCTAGCATTTTTCCAAAATATGATGAACATAGCTGCAATAAACGCATACATCATTTACGCGCACAACATGTGTAGCCGTGGGCAAAAGCCAGAATCCCGACTTAATTTGATGTTATCTCTACACAAGGAGTTAACGGAAGGATTTCAAAGTAAAAGATTAGCAACTAATACAAACATGAGGTTGGCGTAGAAAAACTCCATTCAGAATATTGTAGGCGCAAGTCAAGAGGCCCATAGTACCGGAGAAGACCAAAAGGGGCCAAGAAAGTACTGTAATTTTTGTAGTTATACCAAACGTAGATATACCACCACTTATTGCAATTGTGGATTAGCTATGTGCGGTGAACGTGCACAAAAAAAGTGCGATGAATGTGCTTGAAAAACAATTTTTATGTATTCATAATCGTCAAAAATCAATAATAAAGTATTATTTTTGCTTCTTTTACATTTATAATAAAAAATTACACTTATATTATATGCTGGCTTTAAATTTTTTCATTTAAAAATACTATTTTATAAAATAAATCAGATAATAACGTAAAAATTCTGAAGTGAGTAAAATTTACTCATCGGTACCTATAAGCGCCTACAATTCAGCCGTACCCTTCTAGGGCTAACAAGACAAACCAATCAGTGTGAGACAATGTCAAGAATCTCAACTAGCTACGCAAAGTGCGCATAAACTTGATGACCCATAAATGAAACTTTAATATTTACATGTGAAAACATAGTCACGTACAAACTTTTACACTAAAATATAAAGAAAAACCAAAAAGCAACGAGTAAGTTGCCTTCGTGATTTAACTTTCCAGAGGTGGAAAGGAGACAGAAAGGAGACATCAGCCAAAAATGCTAAATCCAAAATAAAATTGTCATCTTTTAAAGATGGTGTCTTCATTACAATTAATTTCAGGAAATTGCAAAACTTCTTCCCTCAACTCAAATAACCTGTTGAGACAATCACCATGACTTAGCCAACGAATGTGTGTATACATTTTTAGGTCATTATGCCGAGCAGAAGATGTTTTTAAAAAATTTACAAATTTTCTGTGGGTGAGGGAATGGTGCCTTCCCCGTATTTCATTGATAATCTGTTCTGCACGTTTCATGACAGGATGACCGCTCAAAAATTTTGAAGCGAGTGCAACTTGATGAATAATGCAATGAAAATGTCTCCCAGAAAATCCATTTTTATCAATTGGCCAATGACCCCTTTATTCTTGCCGGTCATAACGTTTGCCCCATCCGTGCATACTCCTACAAATTTGTTTGCATCAAAAACTGAAAAAACTTTTTCGTTTACTACGTTGAACAAGATCTTTCCTGTAACATTCCCACAGAATGTTTCAAGAGAAAACATTGTTTCAGTTATTTCATAATTTACGTTAACTGTCCGAACACATATCGCCAGTTGACATAAATCATTAATATCGGTGGTTTCGTCCAAGCACAGAGAAAAAAATTGGCAATCATTAATTTTTTCCTTCACTGCAGATTGAATGTGTATTCCCAGTTCATCAATCCGTCGGGCTACTGTTTGGCGGGATATGGGTGTATTTTTAACTAGCTCTGTATCAAGATTCATTTTTTGAAACATTTTTAGACAAATGTTTTTAACAAAAACACCATCTATAAAAGGCCGGCCTTGTTTAGCAATATATAAGCTGATCATGGAAGATAGCTCAGCTTTCATTTTTATATTTGATTGCTTAACAACTTCCTCATTTTCTACTTTAGCCAACCACCCTTTGAATTTTTCCAAAAAGTCTAACTTTTTTTCTTCATATAATCCCTGACTAGCTTTTTTGTCTAAAATTTGAATATTTTTGTGGGAGGAATCGAAATGCCTTTTGATATTACATCTCCTCCTTTGAACGACTTGTAACATAAAAGGCATTGCAAGTCGCCAAAGGCATTTTCTAGCATAAAAAAGTTCTCACAGGGCATTGTATTGCATACACTAAGCGTCGTGGACAAACTTGGTGTTTATTCGTTGCTGGTTTGCTAACGACTGAACGATGGAGAGTAAGAATACGTGTGATCAATTGATCTATGGGATGGACAGCACTGAACTAAAGGGAGCTGAGACGAGCAGCACATTTCGTAACAACAACAGTATTATTTTGAGTGCTCTGAGGACGCCAAATACAATATAACCCCATAAGCTTTGTAGAAACGACATTATTTAAGAGCACCGTTTTAAAAGCAGTGTGTTACTTCGTCATTTTAAATTTTGTTGCATTATTGAGTACTTTTGTTGCGCTACACTTTTTGAATGAGATATATTGGTAACATGATGCAAAGAATAATGAGATGGCGCCCATCGTGGTCCCGTTACTTTGCGCTCAGCGAATTTGACAACTAGTTACGTGATTTTAGCTCCAGTATGGCCAGATTACCATTTTCGTAACTTGATTTAGCATTTTTTTTTTTTGTTATTTTTATTATTTTTTGTCTCGGAGTTTTAGTTCATTCCACATGACATTTTTCTAGCTTATTCTAATTAAAAATAATGTTTATAATTTTGTAAAATAAACATTTTTTAATAATAATTTAAATAATTCACTCAGTTTTATTTAGCTTTACTTTTTTTTAACATCTGGTGGCATTGCCCGCGATTGCCGGTGTTGTTAGTGTTCTTCTGCTTTCGGCAGTCAAATCTCTCTCTCGCTACTGCAGAGTTGCCTAGCTTTGGATATAAAAACGCACTAAATGCCCATTTAAAGAAAATAAAACACGAAATTTTTATTGTGTTACTTAAAGAACTTTGTATGCGTGACAAATTGTCTGTAGAATGTGCGTTTTTTTTAAATAAATGTGTTATGCTTATGTACAATTTAATTTATAAGTTTTTTTTTGTTAAGCGAGACTCTTTTTTGCTATATTTGAAGTTATGTAGATAGATAAATTACTCTTTTTGTAAAAATGTCAGTATGGTTTCTTTAGTATTTTCTGGTATTTTGTTGCTTATTTTTACTATGAATACACCTCTTGATGCTCTATGTCTCACTAAGGATTGATGACCGGAAGAAACGATTACACCTCTATGGTTTTAATTCGCATTCAATAAATTCAAAGGCTTTTTAAAATGTGTAAAAAGGTTTTCAATCTTAAGAAGAGTTGAGAGAGGGGCATTTAATATTTTTGCATAGCCTTAAATGGAGCCAAAAATTAAATTTGCACTTTGAAATTATCAAATTTTATAGGAGTAAAAAAATTTTCATTAGCACTAAAATCTTCTCAGAGTGGCCTTTTTTAAACTTCTTTTGTATAATAATACAGTTTTTTTTAACCTAAAGTTTCGCTAGCCTTAAATTAAAAACAAAAAGAAACAAACACCAAACTTAAAAATTGTCGCATTTTCGGTATAAAAAAGCACTAAATTTATTGCGAAGAGCAAATGGTTGGCAATACTGCACAACTCAGCAAACGTGACGTCACGTACGCTCTGATGGGCGCAATCTTGTTTCTATCATTCTTGTATTGGTAATTAGGGAATGTAGAAGCTTTAGCTATGATGCAAGTAGATCGACTTGAAAACATAAGACAGCTTCATAGAAGTTTTGAAAAGAACGCCACTACTAGAAAAACTAAGTCATATTGTCAGGTGCGTCTGGCAAAACCGGAATTTTACAAAAAGAGTTTTTGGAGATTCACAAATTTTTTGAACGTTAAAAAGCTGAACGTCAGTTATTTTAGTTTGAAGAAAGATCAAAATGAAAAAAAAGTTTTTTCTAATAGCGGTCGTCTCTCAGCAGGCAATGGCAAGCCTCCGAGTGTATTTCTGTCATGAAAAAGCTACTTATAAAATATATCTGCCGTTCTGAGTCGGCTTGAAACTGCGCTAAGTTCGCAAAAATACAGATTTCAGTGCTATTCAAACATTTAATTTCTTAAACCAAGCTCTGCCCTAAGACAAGGATTCCGATGTTCAGCAAACGGCGTTAACCGAAATAAATTAAAGTCCTAGCACGAAGAACTGCTCACAATGTGGTCAATGGTATCATACTCTGTTCTATTACCCCACGGCCAGGCCTATTCAAAATAATGATACCGTTCAGTCATCTTCTTTTACTCCTTTTACGAATGGAAACTTATATTAAAAATTAAATCAGTCGACTTCGCCCTTTCAACGTGTGTTCAAGCCATAACAAATCCATATCAACGCACTCTACTCAACTCCCTACCAGAGAACTGCAAGCGGTTGTATTTTTCTGACTTGCGATCCACTCACAAAAAAAGCGGTATCAATATGTACGACCAACGCAAACTAAGAGGTGTTTGCGCTGAGCAGAACCGCAACAGAGCAGTAAATGTTCTATGTACATACACATGGTCTGCGTTCACCCACTGTTATAAAGTATTAAAAAAATTTAACGTGTTTATCTTAAAACTCTCAGTTATTTCTTTTCACTTATTTCAAAGAAAATTATTCGTAGAGGGTATGAACAAAATTTTTTGGAGTTTGAGCTGCGTCGTGTTCAGATAACGGGATTGTAGTACAGTTACTTTAATAGGCTGAGCAGAAAAAGTGTGCGTTCATTTCGAATAGTGACGATTATTTGCATGACAATTACGTTAAACTTAATTTTAAATCGTTCATGTAGTTGACGCGGTTAAGAACAAATCTAAAGAGGGAAAAATTGATATTAGAAATACATTTTTTGTTACTATGGACCAAAGATGAAAAGAAATAGATATTGCTGAAAGGAAAATCATTGTAAGTTTGTGGCAAAATAGTAAGAACTATCGGGAAATCACGAAAATTGTTGGGAGGCAATACTCCTCGGTCCAAAGAGTGATACACAACTTCAAGCAAACGAATTGTTTGGAGTCTAAGCCTCGTTCTGGGCGTCCAAAAAAACTGACGGAAAGAGAAGAACGCAACATACCTATTCTTGTGAAGTCTAATCCACGATTAACAGCAAGCCAAATTTCAAAAGACATAGAAGTAAAATACCAAAAGGAAGTACATCCAGATACAGTAAGAAAAATTCTAAAAAGAATCGGATTTCACGGCAGAGTGGCCCGAAAAAAACCCTTCATATCGCGAGTAAATCGACTTAAGCGGATGGCTTTCGCCAAGGAATACGTAAACAAGCCACCTGAGTTTTGGAATAGTGTGATTTTTTCAGATGAGAGCAAGTTTTGCATTTTCGGGATAAAAGGTCGTAAAATTATTTGAAGGAAAAACGGAACGGCACTTGGAAAGCAAAATCTGGTACTTACGGTAAAGCATGGGGGAGGAGGTGCCCTGATATGGGGGTGTATGGCTAGTTCGGGCGTTGGAAATATACAGTTTATTGAGTCAATAATGAACAGACATGATTATCTCGATATTTTAAAAACGAATTTGAGAGAAAGTGCAATCAAACTGGGACTCGGTGAAAGATTTGTTTTCCAACAGGACAACGACCCGAAACACACAGCAGAGATTGTTAGGTTGTGGTTGTTGTATAATGTTCCAAAACAACTTCGCACACCCCCACAATCACCTGACCTTAACCCCATTGAGCACTTACGGGACGTTCTAGAAAAAAAAATACGAGAGCGTACAATAACTAGCAAGGAAATCTTTAAGAAGGCGCTTAAAGAGGAATGGGAAGCCATAAGTCCAGAAATAACAGCCAAACTAGTTGGATCAATGAAAAGACGCCTTCTAGAAGTCATAAAAAGGCGTGGATATCCAACTAGCTATTAATTTTAAAACATTTCTATGACCTTTTATTTTATTATTATTGAAGTGAACGCAAACTACTTCCGTTTAGTTTGAATGGCCTTTTTAATTTGATGCGATCTCATTTTAAATTTGATTTTGTTATTGGTAGCGAAATATATGTGATAGTTATGTTTAAGTGAACTAAATAAAACTCATTAAAAAAAATTTCTGAAATATTTATTGTTTTGAACTTTTTCTAATGCAAAGAATATTTGCATAGGTGAACGCAGACTTTTTCTACTATGTGTATATCGTTTGTACATCCGAGTCTTTCTTTGTTCAATCTTTGCTTCGGTTATAACTACCGCTTGTGCGATCACTTCGGCTATGCGGTGCTGCATATGACCGCTACCGAATGACAAAAATACTGAAAACACCGCCTGCACAAATAGATCATAACACACAAGCAAAAGAGTACCGCTAAAAAATATCTATGCCATCGCGCGTTCACTCAACACAGAAATGATTAGCACTCGAAGGACTCCACTTTCTTATTTATGTTTTTTTATCTTTGTTTTCGTCGGCAGTGCATTAACAAAGGGCACGAATCACTCTACTTGCAGATATGTATGTATATTAATGTGTGCATGTGATTATATGTTTATTTTTAAAAGATTTATAATGGCGGAGAATTCAAATTTTATTGCTGAGAAAATTTCTTTATATCTTTATACATAAGTATCTTTAGAAGTACAATAAGTTAAAAGAAAAATTATTATTTGTTTTTGAACGATAAGTAATTTGTAAAAGAATGAATTTGGTTTTCAATTTTTATTTTAAAGTTCATTTTATTTTCTGTCATAATTAATAGTAATATACAATAATATAATAAAATAATATCACTGCTTCAATAAAGAAAAAACTTTTCATTTAAAAATACTGCTACATGTGTATAAAAATCCCTTTTTTCCGTGCGCTACTATGAATTATACTGCAGACAATCTCACTATTTGCAAGGGATGACGACGCGGTGTTAGCGGTGTTTTCCTCATTCGACAGATTCACACGTCGCACCGCTTAGCCGAAGTTGAATATACGATTGCTTTCAAATCTAACACCCGAGTATACGAGATATTCATACACTGAACAATCGCGGTAATAGCGGTATTGATCAGCACACACACCGCTCTTTTGTTTTCCGCTCAAATGCGTGCAGTTTTTCTGAAAATGTTCTGTGAAGATCGAACAAAAAGAGAGCAGGTTTTGCATTTGACCGTCATGGAAATGAATGCTTGAGCTCAAATCACTTGGCGTTTGAGTATGAGTAGAGGTCTTGAAATTTTAATTGTAGAATTTTTGCGTTTCAGTTATAGAAAAACAGAGTATTGAAGCGGTGTGCAAGCAGTAACATTACACCGCTGCAGTTCTCTGCTCCCTACACGGCCGACGCAACAAGCTCCTCGCACAGTGCTCTTAGCTGCCGCTCATATCATGCTTGTAAGTAATATCCTACGTCAGTCTTTAATAGTTTGCGCCCTTAAGGATGTCAATAGAGCCAGAGCATTGCCTTAAAACCTCGGCAGGTAAACTAACAGTTACTTGTTATATTTTGCCACACCACACTGTATGCCACGATGGCAGCTTAACAAACATACTTCCTATAGTTTTTGGCGCTCCTAGAAAACCAACCAACTCAAGGTCGCTGAATGACGTGCTATATGTGGGTTCGACCCTGCAAAACCACTTCCCAGCAGTTACTTTGAACTGGAGGAGACTCGAGTTTGCATTTACTGCTAACATTTGATATAAGAAGTGTATCGTTGTACAAGGTCGCGCAAAAGTAACCTTGCGATGTTTTTTGGCTGTAATTAAAAAAAAAAATGAAAAACTTTGATTCTTCTTGTGTATTATTTTTATTTGGTCTTTTAATTTTTTTAACATCAAGTCTAGAATATGATGTCATGTAAATGGCCGCCGCTACAGTTGATTGCCATTTTAGCCCTTTTTATGGCATTTTCCATCACTTTGGCCAAAACTTCCGGTGATAGGTCCTCACATTCTTGACGGATATTGTCTTTAAGAGCTGCAAGAGTCTGAGGCTTGTTGACATAAGCCCGCAACTTCAAAAAGCCCCACAAAAAGCAGTCTGGAGCGGTCAAATCAGGCGATCTTGCTGGCCCGTTCAAATCGCCAAAATGGGAGATTAGGCGCCCGAGAAATGCATCCTTCAGCATATCGGTTGTGGCACGTGCAGTGTGTGCCGTTGCACCGTCCTGTTCGAACCACATGTTTTCCAATCCCAATTCATCAAGTTGTGGCAAAAAGAACTCGTTGATCATTGCTCTGTAGCGCTCACCATTCACAGTAACCGTTTGGCCCGCGACGTCTTCGAAGAAAAAAGGTCCGATGACTCCTCCAGCGAAAACAGCACACCATACAGTGATTTTGAGCGGGTGTAATGGCTTTTCGTGGGTTACACGCGGATTTTCAGTGCCCCAGAAGCGTAAATTTTGCTTATTTACGTACCCGCTAAGATGGAAATGGGCCTCACCACTCATGATAATTTTTGATGAATCTTCCTCTTGGTGGTGATTAAGGATGGCTTGAGCGTATGTTACACGCGATTGGCGGTCAGCAGCTAACAGCTGATGCACCGTGTAGACTTTGTACGGAAACATCTTCAAATCTTGTTCCAAAATTCGCTGTAAAGACCGTCGACTGATATCTATTTGCGTGGCACGTCGTCTGGTCGATGTCGACGGCGCTTCCATGACATTCTCGGCTACAGCAGCAATATTCTCTGCAGAACGGCTACTCCGGGGTCTGCCTTGCCTGGCAGCATCTCGTGTTGTGGCAGTCTCTTCGAGGCGAGCGGCTAAACGTCGCAGTGTTTCACCAGTAGGCGTTGAACGGCGAGGAAATCTGCAAAAAATTCACGTTGTGCCAAAGTCACCGACCGATTATTAGTCAAATAAATAGTCAGCAATATTCCGCGTTCTGGAGCAGTGTAGCGTAACATTGTTTATTAACGTGTATTTCGCATGTGTTTACTACACAAATGTCAAAACAGAACTGGCATTAGGGGCCAATCGCAAAATTTATAGCATTTTTTGATAGGAGGATTACTTTAGCGCCACCTGCTACATATACATAACTGTTTGGTTTCATTGGCAATTATGAACGAAATAACTCTTCTTCTAATTCATTGAATGATTAATTTAACTAACTCATGTACAAAAACATGTTTGAGGTATGATTTATATTGTACAATACTTGATTAATTTGGCAACTCTAATAATTTCTCTGACTTCAGTGTTAATTTTACAGAATTTTGCGCGTTGCGTTTTAAATTTCGAATGTCTACATTGGCTCTTGCTCTACTACCAGAGAATGTTAATGCAATGAGAAGGAGCAAATGTTAAATGAGCTTTTTTCGAGTTCTAATTTGTAGATTCAAACTAAGGTAATTTCAAATTCAACTTTCCTCACGAGGTGGGAATTGCAGATATTTACCACGCGAGTGACGCGAGTGGAGGGTTTCTGTATTTACTTACCACGCTAGGACAGGAATTCAGATATTTTCTGCGTTTACCAAACTACGGAGGAAGTTCATAAGATTTTTCGGCACACTACTAAGGAAATCGAAGCGAATAAATTTGCTATTAAGAAAGCCGCGCGGCAGTTAGTTTGTGGTGCAGAAGCTAAAGTCGGCGGAATTTAATTCATATTTAATTCAGGTTCAAGTTCTCAAGTCATTTTTTTTTTCTTGCAGATTTTTTTTACAATTCAAACCAGGAAAGTTTGGTAAAATTTTTGAGTTTATTTTTATTAAAATTTCTTTAAAATACTGTTTTTTTTGTATTTCATAAATCGAAATTTCTTTTCTGTATTAAATAGTTCATACTGGATATGACCTGATTTTTATATAAATCAATCAAAACAGAAAATATGTACATATGTCTTTAATCTCTTTCATCAAATCCAAATTATATTGATGAGAAAATATCATTCTAATATCCGTCCAGAAAGCCAAACGCGCATACACAGATGCATATGCATATAATTACGCATACAAACTTTCAACTAACGCAGAATAAGTGCATATAAAACTGCGAATCGAATAAATGAGTGATTTAGAAAAGTTTATTAGTGATAATAGTTTAGCGCAATCGTGAAAGACGTGTAATGTATGCAGTACATAGTCTCATATTTGACTCAGGTTCAAGTCCTGTACACAGTTTTTTGTTCGATATTTTTATTTCATTTTTTATATTTGGTTTAATTAGAATTGATTTAAAATAGTGTATTCAGGTTTTTCTAAAAGCTGTTATTTAGAAATTTATTTTCTATATAACATTATTCATACTTCTTTTGAATTAATTTATATGTAAAAAAGCCATAAAGGCAATCATATGAATATGCATTCCTATATTTAATCTCTTCAGTCAAATCTGAACTACTTACATACACATATTGATGAGAAAATGTTCTAATATCCATGGATGCATCCAGAAAGCCAAACGCGCATACACGCATATGTATACAAATATATACAAACCTTCAACGAACGCAAAATGTATGCATATAAAAAACAACAACTGCGACCGTCTTCTTGTCCGTCAGTGAAAAGATGGGATATGTATACCCTATGAGCAAAAAGAACCGGGAAGGTGATGTTGACTGTTTCCTTCGATTGCCAAGGCATAGTCCACCATGAGTACCTTCCATCGGCCCAGACAGTCAATAGAGAATATGATTTATCCGTTTTGAAACCTTAGAGAGATGCTGTGTGTTGCAAACCGCCGGAAATGTGAGCAAACAATTCTCAGATTTTGCATGATGATAACGGGCCATCGCACTGATCAAAGAGAATACAAATCGGCCTGCCGGGGGTGTTTGGAGGACTGGGTTAAACGTTGGCACATGTGTATTGCTTCAGACGGGTCATATTTTGAAGGAGATAATATAAATTTGCCTTAAATTTAACTCAGTTTTGTTTAATTTAAACATTCCCGGTATTTTTTGATCATAGGGTACATATAGTATATGCGGCTTTGCGGATAGAAATGTGTGATTCGCTGGAACTGTTCAAGGAATCTAAGTCGCATTAACTCGCGACTGTCGCGCAGTTAGAAGACATATTTACATACATATAAGGGTGCATACATACATTCGAAGCCGCGGCCACTCGACATAACAAAAATTTAAGATTTATCAAATATTGGCAAATAATTCCACGCGAAATATTCCAATATTGACTATTTTCGAATGGTCGCGAAAATTGGCATATGGGCGGCTCGTTTTATGAATGAAATTGAAATATGATTCTAACTTATGAATGAACTTTTTGTTTTTGTTCTAAATTGTTCAGCGCCGTCGCTGATAGAATCATGGCCGCTGCGACTGCGTCTACGAATGTATTTTGTTTTGGTAGTCGCTAGGCTTAGATTTTAGCTTCGGGCGACATGCGCATCTGAGGTATGTGTTTTTGTTGTGTTCTAGAACATTTTAGAATGTGTGGTGGCAAAGCGGCCATCGCGTTGCGCTTGCAGTTGCATTTGCGTCTATTAAAGTATTGTGTTTTTGTAAGTACAATATTAGGAATATCGATTGGTGAAAGACAAAAGTACACGGAAGCAAGAAGGGAGCGCTGTGATCGCGCATATATGCATGAATGTATGAACGTGCATGGATGTAGTAACATATGAATACAATTATTTTTTAGGAAGTTTAGAAGGCAAGTAGGTATACTCATATATGTATGTATGTATATATGCTAGGACATAAAGTGGGTATATATACATACATAGAGCAGAATTGTTTTTGCACTTGTTAGGAAGAAACTCGTTCGCTAGTGCGTATGTGTATTTGATTTCTTGTAAGAATGTGATGTGCTGTGACATGTGTAGATATGTACATAAGTCAAGGTTATTTGGGCATATGTACTTGCATATGTGATATGATGTTCTCGCGCTTGTGCATTATTGTTTTTCATATACAAATGTACATACATACATATGTAGGTAAATGCTGTCGAATACATAAACTATAAATTGACATACAATATAAAATAAGTGTTGATTTATCTTAAACCGTTCTTTTTTTCTGAATGCAAATACCTCCTATTGACATGTACATACATATTATGTACTTATGTATATTATCATATACCATCATTTATTTACATATAAAGTATACGTTCATTTATGTACATATGTGTGTAATGAAAAACTTCATGAATTACTTTCAGAACTTTATTAAAATTTATTCCCGTCGCGCGCATGCACAAAACCTTTTGTTCACAACGCAGGCGCAGAAATAAACGCTCTACGTATTAATCCTCCCCACGTGACTCGCCATCAATTCTCGGTGCAAATTTTTTTTTTTCGTTTTAAAATTTTTTTTTTTAATGTAATCGTAAAAAAATTTGTAATAAATTTTATGCATCCGCTTATCATTTCAAAAGTAATAAAATGGTAAAAAAATAAGCAGTCGAAGAAATAAACGCACCGCCTATTTTTCCTCGCCACTTGTTAGACTCGAGTTCAATTCCCGGCGCCAACTTTTTTTTTATAAATTTTTTTTTTTTAATTGTTTTTTTTAATGTATTTGAAAAAAAAAAAATTATGTAATAAATTTTACGTATTAGCTTATTATTTCAAAAATACGAAAATAGTAAAAATTTAATTGGTTTAATGTCGAGGTGAGAAATATGTTGTGTGTTGAGGTGAAAGATGTGTGGTGTTTCTAATTTTTGTGTGGGCAAAAGTCAGTGAGGTGTCGATAAACTCGGTGTGCTAAATTCCCTTACTTCGAATCTTTCAAATCTCAATTGTACTCTGCTACTACCAGAGAATGTTAATGCAATGAGAAGGTGCAAATGTTACTGTGAGCTTTTTTTAGTTTAGTTTTTTGTTCGATGTTTTTATTTCATTTTTTATATTTGGTTTAATTAGAATTGATTTAAAATAGTGTATTCAGGTTTTTCTAATACCTGTTATTTAGAAATTTATTTTCTATATAACATTATTCATACTTCTTTTGAATTAATTTATATGTAAAACAGCCATAAAGGCAGAGAATGTTAATGCAATGAGAAGGAACAAATGTTAAATGAGCTTTTTTCGAGTTCTAATTTATAGATTCATAATAAGGTCATTTCAAATTCAACTTTCCTGAAGAGGTCGGAATTGCAGATATTTACCACGCGAGTGACGCGAGTGGAGGGTTTCTATATTTACTTACCACGCTAGGCCAAGAATTCAGATATTTTCTGCGTTTACCATACTACTGAGGACGTTCATAAGATTTTTCGGCACACTACTAAGGAAATCGAAGCGAATAAAATTGCGATTAAGAAGGCCGCGCGGTAGTTAGTTTGTGGTGCAGAAGCTAAAGTCGTCGGAATTATTCGTTTTGTTTTTTGGCACGTATATAATTCAGGTTCAAATCCTGAAGTCATATTTTTTTTCTTGCACATTTTTTTTTTTTTACAATTCAAACCAGGAAAGTTTGGTAAAATTTTTGAGTTTATTTTAATTAAAATTTCTTTAAAATACTGTTTTTTGTATTTTATAAATGGAAATTTCTTTTCGGTATAAAATAGTTCATACTGGATATGACCTGATTTTTATATAAATCAATCAAAACAGAAAATATGTACATATGTCTATAATCTATTTCATCAAATCCAAATTATATTGATGAGAAAATATCATTCTAATATCCGTCCAGAAAGCCAAACGCGCATACACAGATGCATATTCATATAATTACGCATACAAACTTTCAACTAACGCAGAATATGTGCATATAAAACTGCGAATCGAATAAATGAGTGATTTAGAGAAGATCATTAATAATTGTAGATTAGCGCAATCGTGAAAGACGTGTCGTATATGCAGTACATCGTCTCATGTTTGACTCAGGTTCAAATCCTGTGCACAGTTTTTTGTTCAATATTTTTATTTCATTTTTTATATTTGGTTTAATTGAAATTGATTTAAAATAGTGTATTCAGGTTTTTCTAATACCAGTTATTTAGAAATTTATTTAGAAATTTATTTTCTATATAACATTATTGATTTGAATTGATTTATATGTAAAACAGCCATAATGTCAATCATATGAATATGCATTCCTATATTGAATCTCTTCAGTCAAATCTGAACTACTTACATACACATATTGATGAGAAAATATTCTAATATCCATCCAGGAAGCCTAACGCGCATACTCACATATGTGTTTAAATATATGTACAAACTACCACCATTCTAACAAACCCAGAACACAAGCTTCTGCGCACACTTGACACATGGGATATGTATACCCTATGAGCAAAAAGAACCGGGAAGGTGATGTTGACTGCTTCCTTCGATTGCCAAGGCATAGTCCACCATGAGTACCTTCCATCGGGCCAGACAGTCAATAGAGAATATTATTTATCCGTTTTGAAACCTTAGAGAGATGCTGTGTGTTGCAAACCGCCGGAAATGTGAGCAAACAATTCTCAGATTTTGCATGATGATAACGGGCCATCGCACTGATCAAAGAGAATACAAATCGGCCTGCCGGGGGTGTTTGGAGGACTGGGTTAAACGTTGGCACATGTGTGTTGCTTCAGACGGGTCATATTTTGAAGAAGATAATATAAATTTGCCTTAAATTTAACTCTGTTTTGTTTAATTTAAACATTCCCGGTACTTTCTGATCATAAGGTACATACTTGCGGCTTTGCGGACAGCAATGTGTGATTCGCTGGAAGTCGCATTAACTCTCGACTGTCGCACAGTTAGAAGACATATTTACATACATATAAGGGTGCATACATACATACGGAGCCGCGGCCACTCGACATGACAAAAATTTAAGATTTATCAAATATTGGCAAATATGTAATTCCACGCGAAATATTCCAATATTGACTATTTTCGAACGGTCGCGAAAATTGGCATATGGGCGGCTCGTTTTATGAATGAAATTGAAATATGAGCTCTAACTTATGAATGAACTTTTTGTTTTTCTTCTAAATTGTTCAGCGCAGTCGCTGATAGAATCATGGCCGCTGCGACTGCGTCTACGAATGTATTTTATTTTTGTAGTCGCCAGGCTTAGATTTTAGCTTTGGGCGACATGCGCATGTGAGGTATGTGTTTTTGTTGTGTTCTAGAACATTTTAGAATGTGCGGTGGCAAAGCGGCCATGGCGTTGCGCTTGCTGTTGCTTTTGCGTCTATCAAAGTACATATCGTGTTTTTGTAAGTACAATATTAGGAATATCGACTGGTGAAAGACAAAAGTACACGGAAGCAAGAAGGGAGCGCTGTGCTCGCGCATATACATATGCATGAATGTATGAACGTGCATGGATGTAGTAACATATGAATACAATTATTTTGTAGGAAGTTTAGAAGGCAAGTAGGTATATATGTATGTATATATGCTAGGACATAATACATACATAGAGCAGAATTGTTTTTGCACTTGTTACGAAGAAACTCGCTAGTGCGTATGTGTATTTGTCTTGTAAGAATGTGATGTGCTGTGACTTGTGTACATACATAAGTCAAGGTTATTTGGGCATACATGCATATGTACATATGTATGAAAGGAAGATGATGTTCTTGCGCTTGTGCATTATTGTTTTTCATATAATATACAAATGTACATACCTACATATGTATGTAAATGCTGTCGAATACATAAACTATAAATTGGCATACAATATAAAATAAGTGTTGATTTATCTTAAACCGTTTTTTTTTTTCTTAATGCAAATACCTCCTATTGACATGTACATACATATTATGTATGTATATTGTCATATACCATCATTTATGTACATATAGAGTATACGTTCATTTATGAATGTATGTAATGAAAAACTTCATGAATTACTTTCAGAACTTTATTAAAATTAATTCGCGTCGCGCGCATGCACAAAACCTTGGTTCACAACGCAGGCGCAGAAATAAACGCACCGCGTATTTATCCTCCCCATATGACTCGGCATCAATTCTCGGCGCCAATTTTTTTTTTTTTTTTTAAATGTGTTTTTTTTAATGTAATCGTAAAAAATTTTTAATAAATTTTATGTATCCGCTTATCATTTCAAAAGTAACAAAATGGTAAAAAATAAGCAGTCGAAGAAATAAATGCACCGCCTATTTTTTCTCGCCACATGTTAGACTCGATTTCAATTCCCAGTGCAAACCTTTTTTTTATTAATTTTTTTTTTTTTAAATTCGTTTTTTTTTTATGTAATTAAAAAAAATTATGTAATAAATTTTACGTATTCGCTTATTATTTCAAAAAATACGAAAATAGTAAAAATTTAATTATATTAGTTTAATGTATTTATCCTCCCCACGTGACTCGCCATCAATTCTCGGTGGAATTTTTTTTTTTTCGTTTTTAAATTTTTTTTTTTAATGTAATCGTAAAAAAATTTTTAATAAATTTTATGTATCCGCTTATCATTTCAAAAGTAACAAAATGGTAAAAAAATAAGCAGTCGAAGAAATAAACGCACCGCCTATTTTTCCTCGCCACATGTTAGACTCGAGTTCAATTCCCGGTACAAACTTTTTTTTATAAATTTTATTTTTTAAAATCGTTTTTTTTTTTTTAATGTAATTGAAAAAAAAATTATGTAATAAATTTTACGTATTCGCTTATTATTTCAAAAAAATACGAAAATAGTAAAAATTTAATTAGTTTAATGTATTTATCCTCCCCACGTGACTCGCCATCAATTCTCGGTGCAATTTTTTTTTTTCGTTTTTAAATTTTTTTTTTTTAATGTAATCGTAAAAAAATTTTTAATAAATTTTATGTATCCGCTTATCATTTCAAAAGTAACAAAATGGTAAAAAAATAAGCAGTCGAAGAAATAAATGCACCGCCTATTTTTCCTCGTCACATGTTAGACTCGATTTCAATTCCCAGTGCAAACCTTTTTTTATTAATTTTTTTTTTAAATTCGTTTTTTTTTATGTAATTAAAAAAAATTATGTAATAAATTTTACGTATTCGCTTATTATTTCAAAAAATACGAAAATAGTAAAAATTAAATTAGTTTAATGTATTTATCCTCCCCACGTGACTCGCCATCAATTCTCGGTGCAATTTTTTTTTTTTTTCGTTTTTAAATTTTTTTTTTTTATGTAATCGTAAAAAAATTTTTAATAAATTTTATGTATCCGCTTATCATTTCAAAAGTAACAAAATGGTAAAAAAATAAGCAGTCGAAGAAATAAACGCACCGCCTATTTTTCCTCGCCACATGTTAGACTCGAGTTCAATTCCCGGTGCAAACTTTTTTTTATAAATTTTATTTTTTAAAATCGTTTCTTTTTTTAATGTAATTGAAAAAAAAAATTATGTAATAAATTTTACGTATTCGCTTATTATTTCAAAAATACGAAAATAGTACAAATTTAATTGGTTTAATGTCGAGGTGAGAAATGTGTTGTGTGTTGAGGTGAAAGATGTGTGGTGTTTCTAATTTTTGTGTGGGCAAAAGTCAGTGAGGTGTCTATAAACTCGGTGTGCTAAATGACCTTATTACAAATCTTTCAGATCTCAATTGTACTAAAAAAAGCTTACAGTAACATTTGCACCTTCTCATTGCATTAACATTCTCTGCTTGTACAGTTCGAACTCGTAGCAGAACTCAAAACTTACATTTTTACAAGACAATTTTATTTTGTAAAGAATATGGCTAAACAACAAAATGAACAGAGTACAATAGTGCGTGATACCAGAGAATGTTAATGCAATGAGAAGGTGCAAATGTTACTGTAAGCTTTTTTTAGTACAATTGAGATCTGAAAGATTTGTAATAAGGTCATTTAGCACACCGAGTTTATAGACGCCTCACTGACTTTTGCCCACACAAAAATTAGAAACACCACACATCTTTCACCTCAACACACAACACATTTCTCACCTCGACATTAAACCAATTAAATTTGTACTATTTTCGTATTTTTGAAATAATAAGCGAATACGTAAAATTTATTACATAATTTTTTTTTTTCAATTACATTAAAAAAAAAAACGATTTTAAAAAATAAAATTTATAAAAAAAAGTTTGCACCGGGAATTGAACTCGAGTCTAACATGTGGCGAGGAAAAATAGGCGGTGCGTTTATTTCTTCGACTGCTTATTTTTTGACCATTTTGTTACTTTTGAAATGATAAGCGGATACATAAAATTTATTACAAATTTTTTTACGATTACATTAAAAAAAAAAATTTAAAAACGAAAAAAAAAATTTGCACCGAGAATTGATGCCGAGTCACATGGGAAGGATAAATACGCAGTGCGTTTATTTCTGCGCCTGCGTTGTGAACCAAGGTTTTGTGCATGCGCGCGACGCGAATTAATTTTAATAAAGTTCTGAAAGTAATTCATGAAGTTTTTCATTAAATACATTCATAAATGAACGTATACTCTATATGTACATAAATGATGGTATATGACAATATACATACATAATATGTATGTACATGTGCATTAAGAAAAAAAAAACGGTTTAAGATAAATCAACACTTATTTTATATTGTATGTCAATTTATAGTTTATGTATTCGACAGCATTTACATACATATGTAGGTATGTACATTTGTATATGAAAAACAATAATGCACAAGCGCAAGAACATCATCCTTTCATACATATGTACATATGCATGTATGCCCAAATAACCTTGACTTATGTATGTACACAAGTCACAGCACATCACATTCTTACAAGACAAATACAGAGAACGTTAAATATAGAGAATTCTCACGAGCTACGAATAGTGTGAATTGTCAAAAATGAAGTGAAACGGCGAACACTGTTCACCTCGCTCAACTCGAAGGCGGGGAAGTTTTTAACAGAGCTGATTACAGTGAATTATGTACAAGTACATTGGCTCTGCTCAGTTTTTGGTTTCTGTATGAAATCAAATTGACGAATGCCGACGGCATTTTGCAAGGCATTTGCTTGTGCATTTTTATGTTCCCTTGGTAAACGAAAATTTATTCAATTTGTATTTTCAAACAAAGGTGATGAAGGAAAAATGATTGAATTTATTATATGCGCCAAATCAAATCAAAGTAACTTTAATATTTTGATTTAATTTAAAAAAATACATTATAAAACGACCTCTCACATTTTGGTATATGCGTTTTAGTAAATTTAAAACTAAACAAATTTGATGAAAATTTTTACTAATTTTTTGAGTCGAAATTAACTCATAGCATACAAGTGTTTTGGTATATCGACATATGTATTTACATTTGAATATGCATTTATTTGTTCCTTTGGCGAACCAAATCTTTTTCAATTTACATTTTATTACAGGGAATAATAATATACATACATTTGTATGTATGCATTTTCTAGATAGTATAAAACTTTAAAATAAATAAAGGAAAACTTCAAAGAAACGTATTTGCATATATGGGACAACTAAGTTCAATTGCATCTTTATTAAATATGTATATGTTGCACGCATATGTGTGCACTGAAGCAACATGACCTACCTCACGAGCATCGCCTTATATTTCATGTAAATAACCTAATGATCAAATTCCTGCCTCACAAAAGCTAAAACAAATTTCTTTTGAATACTCATGTACATATTTGTATGTGCGTATGTACACTTGGTGCCCATATCCCTTCAAACAAATCAAAAAATTCTGTATACAAAACGCTTCATTACCAGGCACACAGAAAGATGGCATATGCAAATATAAATATTGAATTCAAGCAAAACAATGCTTATTAATATACACATATGCGTGTACATACAAGCGCACACACAGGGCATTCGCTTTATTCCTCAAAATGCGTATGTCGTTCAAAGCTAAAATTCTATGCCTAGCGACTACAAGAACAAAATGCAGTCATAGACGCAGGCGTAGCGGCCATCATTCTAGTTGCCATAGCGCTGAACAGTCGCGGCGGCGCCGAACAGTTTCAACTATTGTAGTGTGCAACAAAAACTCATCTTCAAAAAATTCATTGATAAATTCGAGCTCATAGTTCTAAGAGCAAGAATTTTCATTCATAAAACGAGCCGCCCATATTCCAATTTTCTCGACAATACGAAAATAGTCAATATTGGAATATTTCGCGTAGAATTATTTGCCAATATTTGATAAATCTTGAATTTTTGTCAAGTCGAGTGCCCGCGGCTTCGTACATATGTATGCATCAATATATGTACGTAAATATGTGTATATGCACAATGCTGTGCCAATGAATGTGCGCTGCGCCATGAGTGCGCGCTGGATTTCTTGCGAAGTTTTACCGTTTTATCTTGAGCTGTGGCTGGTGAGCACACATACACACAGCATATACATATGCGCAAATGTATATAAATTCACAAATGTATATAAATTCACAAATTTACATTTGCATATGCCATCTTCCTGTGCGCCTGGTAATGAAGCGTTTGCTATAGGGATTTTGATTCAGTTGAAGGTAATTCAACAAAGTTTTACAGACACCAGACAGACAGACATAACATATGTACATAATTTGGATGATTTGGAGAAATTCAAATATATAGGTCATATTAAAAAGCTACCTAACATTCTTTGCTTCTAATCACCAACAAATTCTTATCGACTGCTGCTAAATTTACATAATTCAGCCCCTCACTGTTAATTTTTGTTGAAAAATCTGTCTATGGTGAATTGTCTTCGCGAGACGAGTACCCCTCGAAAATGAACACTTTCCAGTCATTAAGACTTCTCTATTCATTAACGTTCTCTGCGATATGTACTTTGATAGACGCAAAAGCAACAGCAAGCGCAACGCCATGGCCGCTTTGCCACCGCACATTCTAAAATGTTCTAGAACACAACAAAAACACATACCTCACATGCGCATGTCGCCCAAAGCTAAAATCTAAGCCTGGCGACTACAAAAATAAAATACATTCGTAGACGCAGTCGCAGCGGCCATGATTCTATCAGCGACTGCGCTGAACAATTTAGAAGAAAAACAAAAAGTTCATTCATAAGTTAGAGCTCATATTTCAATTTCATTCATAAAATGAGCCGCCCATATGCCAATTTTCGCGACCATTCGAAAATAGTCAATATTGGAATATTTCGCGTGGAATTATTTGCCAATATTTGATAAATCTTAAATTTTTGTCATGTCTAGTGGCCGCGGCTCCGTATGTATGTATGCACCCTTATATGTATGTAAATATGTCTTCTATATTAACTGTGCGACAGTCGAGAGTTAATGCGACTTCCAGCGAATCACACATTGCTGTCCGCAAAGCCGCAAGTATGTACCTTATGATCAGAAAGTACCGGGAATGTTTAAATTAAACAAAACAGAGTTAAATTTAAGGCAAATTTATATTATCTTCTTCAAAATATGACCCGTCTGAAGCAACACACATGTGCCAACGTTTAACCCAGTCCTCCAAACACCCCCGGCAGGCCGATTTGTATTCTCTTTGATCAGTGCGATGGCGCGTTATCATCATGCAAAATCTGAGAATTGTTTGCTCACATTTCCGGCGGTTTGCAACACACAGCATCTCTGTAAGGTTTCAAAACGGATAAATAATATTCTCTATTGACTGTCTGACCCGATGGAAGGTACTCATGGTGGACTATGTCTTGGCAATCGAAGGAAGCAGTCAACATCACCTTCCCGGTTCTTTTTGCTCATAGGGTATACATATCCCATGTGTCAAGTGTGCGCAGAAGCTTGTGTTCTGGGTTTGTTAGAATGGTGGTAGTTTGTACATATATTTAAACACATATGTGAGTATGCGCGTTAGGCTTCCTGGATGGATATTAGAATATTTTCTCATCAATATGTGTATGTAAGTAGTTCAGATTTGACTGAAGAAATTAAATATAGGAATGCATATTCATATGATTGACTTTATGGCTGTTTTACATATAAATCAATTCAAATGAATAATGTTATATAGAAAATAAATTTCTAAATAACTGGTATTAGAAAAACCTGAATACACTATTTTAAATCAATTTCAATTAAACCAAATATAAAAAATGAAATAAAAATATCGAATAAAAAACTGTGCACAGGATTTGAACCTGAGTCAAACATGAGACGATGTACTGCATATACGACACGTCTTTCACGATTGCGCTAATCTACAATTATTAATGATCTTTTCTACATCACTCATTTATTCGATTCGCAGTTTTATATGTACATATTCTGCGTTAGTTGAAAGTTTGTATGCGTAATTATATGAATATGCATCTGTGTATGCACGTTTGGCTTTCTGGACGGATATTAGAATGATATTTTCTCATCAATATAATTTGGATTTGATGAAATAGATTATAGACATATGTACATATTTTCTGTTTTGATTGATTTATATAAAAATCAGGTCATATCCAGTATGAACTATTTAATACCGAAAAGAAATTTCCATTTATAAAATACAAAAAACAGTATTTTAAAGAAATTTTAATTAAAATAAACTCAAAAATTTTACCAAACTTTCCTGGTTTGAATTGTAAAAAAAAAAAATGTGCAAGAAAAAAAATATGACTTCAGGATTTGAACCTGAATTATATACGTGCCAAAAAACAAAACGAATAATTCCGACGACTTTAGCTTCTGCACCACAAACTAACTACCGCGCGGCCTTCTTAATCGCAATTTTATTCGCTTCGATTTCCTTAGTAGTGTGCCGAAAAATCTTATGAACGTCCTCAGTAGTATGGTAAACGCAGAAAATATCTGAATTCTTGGCCTAGCGTGGTAAGTAAATATAGAAACCCTCCACTCGCGTCACTCGCGTGGTAAATATCTGCAATTCCGACCTCTTCAGGAAAGTTGAATTTGAAATGACCTTATTATGAATCTTCAAATTAGAACTCGAAAAAAGCTCTTTTAACATTTGCTCCTTCTCATTGCATTAACATTCTCTGATAAAGGCAATCATATGAATATGCATTCCTATATTTAATCTCTTCAGTCAAATCTGAACTACTTACAGAGAACGTAAATTCATAGAGAAGGCGCAGGAACGAATGGACAGGTTAAATGTCGAAACACATCAAAACGAGGGTAGGAAATTAACAGAAGAGAGTTAACATAGCGGAGCGTAGTCAACAGAAATAAATATAGCGTTTGCATTGAAATGTAAAATGCCATGATTTGATGTTAGGGAAAAGAAAATAACAGCAGACTTGTACATTTTTCTTTCATGCTTATTTGCCGTCGGCATTTCGCATGCGCAAATAGATTATTTCTTGTGAGATGAATAAATTAATTCTAAGTAACGCAATAGCACCGTAGGCCTAAGTAGCTAGTGTGCTTTATCAATTAGTGTTATATTTCATATTTCTCTAATAAATAATAATAATAGTAATTCTAAGTAAATATATGCATGCATGAATATGAAATTTTAGGTATCTAATTGACTAAATTGTATTGAATTTAGGTCTATTATCAAAATTATTCAAATATCATAACACAAAAAATAACTTTGTAAACCATTCATTTACATCAAGGTTTATTATTCAGCAATATGTTGTACTTTTTAAATTATTATATACATATATATGTATATTCATATACTACAAAGCGTTGAATATATTATATATAACATCTACCATCCATATTCATGTGGGCAGAAAAAAATCTTGACTTGCCTCAAAACCCAGCTCATACACCTCTCATACACATCTCCATATACAGAATTCAAAGCAAATAGACAAACGTATGCAAACATATTTCTAATACACATATGTATGTGCAAAATTCACATTTCTCTTTCATGCTTATTTCCCGTAGGCATTTCGCATGCGCAAATGGATTATTTCTTGTGAGATGAATAAATTAATTCTAAGTATGTACATACAGTGGCACAGTAAAGTCTACATACCCCATTGAAAAGCGAGGTTTGGAGATTTCTGTGAACATTGTAGCATTAGAATATATTCCAAACAAATCCAATCTAACAACAAACAATAAATTTTAACAAAAAAATTTTAATCCAAAAATATTTATTAACAAAAACAAACAAAATTCATTTCCCAAACACAGAAAAGTCTGCATACTTTGTAAAAAGAATGTGTTTCACTTAAAAGGAAATAAAAAGACAACAGAATTAATACTTGGTGGGTCCGCCACGACTTTCTAGAACAGCATTTAATCTATTTTGCATGGAATTTACCAATACTTTTGTGTAATTATTCGAAATTAAATTCCACTGTTCAAGTAAAGCATTTTTGAGGTCCTGTTTATTTTTAATTGTCCTTTTCCTAATGCGACGATCCAATTCATCCTATAAATTCTCTATGGGGTTCAAATCCGGTGACTGGGGTGGGGAATGAAGTTGATGGGACACATTATATAGTAGCCATTCTTTGACAACACCAGCGGTATGTTTTGGGCCGTTATCTTGCTGAAAGTACCAACCCGCCGTAAGACCCAGTTTACTCGCGGATTGCTTAAAATTATCTTTGAGAATGTCCAAATATACCATGCGATCCATATTAATATCAATAAATGTTAAATTACCCACCCCAGCCGCTGACATGCAACCCCAAACCATTATGGAGCCACCACCGTGCTTCACCGTAGGAAGCAAGTTTTTGGGCAATAATGCTTCATTATTTCGAGGCCATACTTTTTGTTTGCCATCATAGCCAAACAAGTTGAACTTGCTTTCGTCACTAAATAAAACATTAGCCCAAAAATCTTCGTATGCATCAATATATTTCTTAGCAAATTCGACTCGTTTCTCCATATTTATTTTGCTGATGAATGGCTTCTTTCGAGGCACACGGTTGTGGATTCCATTGCTTCTCAATAAATGTCTCACCGTTTCTGGATGCACTGAAGCAATATCCTGATTTTTCAGGGTTTTTGCAATTTCTATTGCTGTTATTCTAGGATTTTCTTCCACGTCTAACAATATTTTTCGCTTAACACGAGGAGTCGGTTTAGGTGGGCGACCACTTCTTGGTTTGTTTTCTACACTATTAGTGTGATTATATTTCCTAATAATTGTTTGAATGCTTGATTTTGGATGTCCGACCAGTTCTCCAATCTCTCTTAAAGATTTTTTTTCCTTATACAATTTCACAATTAGCTCACGTACTTTAACACAGATTTCTTTACCCATTTTGGTTAAATTAACACAATATTAATATCGAAGAACTAAACTTCTTTCTAACTAACGGTATCTAGAAAGACGCCTGAAGTGATTGGTAGCACTGTTTGAGTACAGAACTGCATTTTGTGTACTCCACTACAAAGCCGTATGCAGACTTTTCTGTGTTTGGAAAATGAATTTTCTTTGTTTTTGTTAATAAATATTTTTGGATTAAAATTTTTTTGTTAAAATTTATTGTTTGTTGTTAGATTGGATTTGTTTGGAATATATTCTAATGCTACAATGTTCACAGAAATCTCCAAACCTCGCTTTTCAATGGGGTATGTAGACTTTACTGTGCCACTGTATGTATATGCATGCATGAATGTGAGATTTTAAATATCTAATTAACTAAATTGTATAGATATTAAGTGCATTATCAAAATAATTTCAAAATATCCACATAAAAAATTGGCTTTGTAAACCATTCATTTGCATCAACGGTTATTATTCGACAATATGTGCCCTTTTTAAATTTTTATATCCATATGTATTTATATTCATATACTAAATAGATATAACATCTACCATCCATATTCATGTGGCCAGAAACAAAATCTTGACCTGCCTCAAAACACAGCTCATACATATGTATCTACATATAAAAAATTCAAAAGCAAATAGACAAACGTATGCAAACATATTCCTAACATATGCAAAAAAACTCATCTAAACCTTATTCGCGTACATATACATATGTATGTATGTATGCATATACATATGAACACATATGTTGGGACAATGTACATATGTACGTAAAAGTTTCTATTCTAAGCAAAACAATGAAAATTCGTATATACATATAACCGCACATACTTACTTTATGCCTCTACATCTGTATGCTTCCAAAACTAAAATTCTAAGCCTAGCGACTACAAGAACAAAATGCATTCCTAGGCGTAGCTGTTGCCGCCATGATTATTTACCCGCGACGGCGCTGAACTGTTTCAAATATTAAAAAGCACAAAAAAACAAATTCATTGATAAGTTCGAGCTCATATTTCTACGAACAAAGTACTTTCATTCATAAAACGAGCCGCCCATATGCCAATTTTCTCGACCATTCGAAAATAGTCAATATTGGAATATTTCGCGTTGAATTATTTGCCAATATTTGGTAAATCTTGAATTTTTGTCAAGTCGAGTGGCCGCGGCTCCGTATATATGTATGCATCAATATATGTATGTAAATATGTGTATATGTACAATGCTGTGCCAATGAATGTGCGCTGCGCCTGTGAATGTGCGCTGGATTTCTTGATTTCTGTCGCAAGTGCTCGCAACATCATATGTATGTATGTCTATGGAAGTTTGTAGGCATGTATTTATGTGCATGCGTGTTTGCTTTTGCACGTCCATATGAACGATTTTTCATATGCAGATGTTCATTTGATTTAGCTGAACGAATATATTGATTTTGTAAGGAAATCCTGTCGAATTAAATTATTGGTATATGGTCATTTAAGTTCTTCTTACCAAATAAATATTATTATCCTTAAGAAAATGAAATACTAGTTTTTTTAATTTTAATTTTTTATTTTTATTCACAAGTAATTTAAGTACTCTTATATGTATATGTATGTATATATATTACAATACTATAAATAATAGGTATTTACATTTCCTGAAATGAAAAAAAAAAATATATAAAATTGTGAAAGCACGAATTACGAAATTGTTCTCATACTATAACAATTTCTCACACGACTTCGATATTGACATCGATTAAGTCAATGCGATTTACCTGATTTTTAAAACACTACTCTCAATCCATCGTGATTAAGTGAAAATTGTAGTGGTTTAAAAATCTAGGCTCAGGTGCTACCTGAAGAAGAAGATAAAAGGAAAGATAGAGAAAAATCTGAAAGATGGAGAAAACCCTGAAAAATAAAAAAATCTGGAAAATAGGAAAAATAAATATAAATGAATACATATATTATAAGAATAAACAATAAATAAACGCTGGTTTTACTTACCCTAAGGACCTGCGCAACTCACCTTGTTGGACCCTGACCTACAACGTACGACAACTTTTTTTGTTTATCGTTGCGCTTCTGACACCTGACTTGGGTATTTTCTTGCCGTAAAAGCCATTTCGCATTTTTGAATAGAAGTACATATATCAAAAAATCGAGTAGCTTGATGCGATGATCCTGACATTCGCCAGATATTGCGAACCAATGGGGAAATACTTCTTCGAGTTTTTGTTTTATAACCGGCAACATTAGATTACGAATATTACCTACGTGAGCATATTTTGCAAAAAGCTGACGGTACCACATCATCTGAAGGCGACACACTTCGAATACCCTGTCTTCAGGATTCACCAGTCTCAAATCGGTGTCATCCGTGAAATTTTTAGACCTTATCAGGGCTTCGGAATGCAATTTTAAGTCTCCTTGTGTTTTCATCATAATGTGGGCGCATTTGTCGCATTTTAGCTTACACAGTAATTTTTGGTAAATACCATAGCCAGTGTAATGACGCTGCACCTGTACCTCAGCTATATTTTGTTCTTCGGCAAAATTCTCGTCTCCTACCTCTATATTTTCTAAAACGAGTTGCTCATTTAGCGGTTCTCCTACTTCTTCCTCCAGATGATGATCCTCAGTCCCTAAATTCCAGTCTAAATTAATATCATCATCATCTTCGCAATTATTGCCTTTGTTTTCGAACCGCTGTCGTAAAATTTTCATAGATATCAATCGCGCTACTATGTACTGTACTTCGTGTGCTGTGGGATGAGTATTAATACCCTGACTAGCTCGGACCCGATAAAAAAAATTTTCTAGACAATCTTGGTTTAACTTTCCAAGGAAAATAAATTTTAAATTTTGATGCTGTTGAAAAAGTTCCTCGCACAATTCCAGCATCGATTTTATGGTAGTACGAAAGCCTTGGATACATTTAATAGTGAATATGCACGCATTGTAGACATCGGACTAAAGAACTCGAAGTAACTTAATAGTCTTTCAACTTTGCCCCTATCATCCCGCTTTAGGGGAGACCTTAATGGATTTGTTGACTGGAAATGCTTTGCATCGAGTTCATCAAAAAGATCGTTCATTTCTTTAACAAATATCTGCGTGGGCTTGGCAAAATTTATCAAGTTTTCGTCATTACCAAATAAATTTTGACTACACATCATGTCAATACCTGACGCTACCGAATTGCTCAATACTTGTGTAGCGCGTGAAACGCACATTTTTTCGAAAATGCTTGGATAAATATGAAAAATATTCACAGATTTATAAGAAATAATAATATTGACGGTAACTCCGTTTATTTTTTTCCACTGTACATACATATATGGAGACATAATAATAAATTAATTTACTTACCCAAGTTTAAAGTTGGAACCGCTCCATTCTTGAGATATTTTGGTCCCACGGCATCCTCCTCAAAATGCTTAATGCATACAAATGAATTGTGCATTGGCATCTGCATTGAGGGTGAGATCCTCAAATTCTCCTTCCACAATTTTAATAATTCCCGATTTTTGGGAAATGCAAACGATCGAACATTTTCATTACAACACTCGCGAACACGACATTTCGAAGCTTTAGGCATATTTTTCTTTTATTAATTACTTATTAACAATTTAAAAATGTTTGCTTCACCGCGCACGTGCACTTCCAATTGACTTTCTTTTCGAATTAAAATTCAAACCAAAGTTCAATTGGTTACAAGCAATCACAAGAGCTTTCCATTATTTGGCGCAGTTTTCATATATGTACATATATACATTTATCCAATCAAAATCAAATCTAATGCATTCATACATTTTTTCCGATATTTGGCGCAATTTTCATATACATATGTAAAGCTAATATACATATGTCCTTTGCTAATATACGTATATAAACATGCATACATAATATTTCGCGCAATTTTCATAACTTAATTACATACATAGGTATGTCCTATGCTAATATAAGTATATAAACACGCATACATACAATTTCGCGCAATTTTCATAACCTAATACATATGCTATGCTAATATATAATATGTATATAAACATGCATGCATACATGCATTTCTTTTCGAATTACATTGAAACCAAAGTTCAATTGGTTACAAGCAATCATAAGAGCTTTTCATTAATTTGGCGCAATTTTCATATATGTACATACATATATACATTTATCGAATCAAAATCAAATCTAATGCAATCATACATTTTTTCCGATATTTGACGCAATTTTCATATATGTATGTAAAGCTAATATACATATGTCCTTTGCTAATATACGTATATAAACATGCATACATAATATTTCGCGCAATTTTCATAACTTAATTACATACATAGGTATGTCCTATGCTAATATAAGTATATAAACACGCATACATACAATTACTCGCAATTTTCATAAAAAAACCAAAACGAAACAAATCTGTAAACATGCATACAAATCATATGGACATATCAAATGAACAACTCTGTTCTGTACGCAAGCAAATGTAAGCTAATGTAAACTACATTTTTTCACACTTGCGTATCACTCTCTCCCTCTCATTTCTCTCCGGCAGCCATATTAATTAATTTCCTACTGTTAACGTGTGCTGATTTCATTTTCCTACCCTATTTTGTTAGGAGGAAGGGGCCGGGACTGCGCCTTCTCTATGAATTTACGTTCTCTGCTACTTACATACACATATTGATGAGAAAATATTCTAATATCCATGGATGCATCCAGAAAGCCAAACGCGCATACACGCATATGTATACAAATACAATATATACAAACCTTCAACGAACGCAAAATGTATGCATATAAAAAACAACAACAGCGACCGTCTTCTTGTCCGTGAGTGAAAAGATGGGATATGTATACCCTACGAGCAAAAAGAACCGGGAAGGTGATGTTGACTGTTTCCTTCGATTGCCAAGGCATAGTCCACCATGAGTACCTTCCATCGGGCCAGACAGTCAATAGAGAATATTATTTATCCGTTTTGAAACCTTAGAGAGATGCTGTGTGTTGCAAACCGCCGGAAATGTGAGCAAACAATTCTCAGATTTAGCATGATGATAACGGGCCATCGCACTGATCAAAGAGAATACAAATCGGCCTGCCGGGGGTGTTTGGAGGACTGGGTTAAACGTTGGCACATGTGTGTTGCTTCAGACGGGTCATATTTTGAAGGACATAATATAAATTTGCTTTAAATTTAACTCTGTTTTGTTTAATTTAAACATTCCCGGTACTTTTTGATCATAGGGTACATATATGCGGCTTTGCGGATAGAAATGTGTGATTCGCTGGAACTGTTCAAGGAATCTAAGTCGCATTAACTCGCGACTGTCGCACAGTTAGAAGACATATTTACATACATATAAGGGTGCATACATACATACGGAGCCGCGGCCACTCGACATGACAAAAATTTAAGATTTATCAAATATTGGCAAATAATTCCACGCGAAATATTCCAATATTGACTATTTTCGAATGGTCGCGAAAATTGGCATATGGGCGGCTCGTTTTATGAATGAAATTGAAATATGAGTTCTAACTTATGAATGAACTTTTTGTTTTTGTTCTAAATTGTTCAGCGCCGTCGCTGATAGAATCATGGCCGCTGCGACTGCGTCTACGAATGTATTTTGTTTTTGTAGTCGCTAGGCTTAGGCTTTAGCTTTGGGCGACATGCGCATGTGAGGTATGTGTTTTTGTTGTGTTCTAGAAAATTTTAGAATGTGTGGTGGCAAAGCGGCCATCGCGTTATAGTCCGTAAGCCAGCGACAGATTTTCACGACCAATTTCCTCTCAGTCGATAATTCGTAAACTACCTCAGATAGTTGCATTATGAAGCGTTGTGAACGTCAGCTGCGGCTCCGAGGGTGGGTTGAGCAGTTATAGCCACCCTCGCACGTAAAAAAAAAAATTATTTTTAGTCATTTCCTCCCGATTAAAACATTGATTAAATTAAAGTTAGACTAATATTTTGAAGAAATAAAATTGTCAGCTGATTATAAAGTGGTTGATTATACGTCAGCTGGTCACACAAATATGAAAAAAAAAATATTTTTTCAGTGATTTCCTCCCAAACGAAAATTTCTCAGATGATAGTTTATGTATTGTTTTTAATAAATAAATAAGTCAGCTGGCTATATGTAGGTGGAATGTGCGTCAGCTGATGCCCTGAAGGTGTAACGTAGGAGCTAGACGGAAACATTTATAGCCTAAGTAAATCAAATGTACTTGAAGTTATTCAACATTACATTTGATGAGTATGTCAAAAAGTTGGGATAAAAATATCCCGATCTGGCCACACTTCTCTCATGTCTTTAAGATTCATTGTTTCTCCCCAAATATTCCTCCATCGCCCCTTGCGGTGGTAACTCGTATTATATTAGTTGTAACGGTTTGGCCATATCTATTCTCACATAAGGCTAGGCATAGTTCTGGGTTTTGAAGTATTATACGTGTTAGTGAATAGAAATGTTCGCGTCCCTCTTTATAATTCATCGTCGCCGCCCCTGTACTTCCAATTCTCGTTACAGCTATCAAATTTATATTCAAACCCTCTCATCACTGCAGTTGTTGTTGTCGTCGCTAACGTCGCTATTCTCATCGCTGGAGCTCCCGAGTTTACTTACTTCCACTATCTTCGCACTTTCCTTTATGCATTGTTTTTGCCTAATAACTAACAGCATTAGCATAAGTTTGTCGAACTATTTTCGCTCATTGTATTTTTTCCTGCTATTTCAGAAAATCATACGATAAGTGACCTTCATATTGTAACAGGTGAAACAGCAGGACCTTTCCAATATACCATAAGCGTCTTAGCTTATGCATATATTTAATTTAGTAATAAGAATCATTCTATTGTCAGAGCTCAAAAAGTAAGCGTCGTAAAATTTTTAAGCGCTTGTTTTTGTAATATTTAACCCTGCAGAACACGCGCCTCGTAAGATAGCACGGATTCTCGCGCATGAGCATTTTGCTCACTTCATGTAAGAATGTAACTTTTTAATGGATTACGATGTTTAAACATTTTATTTTTAACATAGTTACAATACCAAGTCATTTTTTTGCAATTATGTGTTTATTTAAGAAATTCACACTGTAAAATTATATAAATTCATTCAATCAAGACATAACCAAAAATTTTACATTCATACTTTAGTATATTAACAAAAAAAACTCCTTGTAACAAAATAAATAAATAAAAGACAAAAATCAGTCTTCGGTAAGATTGACATTTACGATGCTTTCGAAGCAAGATAGGCACATATACTTAACGTGTTCCGTGCAAAGTAATTTTCCACATAAAGTGCAGCCTTTTTTCGAACGTCTGTTTTTACTCCTGGGGCAAAGCTCGCAAAAATCAGGTTGTAGGTGTTGGCTTTCAGGTTCTTTTTCTGGTACAATGCGATCCATAATATTTCTTAAATCACGAGGTAAAGTTTTTATGGCCTGCCGATTAGAAATATGTGGCTTTATTAACTCCAGTGCAATTTCCTTTAGAAACGTCCTCCTCTGGGTTAAATTGCCTGTATTTGATTTGTAAATAATTTGTGCGTGTATGCCAGTAATGTCAATAAGCGTGAACAAGAGGCGCATTGGCCACCTGCAGGTTATCCTGGAAACTGAATATGTGCCTTTCGTTTGATCAACAGTGTCTACACCCCCTTTCGTCTGGTTGTAAAAGGTTATTACTTCGGGTTTGTTCTCAGATGTTTCATCATTAGCTTGGCCATCGGCATGAAGTGATGATAGCATAAGTACAACTTTTTTCGTTTTTTTCACTGGAACGTAAGAGACAAGAACCTTGTTTTCGGCAAATGCACTCATTTTATGTGGTTGCGGCCTTCCTTTTGCTGAAATAAATTGAGGTGGAATTTCCTTTTTATTTTTTCTTATTGTACCCACAATGGTCGTTTCTATATTGTTTGTATAGTTCATCTGCTAAAGGTATTGAAGTAAAATAATTATCCATGGTAATGTTTCTGCCACTATTCAAAATTGGGGCAGCAACCCTTTTCACAACCCGAGGTTTTCAACAAAAAAGATAAATCAAGAAATACTTACATTGTTTCTCGCGCAATGAGCAAAATGCCGCTCTCAAAAATCAGCCGTCTACCTACACGTCCGATCGTGCACTAATCGAAAGAAATGCTCCTCAAAGTACGAAGCACAACTACTAGCGAAGGTACTCACCACAATTAGTGTCAGAATTACATAGAACATAAAAATTTTGCGAAATGAAAAATTGCTTGAGCAAAATGCTCATAGCGCGTGTTCTCGAGGGTTAAAATCGTGAAAAAGACTTCACGATTCACCAAGAATTATTAGTACAGTGAGGGTCGAACAGAAAATAAAAATGTCGAGCATAAAGCCTTATTGCGTATTTTGTAAAAAAACAACTTCTCGATTAAAATTATTTAGTGAAGACAATTTGTGCAAGTGCAGTGAAATAATAACTATCCGGAAAAATAATAATTTATCTGGATTCGAAACTGTGCTTCCTACGCAACAAACCAATTTTCAGTTATACCATTGCCAGTGTTATCGCCGCTTCACGGCTTTACCACCAAAATATAGAAAACTAACATCGGCATCTACAGATGCACCATCTCCTTTATCATTACGGTATGTATCTTGATTTGTTCTTATTAAGCTTAATTTTTTTATTGCAATTTTTATTAATATAATGTAATATTATGGGAATCTTAATAACATAATATTTGCATCGTGCACGACACTACTTATACTATTACACTATATTTTTTTAACTCGGAAATTAAACTATACGCTTTCAAAGAAAACGGATGCATTATACAAGTGATTTATCAATTTCAATATTTATGTTCACGTTATAATTAAAAAGAATACTCGTATTATGAAGTAATAACAATAATTATATGTAGTAACAATATAATGCAACTCATAATATACCAGATCCTTTACAATTGTATACATATGTATATAATTTAACTATACTCATGAAAAGAATTATTTTTATTAGGCAACAGGAAGATGGTTCAAGTTCAAGTGCGGAGGTCTATGAAACCAATCCCAAAAATTCTTTACTTGCCGAGGATACTGAGCCTAGCGAGATAAATATAAGCCCACAAGTTTTCGAAAACATAGACTTTGTTGCCGAATCCGATACTATTCCTGAAAACGGTGAAGATAAAAATATTAGCGTTTGTGTTTTTTGCGATAGAAGCAGAAAAAAAGTTAAATATCGTGAGGAAAAATTCTCTGTTTTTACAAAAGATGGACGCGATACAATTGAAAATTTGGCAATCGAGAGCAACGATTCCGACATGATCCAGACAATTCAGGACTTACAATCAGATAAAGATTATTATTTTCATAAACATTGTAAAAATCATTATATTACTTCGCGGGAGTCAATATTACAACAAGGAAAAGAAAAATCTGAATGGCATTTGACACGAGACATCCGTGGAGAAGCTTACGATGTAGTTGAGCAGTTTGTCGCTGAAAATATTGTGAATCAAGAGCAATCTTTTTTTTTGAAGTTCTTAAATGAAATTTTCATTGAACACTTGAAAGAAAATCAACAGGATATTTCAAATTTTAGTTCTAAACCGTATCATTTAAAAGACAGATTACTAAAAAAATTTCCAAAAAAAATAAATATCATATCATTTAAAGGTCAAACTCTTGTGAAACCATTCAAGGGTATTATTATAAAAAATGAAATTGAAAAACAAAATATTTTAGAAGCTGCTGCACATATTCTACATGAAGAAATACGTCAAATTCAATCTCAAAAGTTACCAGAACAGATCAAAACGAATAATTTAATTAGCGGTGAATGTAAAACTCCTGAAACACTAATACATTTTTATATAAATTTAATATCTGGTGCTAATTATCGACGGAGGCAAAACAAAAAAACAGCGAGGTTAGCTAAATCGTTTTCAGATGATTTGATTTACGCTGTTCATAATGGTACAATAAAATTATCAAAGCACATTTGCTTAGGCATGACGTTAAAAAGTTTAACCAACAGCCACAAAGTTGTCAACATTGTAAATCGATATGGTCATTGCTGCAGCTACAGTACATTGGAGGGCCTTGAGACTGAGGCAACATTCACTTCTTGCGAATTGTCCGAAATTTGTCCAGAAGGTATTGTACGAACACCTGACTTGTACACTGGGGTTGCATTCGACAACTACGATCGTTTCGTAGAAACGACAACTGGTAAAGATACGCTTCATGATACTGTTGGTATCATTTTTTAGATTAAAAAGAATATTATAAGCGACGAAGCTGTTGGAAATAAAAATGTACAATCAAGTTTCGAGATTGAAAGTCGTATTGTTGACGAAGAAGCAGTTGAATATTCAAAAACACAGACACATATCGATGTAAGCGAAGCTTCGACTTCAGAATCTCGTAAACACAGACGAAGTTTTGATATTGTTGTCCACGAACAAATACGATATACAAAAAAACCGAGACTTATTGAAAGTATGTTGCCATCTGATCGATTACTGCAATTAAATACAATTAATTTTCTATCAGTGCGGCACATTGACTTTGCATGGGTGCTTTCACATTATTTGAATTTGCCGGGCACAGCAATGTGGGTTGGTTTTAATAGTTTGTTATACGAAGACACATCTCCCAAGCACAACATTTGTTATTTAACAACAATTAATGCTTCACCAACTAACAAAGATATTGTATATGAAACGATGATTCAAAGTCAAAAAGAGGCTCTTGAGTGCGGACAAAAATACATCGAAGTAACGTACGACCTTGCGATTGCCAAAATTGCATTGCAGATTCAGAGCACGGAAAAGGGAACTTTTGACGATTTATTTATCCATCTAGGAGTATTTCATACTATGATGGCGTACTTCAAAGCAGTAGGTAAATTTATTGATAACTGTGGTTTGACAACCATTATGGTGAATGAAGAATTGATTGCCAATTGTCACCTGATGTGGCAACGCTGCCATAAGCGTAAAAAATACATCCCTGTGGACGTCAGTCGAGTTGAGCGTAATACCCGTTACCGGCAACATCCGAAGTTGTGTTATATATATTGAAATACATACGAATGGTTATACATACGAAATAAATGAGATATATTATATATAGCATTAAAAGTGTAGTCGTATTTATATTGGTAAAAGTTGGCTGTAGTGACTGAGGTACATCGTGAGTATATGACAATTTTCAGAAGTGGATTATGAGCAACCGCCTGAGACTTCGCTGACAACGCGCCGTTAAATTGAGACTCCGCTGGCAAAATCGTTTAAATTGCTAGGCGTACGTGTATTTTGTTGTTGCGAAATTCAACGAAATCGATGTATGTATGTAATGACCGAACACGTCGGCCTTTAAATCACAGAATCCGAAACCGAAAGTGAAGTGAACGAAGAAAAATACTTCTAACCGAAAAAGTCCGCAAAAATTCGAAGTCGCAAATTGGTCCGAAGCAAAATGCCAGTACGCAGCCGAAAAGTATGTGATTTAAAAAAGATGTGCCGTGATGCTGGTTTACCAGTAACGGGTAACAAAAATCAACTAATTGAACGGTTGATGGACAACAATGTATCCGAAAGCGAAAGTGATACTCAAAGTGTTGTAATGCAGCGTTTATCGTCTTTAGAAAAAACTATTTCGGACTTAGTGCTACAACAAAAACAAAATACAACGACATCAAATAATTTTGTACCACCAATATCGTCTTCGCCGGTAAATGTTATTGGTAATATGGAAAAGTCCGCTCCAACCGTTACGAGTACATATACCGTGATGCATCCACAAGTATTACCGAACGCATACAATAGTCAACATTCGCTGTGGACAACCGCTCAAGAGCCCAGCAATGTTAATTTTCCCGAATTTTCTCAATCGGGACACGTCGCGTTTGTGCCGCAATCAAATGCATATGTTTCGCACTCTTGTATGCAAGCACCACCGACTTTCGCCCCACCGACATTTGTGCCACCAGTGACATCTGCGCCGTATGCAACGTACCAAAATCCGTCAGTACCGTACACATTCGATTACGTTCGCGCACCGCCGGTAGTACCGAATTATCACAATCCATACGAGAATGTGCGCGATATTGTTGAACTTTTACCCGTTTTTGACCCATCGTCCGATCGTTCGTTAACATCAAAACAATTCGTAAAACGCGTTGAAAATCTGAGAAGCGTATATGGGTGGAGAGAAAACACACTTTTGTTTGCCGTACAGCAAAAGATGCGGGGATCAGCAAAATATTGGGTTGATTCTCTGCAAGACGTGTTTATTTCGTGGGCAGAATTCGTTCATAAATTTCTGCTAAACTTTCCGTGCATCGAAAATGAAGCCGATGTGCACAAACGAAACGGCAAAACAATGAGTCCGCTCAAGAGTTTTATTACCGCATGCTTGCCTTAGGTTCAAAAGGTGGGTTATCCGACTCGAGTATTGCGCGCCACATTATAAACGGCATTAATGATTCAGATTTACGTAAGAAAATTTCTAATAACTATACGCATTGTCAAGATTTACTAAGTGACATTATTAACTTTAATATTTATAACGAAGTGAAAACCGCGCCACCTAAAATGGTATTCAAAACAAACGCGTCGATAGAAAAACCGCCGAATCGAAAGTTTCCGGTTACAGAAAATCAAAAGCCACAAACACCGTTACCACTCGAAAAAGTTAAGTGCTATAACTGCTTTAAATTTGGACATTATTCCGTAAATTGTGCCGAGCCACAACGGAAGCCGCGCTGTGAAAAGTGCCAACGCACAACGCATAAAACCGCAGACTGTTATGTAAAAACTGAAAACCGCATTAATATAATTGATCAGCGCGCATGTGATGATAAAATAGTTAAAACAATCAAAGTGAACGGTATAGAAACTCTAGCATTTGTGGACCCTGGTAGTAGTCGTACACTTATTCGTAAAACATTCGCGCGTAAAATCCGAGACGTGCGTGAGCAACTCACAATATTGAAAGGGTTCGCGGGCGGACAATATGCTAGTACCGAAATTGTAAGTGCGATAATAGAAATTGACGGTAATAATAATCCAACTATTATGCCTGTCATTGACGATGATTTCTTGTGTGAAGCCGTATTGTTAGGACGAGACGTATTGTGCCGCGCGGGTAATCGCTTAGTTATTGAACAAGATCAGTGCCGCATAGAAGACATAAATAAAATTGACGTTACAAATGATTTAAGTGTAATTGATCGTCAGAGCTTGCAACAACTACTAACACAACACGCTGATGTTTTTGCAAGAAATTTATCTGAAATTGGTAAGTGTGATGTTGCAAAAATGAGTATCGAATTAAACATCAACATACCAATTTGCCTTAAGCCGTACCGTATTCCGTTCGCTAAACGCGCGATCGTCTCCGAAATCGTATCTGAATTATTGAGCAACAATATAATCGACCGAGTGAGTCACCTTACGCCGCGCCAGTTGTTCTCGTCGAAAAAAAGAATGGCGAACATCGCTTATGTGTGGACTACCGCAGTCTAAACAAAGTTACTATAAAAAGACCTTATCCCATGCCGATCATGGAAGAACAGTTCGCGCAACTTGCCGGAAATAATTTTTTTACAACGCTTGATCTACGTACCGGGTATCATCAAATTGAAATAGATGAATCCTCAAAAAAATATACCGCTTTCGTAACTACTGACGGCCACTACGAATACAACCGCATGCCGTTCGGTCTGGTAAACGCGCCCGCTGTGTTCCAATGTATGATGGATAAAATTATTGCACAAATGCCGCGCGGTGAAGTGTTAGCATATTTGGATGACGTTATTATTCCAAGTAAAACTATTGACGAAGGACTTAAGTGACTCGAAAAATTTCTAAAAATACTAAAACGTTATGGACTTACATTGCGCATGGACAAATGTAAATTTCTTAAAAATGAAATTGAGCATTTGGGCCATGTAATCAATAGAAACGGTATAATGCCGAGTAAACGTAAAGTAGCCGCGATCGCAGATTTTCCGCCGCCTAAAAACGTCACGGAGGTCCGAAGATTTCTAGGTCTTACTGGATTTTTCCGAAAATTCGTCCCTAACTATTCGATCATAGTCAAACCAAAAACGCAGCTGCTACGTAAAGAAGAACAACAAAAGTTTGTGTGGGGCGAAGCGCAGCAACGATCGTTTACTGAGTTAATACAAAAACTGTGCAATGAACCACTTCTTGCGCTCTACGATTCGTCCGCTCAGCATGAGGTGCATACCGATGCGTCTAGTGTTGGGCTGGCAGGAGTTATGGTGCAATCATCTGATGGCAAAAAGTGGCAACCAGTGTTCTATTATAGCCGACGTTGCACTGACGCAGAAAGCCGCTACCATAGCTACGCGCTAGAAGCGCTCGCCGCTGTCGAAACGCTGGACCGCTTCCGCATATATTTACTCGGGAAACCGTTCCGCCTCGTAACCGATTGCTCCGCGCTCGCAAAAATTAAAGAAAATAAAGAACTTAAGCCGAATATTGCACGTTGGTGGCTCAGGCTACTCGAATTTGATTTTGAGTGTATCCACCGCCAGGGAAGCTCGTTATCCCACGTGGACGCGCTCAGTCGTATGCCGGTAGAAAAACCAAAAGAAATAGAACCAGCCGGTTTCGTACTTACAGTGACCGCAGATCAGCGCGACTGGCTTTTAACAATGCAACTGCAAGACACCGCGCTCCGTGAAATAATACAAATTCTTAATGGTGAATTAAAATCCGAACGTGAAAAACAATTGAGTACCGAGTATCAACTATAAAATCAGAGACTCCATAAAAAACTACCAAGCGCGCTAGCGTTTGTCGTTCCGAAAGCAGTGCGCTGGCGGGTTGTTAAATCGTGTCACGATGACGTGGGACATCCCGCGCTTGAAAAGACAATCGAGAGAATCAAAGCGATTTACTGGTTCGCTAATTTACGACGCTATGTTAAAAGTTATATTTCCGCGTGCACACCGTGTTGCTACCAAAAAAATCGGCCTGGTAAAATTGAAGGTAGTATGCATTTCAGCCAAATCGATCCCATCCCGTTCCGCGTTATCCATATCGATCACATGGGCCCATTCATTCGCAGTAAACGTGGCAACTCGTACGTTCTCGCGGTATCGGATGCGTGTTCAAAATTCTTAATTGTGAAAGCCGTGCGCGATACCAAAACAGCACCCGTAATCAACACTCTCAACGAAATATCGAGCTATTTTGGCTTACCAAATCAAATCGTAAGCGATAGAGGAACCGCATTTACGTCTAAAGCGTTCGAGAATTACTGTGACGAAAACGGAATACATCACACCAAACCTGCTGTACGTACCCCGCGCGCTAACGGCCAAGTTGAGCGCGCCAACCAAATTATTCTCAATTTTCTCCGAACGACCACGGAAAACCCCAAAGACTGGGATGTAAAAATTAAAGATCTTCAATGGACAATTAACTCGCAAAAAAATTCAACTACGGGTTTCTGTCCAAATGAGCTCGTATTTGGTTTTAAATTACGCGACACTATCCAAAATCGTCTGCTGGCTGCAATTCAGGATGATTTGTCGGATTCCAATAATACGTTACCAATAGAAGAGAGACGTGAGCAAGCCGTTACTAACATAAACGACGAACGCGCTAAATGGAAATTGCGATTTGACAAACGACATGCCAAACCGTCAACATACAACGATAACGACCTTGTCGTAATTGAAAATGAACCGTCCGCTGTTGGTGAATCCCGCAAATTAGAACCGAGATATCGTGGTCCGTACATTATATCCAAGGTTCTCGGCAACGATCGATATCTTATCGAAGACATACCAGGTATGCAAATCACGAAGAAGAAATTTTGCTCAGTTTACACATCAGACAAAATAAAACGTTGGTGCAGTAGTGCACCTGAACTTGACGACGATGATTCCGACCATGAAAACGAGGGCGATTTACCTGCAGGAGTGGCCGAGCTGTCACCTGATGTGGCAACGCTGCCATAAGCGTAAAAAATACATCCCTGTGGACGTCAGTCGAGTTGAGCGTAATACCCGTTACCGGCAACATCCGAAGTTGTGTAATATATATTGAAATACATACGAATGGTTATACATACGAAATAAATGAGATATATTATATATAGCATTAAAAGTGTAGTCGTATTTATATTGGTAAAAGTTGGCTGTAGTGACTGAGGTACATCGTGAGTATATGACACAATGGATTGGTCAATGGGTTTATTACGGGAAAGCATTTTAACAGATGTAAACGCCTACATCCAATGATAACGTTAGCATTGAAAATATTACATTTTGAAAACTTTATTCCACAAAAACAAATAGATTTACCTAATGAATTTAAAGTCTCTTTGGTGCAGTTTCTGAAAACGAGATCATCTGAACCTTCATTTGAGCAAGCAGAATTATTGGATATACTTGAAAAATATGAGCAGTTCAAAACGCAAACATTACAGGGCGAACATGGTAAAACAGCGCAATATTACATGCAGTATGTAAAATGTATTGATTATTACTTATTACTCAATACTAGTATCCGGACGAGTAATTTCGAAATGTATAAAATAGCCTTATCGAAAATCATTAATTTGTATTTCGCTTTCAATCAACCTAATTATGCGCGTTATGCAGTGAAATATCTTGATAATTTAATGAAAGGTAATGAGACACATCCAGGATTACACCCGAACTTTGAGAAGGGATCATTTGGCATTAAGCGGACAAAAAAACCTTTTTCAAAACAACCGATTGACCTCACTCTTGAGCAGACAATTAATGCTGATGCAGCGAATAAGCTGACTGGAATATCACACATAACTAATTCCATCTCAGCCAGACAGCGATGGTGTCGCAGCCATACCATTCGATCAACTATCATTAGCCATACAATGAAAGAAGCTGGGCTGAATAAAGTGCAAGATGTGACAGCAGATCTTACAAATAGCCGAATAAAAAAAAGTACAGCGCACCTTCACAGATTTATTGATGGTATTAAGCGTAATATCAATCCATTTGATGAAAATTTAGATAAAAAATGTTTGTACAACATTTCAACTGGTGAAGCAGCACCCGAAAATATTGAAAATTTCTTGCTCAACGTTGAAGAGGAGGGTAATAAAAAACGAGAAGCTTTTATTCAAAATTGCGTAAATGACCCTAACAAGTTTGATTAAAAAAAAGAAAATTACGGTTGCCCGAGGAGAGATGGAACTGCGAATGCAACGTCACTTATTCGGACAACTGCTTCAAAATTCTCTAAAAAAAGAACTTGATTTGGATAAAGTGCTTACTTATCCATTAACACCAGTGCCACTGTCTTTGTGTCACCTTGACGGCACCATTTGCAAAACACAAAAGTCGGCTTTGATGACTTTATTAGAAAAATATAATCAGTCTGAACCTGCTCAAGATACAGACGTTATTATATACGATGGATATTTCATGTTACATCAGATGAAAGATGTACCACTTAGCTTTGGAAACATTTCAAAAAAAGTATTGCAAATGATTTGTGCAAACAGAGCAAAAGTCATTATCATTGCCTTTGATAGATACATTTTCCCATCGATTAAAGACACTGAGCATAAACTCCGAGGTATGGAACAAGTAAACTTCCGTATCGATGGTCCAGATCAAGTGCGAAAAAAAGATTTTTCAATTGAGTTAAAAAATACCAACTTTAAAGAAGCACTTGTACAGTTTTTTATTGAAAATTGGGAAGAAAATTATATGGCACCATATATTAATAATAAAATAATTTATGTCAATGCTGACGATTGTTTTAAGTACGTAGTTACAGATTCTAAAGTGGTAAAAACGGTAGAAAAAACACTTTCGTGTCCAGCTCACAAAGAAGCCGACACAAAAATAATGTTCCACGTTTGCAAGTTAGATTTTAATGCAAGTGTAACAATTCGTTGCTCGGATACTGACGTATTAATAATTATGTTAGCCAATATGGGTAATATTGCAGAAGATATCCAAATTTGTATGGAAGTCGGCGTCGGAAAAAATCAAAGATTTATCAACATAACAGAATTACATAAAGCATTAGGAGTAAATTTAAGTGCAGCGCTTCCTGCATTTCACGCATTCACAGGATGCGATTACAACCCGGCCTTTTTTAAGAAGGGCAAAAACCGCCCATTTTCAATAATGTCAAAATCTGAAGAATTCACTGAATGTTTCATCCAATTGTCACAACCATCTGAGAAGAGACTTAACTTTTTTGACAAAATACAAGAGTTTGTATGTAATGTATATGGTTTGAAACGATTAAAGTTTATAAATGAGGCGAGAGTAGCATTGTTTCAAAAGGCATACAAATTTCTTGATAATGACAATTCGTTTCGATTACCTAAGAAAGGTATTGATGGCTCATCTCTTCCGCCGTGCAAAACGGAATTATATAATCATTTTCTAAGGACGTGTTATATTTCGGAAATTTGGTCTCAAGCACACCTGAAAGTACCAACTGTCAATGAGCCTTCTGACTATGGCTGGGTAGAAATAAATAACAGATATGAATTCATGTGGTTTTCTGGTACTCAGTTACCAACATCCATTGATCAAATAACGCAATCAGAAGAAGGTAAGAATTTTTTTTTAATTTTATTTTTTTTTTAAACATGTACCCTAAATTATTTTTTGTATTTTTAAACAGATGATGATAATGAATACATGGTGGAAAACAGCTCTGACAGCGACTCTGACAGTGAGTCAGAAAGAGAAGAAAGTGAGATGAGCGGAAGCGAAAATGAAAATGATTAAATTACCAAACATAATTAAATAACTTTTTGTAAATATTAAATCTTAAACATTAATAATTTAAGTACTGAAAAATTATAAAAATTATAAAATTAGTTGATTTGCTTAACAAAATATTTATTTATTTCTATTCTTAAGAATCGAAAAGTTCCCATAAAAAATTTGATTTAATCGAAACATTGCCATAAAATTATACATTTCAGTTTGCACCTTAAATGCAATGTTGAATAACTTCAAGTACGTCATTTCCTCCCGAAAACAAATGTTTGTGCGGATTGTTGAAATGATCCGGTAAGTAATAAAACAAATCAGCTGGCAGTATGTTGGGGGAAAACTCGTCAGCTGATACATTTACTTAGGCTATAAATGTTTCCGACTAGCTCCTACGTTACACCTTCAGGGCATCAGCTGACGCACATTCCACCTACATATAGCCAGCTGACTTATTTATTTATTAAAAACAATACATAAACTATCATCTGAGAAATTTTCGTTTGGGAGGAAATCACTGAAAAAATATTTTTTTTTTTCATATTTGTGTGACCAGCTGACGTATAACCCACCACTTTATAATCAGCTGACAATTTTATTTCTTCAAAATATTAGTCTAACTTTAATTTAATCAATGTTTTAATCGGGAGGAAATGACTAAAAATAATTTTTTTTTTTACGTGCGAGGGTGGCTATAACTGCTCAACCCACCTTCGGAGCCGCAGCTGACGTTCACAACGCTTCATAATGCAACTATCTGAGGTAGTTTACGAATTATCGACTGAGAGGAAATGACTGACAAAAATTAGCACCTGGCTCACGGACTATTACGCTTGCTGTTGCTTTTGCGTCTATCAAAGTATTGTGTTTTTGTAAGTACAATATTAGGAATATCGATTGGTGAAAGACAAAAGTACACGGAAGCAAGAAGGGAGCGCTGTGCTCGCGCATATATGCATGAATGTATGAACGTGCATGGATGTAGTAACATATGAATACAATTTTTTTGTAGGAAGTTTAGAAGGCAAGTGGGTATACTCGCAAGAATAATAGAGCGTACGTGACGTCACGTTTGCTGAGTTGTGCAGTATTGCCAACCATTTGCTCTTCGCAATAAATTTAGTGCTTTTTTATACCGAAAATGCGAAAATTTTTAAGTTTGGTGTTTGTTTCTTTTTGTTTTTAATTTAAGGCTAGCGAAACTTTACGTTAAAAAAACTGTATTATTATACAAAAGAAGTTTAAAAAAGGACACTCTGAGAAGATTTTAGTGCTAATGAAAATTTTTTTACTCCTATAAAATTTGATAATTTGAAAGTGCCAATTTAATTTTTGGCTCCATTTAAGGCTATGCAAAAATATTAAATGCCCCTCTCTCAACTCTTCTTAAGATTGAAAACCTTTTTACACATTTTAAAAAGCCTTTGAATTTATTGAATGCGAATTAAAACCATAGAGGTGTAATCGTTTCTTCCGGTCATCAATCCTTAGTGAGACATAGAGCATCAAGAGGTGTATTCATAGTAAAAATAAGCAACAAAATACCAGAAAATACTAAAGAAACCATACTGACATTTTTACAAAAAGAGTACCTTATCTATCTACATAACTTCAAATATAGCAAAAAAGTCGTTCCCTTAATAAAAGAGTCTCGCTTAACAAAAAAAAACTTATAAATTAAATTGTACATAAGCATAACACATTTATTTAAAAAAAACGCACATTCTACAGACAATTTGTCACGCATACAAAGTTCTTTAAGTAACACAATAAAAATTTCGTGTTTTATTTTCTTTAAATGGGCATTTAGTGCGTTTTTATATCCAAAGCTAGGCAACTCTGCAGTAGCGAGAGAGAGATTTGACTGCCGAAAGCAGAAGAACACTAACAACACCGGCAATCGCGGGCAATGCCACCAGATGTTACAAAAAAGTAAAGCTAAATAAAACTGAGTGAATTATTTAAATAATTATTAAAAAATGTATATTGTACAAAATTATAAACATTACTTTTAATAAGAATAGGCTAGAAAAATGTCATGTGGAATGAACTAAAACTCCGAGACAAAAAATAATAAAAATAACAAAAAAAAAATGCTAAATCAACTTACGAAAATGGTAATCTGGCCATACCGGAGCTAAAATCACGTAACTAGTTGTCAAATTCGCTGAGCGCAAAGTAACGGGACCACGATGGGCGCCATCTCATTATTCTTTGCATCATGGTATACTCGTATATGTATGTATATATGCTAGGACATAAAGTGGGTATATATACATACATAGAGCAGAATTGTTTTTGCACTTGTTAGGAAGAAACTCGTTCACTAGTGCGTATGTGTATTTGATTTCTTGTAAGAATGTGATGTGCTGTAACATGTGTACATATGTATTGTCATAAGTCAAGGTTATTGGGCATAAGTTAGATCTTTTTAAACAAAGATCTTAAAAAAAATACAACTAACGCGAACCTTTCTCGAAAAAGATCGCGGACAATGTTTGAAATAAAAATGCTTTCCGTTATCAAAACGAAGTTTATTCTTTAAAGTTCAAATACAGAGTGACTTAATTTTAGACAATATGTTAAACTTATCAACTACCTGAGCCATAAGCTGTCTATTCGGATTTCCATGGAATTTTGCGAAAGCATTGCAGTTAGTGCTTTCGCATGGTAAGTCAGACGCTGCTTTATGACCGCGCGAATTTTGTATTCTACTCAAGCGGGAGAGAAAAAAAATAAAAGAAAGAACAAAGATTACTTTTGCCTTGAAGGGCTTCTCAACAACTGATTTATTATATGTTCAATTATTACATTTAGACTTAAACTAATGTACATATGTATTTGCTTACTTTGCATTTAATATTTAATTTTACAAAATTCTTGTCAATATCTTATTCAGCATTTCCTTTCCCACACTTTTTCAAGTAAGTCAAACTGTTGCGAAACAGGAAATGCGTTTCCAATTACTTTTACTTATTGTTCATTATTTTATTTACAAACTCATCAATTTCGTCTGTTTTACAATGTGAATTTATCTTTGAAATTGAATATGTAACTTCTCCCCCCTTTAGATTAGAATTCTCCTGAATTCTTTTATTTAGATTTATTGTAATATATTTTAGTTTTGTTCTCCAAATGACAATTATTAATAATATTGTTAAAATTAGAAAGAAATTACACCCGTATATGATTTTGTTATGAATTTTCAAATTAGATATATTTTTGAAATTTATTTTATTCTCTTCATCTATTTGTTCGAATGTAAGTTTTTCTGTAAAATTCTTTATATTGTCATATTGCAATCTCATAATATTTCCTTCGAATCTTTCAATCCAATTAGAGTAATAATAATCATTAATTTTTATTGAACAATTGTTAAATTGGATTGCGTAATTTCCGTTCAAAACAGTGTCATTTATGTTACATGTGTTATTTACAAATAAATTGAATGCATTAACTAGGACTGTTTTTTCGTCTAGTGCTATAATTTCTAATTCTTTACTTGATATTAATTTACAATTTTTTTGTTATTATACAATGAGTGCTGGGTTTTAGTTGTCTGAAATGTTTATTTTCTTCAAATTTCATAATTTTATCTTTATAAGTAAAAACTTCCTCTATTTCTGCTTCTATTTCTTTTTTATTCTTATTTGGTAGTAGTACAATTTTTCTTATTTTTATTTGTATGAATGATTTTGGAATTTTAATGCTTAATATTAGATAGGTATTATTAAAAGTTGCTATTCCTAGTTGTAAATATTTTAATTTATTGAAATCAATGTTATAATTGGTAATTTCCTGATTTGTTAGAATATTTGGGTGAACTAGACCATATTTGGCTGCGACGACATTGTCTTGGATTTGTTCTATTTTACTTTTTATTAACTGAATTTTTGTCATCTGTTGTAAGTACATATGTTGTTGATTTTCTTCGTCTATGAATTTATTTATACTGTTAAGTCCTTTTTCAATTTCTTTCCTATCATCTTGTACAATATTTCTTATTTGTTTCATTGCCAAATTAAAATGTTCATTTATGTGTATTTGTTGATTCAACATTTCGCCCGTTTGTGTTAAATGTTTTTGAATTGTCTGTCTGTCGTCATCGTCCATTGTGCCAAATGTCCATTTTGCTACAGTACCTATTGCGTTTACAAGTCCTCTCTTATGTCTTTTTTCTGTTGGTATTAATGTCATTAACTTATTTCTCGCTTCTAATAATTCTGTTTGTAATACATTTTTGTTAATTGTCTGTACTTGTATAGTATTTTCTGTCATTTCATTAATAATATCTTCTATTTGTTTAACGTCAATTATATGGAGTACTATATCTGTATCCTTAACTATTTCCTGAAGTCCTAACTGAATGTCCGTGAATCCTGTTTGGTCTTTTAACTCAATTTTGGTCAGTTCTCCTTTAATTATCGGTGTCGAGGTCATTATTAGTATGAGTATGGTCATTATCTGTAAATTTATATTGTCTTTTAATGTTGCATGGATGAATATTTTTTAACAGTCCTTTTTTATATTTAGGTTGTTCTTTGTGCCTAACTGCTTTGTAGTTCTTTATGAATCCCTCACGTCTTTTTTCTTTATAGTCCTCTCTTTTTAAATTAATATAAGTTTATCAATTTTCTTTCTTTTGCATTCTTCTAAGTTTTGTTTAATTTTTCCTAGATCTAAACGTCCTTCCTGAACGTCTTTTGGTGCACATTTAATACTTGAATGATACCTTTCGTTATAATTTCTGATTGTTCGTTGAATTAATTGTTGGATAGGTAAATTTTTATTAGTTTGGTACAAAATCCTAAACTTTTCTGCCATCGTATTATGAAATCTTTCTATATCGGCATTTCCTGTATGGCTGTTGGGCTTAGATAAATGTAACTCGATTCCTTGTTCTGTTAGAAATTCCCTTATCCTTATTGTCTTAAATTCATTGTCTGCTATTATTTTATCTGGTTTTCCTATTTTAGTGATATGTTCTTCTAGTTTTTCTATTATAGTCATTTGATTTCTGTCATTCAATGGATACGCTGCGCCAAATTTTGAAAATTTATCTATAGTCGTCAAAAAGGTAAATCCTTTGATTACGTATGTATCCATATGTATGATTTGGTTTTTATCTGAAGGAGTTTCTGTGTAATGAAATTTATTTTTAATCGGATGTCGTTCATACTTTACTTGTTGGCAAATGTCACATTGATTAATTACCACTTGGATGAGTTCCATGAGTTTTGGAATATATATTATATTTTTGATTTTATTATAAGTTTCTTGTATGCCAGAGTGCATACTCTCTCTTACATGATACAGTGATATTTGTTTTACTGCTTCCACTTCAGTTTCAATGTCCTGTGCTCTCATGGTGCACTTAGTAAAATTAATCTGGCTATCGTTTGAATACATATCTATAAGCTTCTCTTGTACCATATTATAGTTGTGTTCGGATAGTTCCGAAAATATCCCTATTTTCCCTTTTGAAATGTATCTTCTAAAAATGTCTCCCATTAGGTTAAAGTCACCTTCGGCAATAAAAATAATTCTTTTCCCATGTACTTCCTTAAATTCTTCCGTTTGTTAATATTATTTGGGTTTTGTACTTATTCACAATTTCTTCTTTTATAAAAAAATGATCACCCAATTCTGCCTCGGCTGAATGTACTGTTGCCATTGTAACATCATCTTCTATATTGTTAACTGAAAAAAAATTTAAAATATTGGTATTTTCTACCATGGTATTTTCACTCCCCGCTTTTTCTGAAATAGTGTCCTCACTATTTTCTAATCTACTTAAAAAATCTGCTACTTTATTTTCTTTTCCTTTTAGGTATTCTATCTCAAATTGGTATTCACCTAATTTTAATAGCCATCGCTGGTGCCTGGGTGACATGTCTTTTCCTTTGTATTTGGAATGGAGATATTTAATTGGCTGGTGATCAGTAAGGATTTTAAATTTTTTACCATATATGTAAGGCCTAAAATAATTTACACTCCACATTATTGCTAGGAATTCTTTATCCGTTGCAGAATAGTTTTTCTCATGGTTATTTAATGTTCTTGAAGCGTAGCACACTGGGTGACCTTCTTTCGATAGTACTGCACCAATCGCATAGTTAGATGCATCCGTTGTCAATGTGAATTGTTTATTGAAATCGGGATAACGTAAAATAGGATGTGTACTTATTAATGTTTTTAACTTTTCGAAAGCTTCAATGTATGTTGGGTCTTTTACATTAATTTTTGCGCCTTTCTTTATGTATTTTGTTATCGGTTGATCTACTTTCGCATAATCTTTTATGAATTTGCGATAATAACCTGTTATTCCCAAAAAACCTTTTATCTGTTTTTCGGTTTTGGGTAATTCTAAATTTTGGATAATTGTACAATAATTTTATTTGGGTTTGGTTTCATTCCATCCTTTGTTAAAATGTGCCCTAAAAATTCTGTTTCTTTTTTAAGAAAATTGCATTTGTCAACTTGTATCTTCAAATTTTTACTTTCGAGAATTTCGAAAATGTCTCTTATTGTTTTAATATGCTCAGTTAAAGAAGTACTAAAGATTAGTATATCATCTAAGTATACTACACAGGTTTTGTTAATATGATCTCTCAAGATTTCATTCATCAGCCGTTGGAATGTGGCTGGCGCATTTTTAAGACCAAATGGCATTCTCATAAATTCATATAGACCATGAGGAGTTACGAAGGCAGTTTTTTCTCTGTCTTCCTCCTTTACTAAAATCTGATGATACTCTTTCGCTAAGTCTATGTCGTAAAATATTGCGCTCTACCTAATTTGTCTAGAATTGAGTCTATATTGGGTAAAGGATATTTGTCGTCTAAGGTTATTTCATTAAGTTTTCTATAGTCGACAACTATTCTATATTTTTTTTCGCCTGAATTATCCGTTTTTTTGGGTACGACTATAAGTGGGCTTGCATATCTTGAGTGACTTTTTCTAATTATACCTTGTTCCTCCATTTCTCTGATCTGTTTCCTTACTTCTGCTTCGTGTTGAGGTGGGTATCTATATAGCTTTGAATAGATTTGCTGCTGTGTAATGGTTTTTATCTCATGCTGAATTTCTGTTGTATTAGTTAATAAATCGCCTTCTCTAAACAATAATTTGTTATATCGGTTTAGTAATTTTATAATTTCACTACGTTCTTCATTATTTAAATGATTTAATTGAAGCCTTCCAAATTTAGGATCACCAGTTTCAAGCATGTAAATTTGATTAAATTTATATGGGTTATTAATAAAATAAGATATTTTTCCATTTAGTGTTATTTGTCCTTTTTCTATATTTATTTGGGCATTTAAAAAGTTTAATATATCGATACCTATAATGAAATCATAAGTTCTCCCTTTTAATGGGGTGATCTTCCAACGAATCCTGGCACTGTTAGGTAAATTAAATTGCTCCTGGTTTTTTGTGTGCACTTCATAATTTATTGTATCTTTATGAGGCTCTCTGTCTGGTTTATACCTCAATTTCAGTGTGTCTTTAATTAGTTTCCAGTTGTCCGGTCCCGGGATGTTGATAATTGCGTTTTTAGCTTCTCCTTGGATTGTTTTGTAGTATATGGTTCTTACTGCTTCTTTTTTCTGTCCTTCATCTTCGAGCGTTGATATTGAATATTCCACGCTGCTGAAGAATGAGTTTATTGTTGTGTCTCCGTGTCCTGTAAATGCTGGAAGGTGGTTGATGTTCTTCAGTGTTCTGTCCAGTCTGTGTTGATCTTGTTGTTGCCTTTGTTGTAGATCTAGGTAGGCCAATCTTAGTTGCTCGAGTTGTTGCTCCCTTCGTGCGAGCTGCTCTACTAGATCTACCGGTGCCATTTCTTGTTGGGCCTGCTCCATCCTTCTCTTATCAAATTCCTTCTGCCTGGCTTGCCGAATTTTGTACTTTTCTTGTAGCTTTTCACTTGATTATCGTTTAGTGGCTAGTACACGAATTTCTGTGTATTCACTGCACTATTGAATAACCCTATATTTTGTGGTGTCCACTGTTCTTTGTAATGAAGAATTGTTCACTGCACTTTATCGTTAGTGGTGTTCAATTTTTCTTTTTATTGAATCAATGTTCACTGCACTTTATCTTTTAGGTTATAAGTATGTTAAGTTATACCCTGGAGGGTCCGGTCAACTCCTGAGTTGACTACGGATTCGCAGGATTAGAATTTGGGTGTTATAAAAAATTTTGTTTATTCACCGCCCGCATTTCGTTTCACTGGATCCTTTTACTTTTTAAAGGATCCTACCGACTGCGCCAATTTTGTATTCTACTCAAGCGGGAGAGAAAAAAAATAAAAGAAAGAACAAAGATTACTTTTGCCTTGAAGGGCTTCTCAACAACTGATTTATTATTATATATGTTCAATTATTACATTTAGACTTAAACTAATGTACATATGTATTTGCTTACTTTGCATTTAATATTTAATTTTACAAAATTGTTGCCAATATCTTATTCAGCATGTCCTTTCCCACACTTTTTCAAGTAAGTCAAACTGTTGCGAAACAGGAAATGCGTTTCCAATTACTTTTACTTATTGTTCATTATTTTATTTACAAACTCATCAATTTCGTCTGTTTTACAATGTGAATTTATCTTTGAAATTGAATATGTAACTCGCGTGAAAACTAAATATTCGGAAACAAATATGAATATGACTTGAATTCATATGTGCCAAGATATATCAAGAGTTTTCAACATATTTTGTGTTAACTCTTCCCCCTTTAAAAACGATTGTCCCCAATCGTTAGAAGTAGGGAGGTCATCAATTTTTTGTGGCTTTGGCTCATATGATTTCGTTCTAGCAACCGAAGATTGTATAAATTTCATGTTAGGATCTATGGTATGGAGATATACCTTATCTTTATTTCTTGTAAAAAGCTTTATCAGGATAAGACATATAGTTAAAAGGATGAATAATGCATAAGTTGTATATTTGGTGATTGCAGAGTCTGACCTAAGCTCATGGATACGCTTGGTATTATTAATATGCAAGTGGTTTAACATTTCCAAGGATAATAGGTTTATGAATTCATCTTCAACCGGCGTTTGCTGAATTGTGGGTGGTGAAGCTTCCAAAAGTGGAGCTTCCTAGTTTCTATAAAATTTGTCATTTATTTGCAACGTAACATTGTGGAATTTGATTAAAAATGTCCCATTAACTGTTTTATTATTTATTGTCCCGATAAAATCATTGAGGAGGATTACACCTGGAGAAATATTTTCTATTTTAGTTATATGGTAACCGTAAGAAATTGGACAAGATGAATTCATTCCGTTTAATAGCGGTGGGATGCAAGTATCGTTGGATATGTTTACCAATTCGTCATTCTTACAAATCTTAAAATTTTTCGTTGTAGTACACTCATTTTTTATGCCAAATATTTTATTATTTTTCTTTAATATTTCATTAAACTTAGTACAGGGTGGCTGATGAATTTTGCTACATTAAGAAACTCAAATAGCTTTTTTTTTAGAGTATGGAATTCATTTAAATATTTTTTTTTTTCAAGTTGAAGGTCATTAAATTTTATTAAATGTAGCTTAACTAGTTTCAAAAATAATTGAATTTAAATGCCCCCCATGCTCGTTGACACAAGTGCGGCATCTTAGTAAAAAGTTGTTCATTGCTGCTTTGAGAGTTGCGACAGGAATAGCCGCAATTGTTGGCCGAATGGATTGTTTTAGTTCATCCAAATTTATTGGCTTTGTTTTATAAACTTCTTGTTTACATAAGCCCCACAAGAAAAAGTCACGTGCAGTAAGGTCAGGCGACCTGGGGGGCCAACGAAATTCGGAGTTTCTTGAAATCAGTTTATTGGGAAATTTTCGTCGCAACTCTGTCATAACAGTCTGGGCTATGTGAGACGTTGCCCCATCTTGTTGAAACCACACAGAGTTGAAAGGAATTCTCTTTCGGCGTAGTTCTGGATAGAAAAATTCTTTCAGCATTTTCAAATAACGGTCTCCAGTAACCGTAACGGTGTGACCATTTTCTTCAAAAAAATAAGGCCCGGCAATACAGCGTGAAGAAACCGCACACCACACTGTCACGCGAAGAGGATGCAATTCCGTCTCGTGGAATATCTGTGGGTTAGAAGTACTCCATATTCGACAATTTTGTTTGTTCACATTGCCGTTTAAATCGAAATGGGCCTCATAAGAAATGAAAAGGCAGTTTAACATGTTTTGGTCTTCTTCCACCATTTGCAGGATCTTCTGGCAAAATTCCAAGCGAATCGGCAAGTCTGCTGCATTCAGTTTGTTAACTATTTGAATTTTGTAGGGAAATAAGTCTAAATCTTTGTGCATTATTGTTTGCAAAGACTGTCGGCTGACACCAAGTTGAGCAGATAAGCTTCTTGTTGAAGCCCTTGGATTGCTTTGTATAGCTGCAGCTACAGCAGCGATCGTTTCCTCCGTCCGAACTGGTGGGTTTCGGTGATAAGGCCTTCTTGCGACTGTTCCTTGCTCAACAAAATTATTCACCAGTCTCATTATGGTCCATCTGCTCGGGGGATCGCCGCCAAACATCCGCCTGTACTCTCTCTGTACCAAAACTACGGACTCCAGTGCGTGATAGCGGCGGACTATCCAAATTCTTGTTTGCGTGTCCCAGTTATCCATTTTAATAAATTTTAAAGATCAATCTGCAAATTAAAACAAAAATGGAACAGATAACTTAAAAAGAAAAAAAGTTATTCAATTTGTTTTGGTAGCGGCTTTCATCAGCCACCCTGTACTTATGATTCTATTATTTTTCTTTATAGGCTTAATTATAATATTATAAAATTCTTCACTACTAGTGAGCGGGATAATAATAACATATAAAAGTTTTTTCTGATTGTACAGAACCTTAATGCTTACAAATTCAAGAGCTTCTTCTATTGATGTAAATATTATAATTACAATATTGTCATTTGTTATTTTTTCTAATGCCACTTTTATTTCTTTTTTATCTAACACAAATGAATTTATAATATTTTGTTTTGCCCATTGTATAGCATATTTAATGTTAGTTATTTCTTCTTTTGTAAACCTGAGCTTGATTTGCATAGTGAGTGCAGCCTCGTTTACGTAATCATTATTGTTCTTCATAACCTTGGATATTTGATTTGTTATTTGAGTAAGGTTTTCTAGCCTTTCTGTAAAAATGTCGTTTATAATGAGTTGTTGGTTATTGTTTTGGATAGTTTGATCTAATGCGCATTTCACCATTTCAAAGTTGTCGTGATCTGGAGATCCGGCGATGTATTTCCAGGCAGTACCTTTTATATTAATGGCTCTTTTTTTCCTGGATGATTCCACAGGTTCGATGGTTTCTAGGATATTGTGAATTTGGGATATTTCATGCATTAGGATTGGGAAGAAGGGATTGGATTTTGGGATAATTTGTCTGATTTGGTTCTGTGCATCGTCAACAATGGATCTGTACTTGTCTATTTCTATGATGTGGATTAATTTAAATGTACCGTCCTGTATTCTCGCTGGTCCATTAAAAATAGTCACAAGGTGTGACATCGTATAGTTCAAAATTTGCATCTCGATTGCAGCAGAGAAGCAAATTGTCAAAAGGTGCTGTAATAAGATAAAATATTGTTTCAATTTTTTATGTTACTTTTGTGGACTATTTTTCCAGACTCTGTAGTTATTGTGGTAGATCTATTTTCTTTGACTATTTCTTTTCTAAATTTAGGTGATAGTTTGGTCCCTATGCGTTTATTAATTCTTACATAAACGATTTCTCCCGGATCGAACTGTTTGATGGGCTCTCGGTTTTTGTTATGAATCCTTAAATCAGTTGCTTGTTTATCTTTTAGTCTTTGAATGTTGTCCTGCTTGCTTTTTCGTACGTTTCAGGGTCAGTACTTATTCTCCGTCCGAAAAAGACTTCAAGTGGTCTTTGGCCCGTTGTGCTGTGTATTGAATAGTTGTATTCATAAACTGCTCTATCTAACAATTCTATAAAAGTAGTGTAAGTGCGTTCGGTTTTAAGACAACGCATAATCTCCGTTAAGGTGGAATGAAAGCGTTCAACTTGTCCATTGACCGTGCTCGTATAAGGAGGAGCTTTGTAGATTTGTATTCCTAGTTGGTCCTGTAACATGAAGGTTATTGAAGCTGAGTTAAATGATTTTTCGTTATCGAAAACGATACATTTCGGAACGCCGAATAGGAAAATAAGTTCTCGAAGGGGTTCTTTCACGTCCTCGACGGCTCTTGACTCAATGACCTTGACCTGCGTATATTTTGAAAATTTGTCTAAGGCTGTAAGAACGAGTTGGTTCTCGGTTGTGTAAACGTCCACATGAAGAATTTCCCCAGAGTACGTCGGTATCGGTGTTTCTTTGAGAACAGGTTTCGATGGATGCCTATCATATTTATTCTCCTTACATACTACACATTGTTTGACAATTCTATTAATCTTGTTATTCATACTAGGGAAGTAAAATTTTTCGAGAATTTGTATTTTATTTTGTTTGGCATTTCTATGTGCTCTTTTATGTGTACCTATAATCATCTCATCCTGTTGGCGTTCATCCTTCACATCCTCCACTTGAAGGCTTGTGAATCTTATTCGAATTTTAGCAAAATGGAGAGGGTAAATTTCTTGAATTTTTCCCATTAACGATTCTGGAGCTTTAATAGCATTTATATAACAGATGGATTGAGGTATTTTTTCAGAATGGAAATTAGCTGTTCGGGAGTATAATCTGTCAAAACTATTGTATGTCTGTGAATAGTAGGGAAAACTATTTCAAATTTATACGCAGTGGGTAAATCCGGATCAAAAATAATTTGATTCTTGAATGCATTTACAGGTGTTTCGACGCTGCAGATAAGGTGTTGTCCTGAACTGCTGTCACTTTTAGTCATTTCTGACATAGTATGGACTCCCGATTCTAATGGAATTCTTGACAGGGCGTCGGCCACAACATTACTTTTCCTGGCTTGTAGTGAAGCTCATAGTTATACTCCTCGAGTATAGCCTTCCAGCGCTTCATTCTTCTTCTGTTATTGTTCTTATGGCTGAGCGCATAAGTAAGCGGTTGATGGTCTGTATAAATCTTTACTTTGGCGGAACCATACAAGCAATTTCGAAGAGAGTTTAGGGCCCAGATGATGGCGAGCATCTCCTTCTCATTTGCCGCGTAATGCTCTTCCGCTTCACTCAATGTCCGAGAAATAAAAGTTATGGGCTTATCCTTTTGGGAAAGGACAGCTCCAAGCGCGAAATCCGATGCGTCCGTCGTGAGTTCGAATTCTTTGTCGTAGTCAGGGTATGATAATAAAATGTCTTTTGAGACTAGCGAGTTTTTTATTTTGTTAAAAGCCTCGTTTGCTGCGCTATCGAGGTTTATCGCAATTTTAGAGGATTGACGTTTTGACATATGGCCTTCTTCGCCTCTTAGCATTGTTGTTAAAGGTTTGGCCAATTTAGCGTAGTCTCTTATGAACCGACGATAGTAGCCGGAGAGGTCAAGGAACGATCTTAAGTTTTTCAAAGTTTTTAGTACAGGAAAATTAACTATCGCCTCGACTTTCTTTGGATTAGTTTTTATGCCGGTTTGTGATATTACAAACCCCAAAAATTCCACTTCCTGTTTGAAGAAATGGCACTTGTCGAGTTGTACCTTCATATTGGCGTTTTCCAATGTTTTGAAAATACTTTCGATGTGACGTACATGCTCTTCTTCTGACTTACTGTAAATGATGATGTCGTCTATATAGACGTAACATATCTTTCCGATAAAATCATGAAGGATGTCGTCTAACGCATGCTGGAATACCGCGGGTGCATTCTTTAAGCCAAATGGCAGACGGGTAAACTCGTATTTTCCATTGTTTATGGAAAATGCGGTTTTCTCTACGTCCGAGGCTCTAAGTGGAATTTGATGGAATCCACTTTTGAGATCGAGCACTGAGAATACCTTGCTATTGCCTAGCTGAGACAGGACGTATGCTATCTCTGGGATAGGATATCTGTCTGGTATTGTCAGTGAATTTAGCTTTCTGTAGTCGATCACCATTCTATACCGCTTATTCCCCTGTGAATCTGGTTTCTTATTCACAATCCAAATTGGGGAATTATACGGCGATCGTGATGGTCGTATTATTCCATCACTTAGAAGTTTACTGATTTGTTTTTCTACCTCACTTTTAAGCGAAGCTGGATATGGGTAAAATTTACTATAAACAGGAGTGTCCGTAGTAGTTCGTATTTCTTCAGTGACTTTTGTCGTGTAAGTTAGTTTTTCGTCGGGTTCCGAAAAGAGATTCGGAAATTTCTTTACTAAGGTGTCTACAGTTTCCATTTGGTAATCAGTCAAGTACTCGTCTTGTAGTCCGATAGAGTTTATACTTTGGCTACTAAGTTGCTTAAGTTGAATTTTGATTCTGTCGCGGATAACCATGAGGTTTTTGTCAGTAAAAATGACTGCATTCAGGTCTCTCAAGCTGTCGTTTCCCAGTATTGCATGGAAAGATTCTAGGGTAGGCATGACGTAAAATTTGAGCTTGTCGTCTAGATTGAATAAGTTAACATAAGTATGCGATTGAATTTTTATGTCCCCTGCAACTGATTTTGCGAAGAATGGGGTGTCGTTAGGTATTTCTTTTTTTACTAACCTCGGTTGGACATAGTTTTTACTGGAGCCTGTGTCCACCAAAAATTTTAACACTTCTCCGCTCTTCGTTCTACATTCGAAGTATGGTAGCGAAGAGCTGGTTATCCTAAAAAATGTACGTCGCTTAATACCAATTCTTCGTCCCTATTTTCCGATTCTATGGAATCGACGTATTCTGTCAATGTCTGGTCGTAATCGTCATTTCCTTCGTAAGTGTCTTCGTTGCCTGCGTCAATGTGAAATACGCGTTGGGTTTTGTTAGGCTGGATATTCCTTTGAGAGGATGGTTGGGTGGTCTTTTTCCCAGGAATTGATTTGCCTGAGGTCTGTTCGCGTAATTTATTTGTTGGGAGCGAATGCTTCGGTCGATATCCATCGGCTCTGGCGGTGATAGTGGCTTGGGTGCTATGGGTCTAGGTCGTGGTGTCTTGGCTGATTGCTATTTGTTGGTACTTGCTCGTAATTAAAAAATCTTGGGTTATTTTGGAATCCAGGTACGTGAGCTAATTGGGGGTAAAAAGTCTGTCTTTGTCTTTGATTATTGGGGCCTCTCTGTGGCAAAGGTGGTGGTGAATAGTAAGACTGCTTCCTTAGTGGTAAGTCGTTTTGATTTTGAGCATAATGAGTTCGAAATTTCTGATTCTCTAGTTTGAGACACAAATGTAGAGCTTGCGGAAGGTCCGCAGGCTCTCTCATACCTAGCAATCTCGATAAATCTCCGTTGAGACCTCTGATAAACATATCAAGGGCCTTTCCTCGATAAGTCTCGGTAAGTAAGCTTAAGGCTTCTTTTCCTATGTCCAGACTACCTAATTTGTTGAGGATAAGGGATAAATGAGAGTACACTGCCTGATAGAATTGTTGTACTGTAGAGTTGCCTTGAACGAGTCCTGTCATCTGATATTCCAGTGTTGACACATCTCTCTTATCTGCGTAATGCAGTGTAAGGCATTTGGCGATGGCTGTCCAGTCCAACGGCGTGTTGTAGGACTCTAACGCGATATCAGCGTTTCCTACGATTTTCTTCCTAATTATGTTTAGGATTCCATAGTACTTTGCTGTTCCGCGTAAGGGCTCATAAATTCTGAGTATTCTTTCCACGCTCTTCCTCCAAGAGTTAAACTCTCCTGGTCTGCCTGAAAATCCCCTTAAGCATTTAACAACGTCGGGAATTCTGTCGAGGTCGCCTAAACTATCTAGATGTTGTGTTTCTATTGTTTGGTCTACCATGTTAACAAAATTCGCGTTGGGATTGAGTGCGGCCTGCACAATTGTTGGTGCTTGACTGCTAAGGACTTCTAAGGTTATCTGTGAAACTAGTTCTCTTAGATCTGAAAAATTTATTTGCCTTTGGGTTGGAGGATTGTTGGAGTCGGATGGGTCCTGAGGATTTGGGTTGGCTGTGTTATTTGTGCTTAGCCTAGCTGGTCGTACCAGATTGCTTGGGTTTGACATTTTTCGAGTAATAATTTCCCGTGAAGCTTTATTTCAGCTTTAGTTTTGACAGTAAATGTTTTTTCCTTTTTAATAATAAATTAAAGTCTGCGATTATTACTTTCGCCCTTTCTTCGTTTTAAAATTTACAAAATTTGCTTTTCAATATTCACCAATTTATTTTTCAGTTAAATTTCTTTGAAGCTTTGTTTCGGCTTTTTGTTTCTATTTCAATTATTTAAAAAAAATTTTCTAAACAATATCAATATGTCTTATCTCCTAATTTTATCCTTTCTTTCGTTTCAAGATTTATAAAATTTTTCTTTTACTATTCAATGATTTATTTTTCCACAATATTTCCTTAAAACAAAAAATTAATATATTTTAACTTACACAATAATTAGAACTGCCGATGACATTTGTGCTGCTGCTGGTTGTTGGTGTTATTGTTCTTGGTGTAGTTCTTGGTGTTGTTGTTGTTGTCATTGGTGTTGTTGTTGGTTTTGTTGTCCTTGGTGTTGTTGTTGGTATTGTTGTTCTTGGTGTTGTTGTTGGTATTGTTGTTTTTTTTTTAAGTTGATTTTTCAATTGTTTATTTAGATTAGAACGCACTGCGTTTATATTGAATAGTTCTATTTTTCACACCAAATAACGCGTTTTATTTAAAAGTTTATGATGATTTTATTTTTTTATTTTTTATTATCATTAAATTTACTTAGTTTAAAACTGCATGAATTTTTTCCGTTTTGTTTGTCACTACTAAGGATTCATTTGCAATACACTAAACGAACGGGTGCCTGCGGACGGACGCGTACAGGCTTAGGTTCCGTGGTATATTTTTTATACCAGGCTGCTCGGGCGCCAGTTAGATCTTTTTAAACAAAGATCTTAAAAAAAAATACAACTAACGCGAACCTTTCTCGAAAAAGATCGCGGACAATGTTTGAAATAAAAATGCTTTCCGTTATCAAAACGAAGTTTATTCTTTAAAGTTCAAATACAGAGTGACTTAATTTTAGACAATATGTTAAACTTATCAACTACCTGAGCCATAAGCTGTCTATTCGGATTTCCATGAAATTTTGCGAAAGCATTGCAGTTAATGCTTTCGCATTGTAAGTCAGACGCTGCAGTTTTATGAACATAAATGCGTTTTCAAATTTCGTTTTAATTTTGTCTGAGAATATGGCAGCGGATGTCGTCAACACACTTGTCAACGATATTCGCTGACAACATAGTTTTTATGACCGCGCGTGTAAACTAAATATTGGGAAACAAATATGAATATGACTTGAATTCATATGTGCCAAGATATATCAAGAGTTTTCAACATATTTTGTGTTAACTCATACATGCATATGTACATATGTATGAAAGGAAGATGATGTTCTTCCATGTATGTATGTAAATGCTGTCGAATACATAAACTATAAATTGTCATACAATATAAAATAAGTGTTGATTTATCTTAAACCGTTCTTTTTTCTGAATGCAAATACCTCCTATTGACATGTACATACATATTATGTACTTATGTATATTACCATATACCATCATTTATTTACATATAAAGTATAGTTTCATTTATGTACATACATATGTGTGTAATGAAAAACTTCATGAATTACTTTCAGAACTTTATTAAAATTTATTCGCGTCGCGCGCATGCACAAAACCTTTTGTTCACAACGCAGGCGCAGAAATAAACGATTTGCGTATTTATCCTCCCCACGTGACTCGCCATCAATTCTCCGTGCACATTTTTTTTTTTTTCGTTTTTAAATTTTTTTTTTTTAATGTAATCGTAAAAAATTTGTAATAAATTTTATGTATCCGCTTATCATTTCAAAAGTAACAAAATGGTAAAAAAATAAGCAGTCGAAGAAATAAACGCACCGCCTATTTTTCCTCGCCACTTGTTAGACTCGAGTTCAATTCCCGGCGCAAACTTTTTTTATACATTTTTGTTTTAAATCTTTTTTTTTTTAATGTAATTGAAAAAAAAAAATTATGTAATAAATTTTACGTATTCGCTTATTATTTCAAAAATACGAAAATAGTAAAAATTTAATTGGTTTAATGTCGAGGTGAGAAATGTGTTGTGTTGAGGTGAAAGATGTGTGGTGTTTCTAATTTTTGTGTGGGCAAAAGTCAGTGAGGTGTCTATAAACTCGGTGTGCTAAACTCCCTTACTTCAAATCTTTCAAATCTCAATTGTATTAACATTCTCTGGTGCTACTCAACTCAACTGATAATGTATAGTATGTTATGCTTCTCTCTAAAAATGTTGCTTGTCTGAATTTCAATGCTAGATTAACAGAATTTTGTGCGTTATGTTTTAAATTTGAAATGTTTATATTGTCTCTTGTTTTCTTAAAATAATATGTTATTTAACTCAACTGTTAATGATTATGTACGATAGTGATTATATGTATACATAATATGTAAATATGTATGATTGAAATCCAATTGCTTATGTACTCATCTTATTACAATGTCAAACTTCAATCAAATTCCATGTGGGTTACGACGACCAGCTGTATATGTGGATACTTGTTGCTTCTTTACTGGAGTAACTGCTTCTGTTTCATTCCAATTCCTTTACATGTGAATATGTATGTCGATACTTGTTGCTCCTTTACTGGAGTAACTGCTTCTGTTTCATTCCAATTCATTTACATGTAAATATGTATGTCGTACCTGTATGTATCGCGAACGCACTGTTCAACCAGAGAATGTTAATGCAATGAGAAGGTGCAAATGTTACTGTGAGCTTTTTTTAGTACAATTGAGATTTGAAAGATTTGAAGTAAGGGAATTTAGCACACCGAGTTTATAGACACTTCACTGACTTTTGCTCACACAAAAATTAGAAACACCACACATCTTTCACCTCAACACAACACATTTCTCACCTCGACATTAAACCAATTAAATTTTTACTATTTTCGTATTTTTGAAATAATAAGCGAATACGTAAAATTTATTACATAATTTTTTTTTTCAATTACATTAAAAAAAAAAAAAAACGATTTAAAAAAAAAATATGTATAAAAAAAAGTTTGCGCCGGGAATTGAACTCGAGTCTAACAAGTGGCGAGGAAAAATAGACGGTGCGTTTATTTCTTCGACTGCTTATTTTTTTACCATTTTATTACTTTTGAAATGATAAGCGGATACATAAAATTTATTACAAATTTTTTTACGATTACATTAAAAAAAAAAATTTAAAAACGAAAAAAAATAAATAAATTGGCGCCGAGAATTGATGGCGAGTCACATGGGGAGGATAAATACGCAGTGCGTATATTTCTGCGCCTGCGTTGTGAACAAAAGGTTTGTGATGTCTACGTAGATATGTATGCGCGCGACGCGAATAAGTTTTAATAAATTCTGAAAGTAATTCATGAAGTTTTTCATTACGTACATTCATACTCTATATGTATGTACATAAATGATGGTATGTGACAATATACATAATATGTATGTACATATGTACATGTCAATAGGAGGTATTTGCATTCAGAAAATAAAACGGTTTAAGGTAAATCAACACTTATTTTATATTGTATGACAATTTATAGTTTATGTATTCGACAGCATTTACCTACATATGTATGTATGTACATTTGTATATGAAAAAAAATAATGCACAAGCGCAAGAACATCATATCACATATGCAAGTATGCCCAAATAACCTTGACTTATGTATGTAAACATGTCACAGCACATCACATTCTTACAATAAATCAAATACACATACGCACTAGTGAACGAGTTTCTTCCTAACAAGTGCAAAAACAATTCTGCTCTATGTATGTATATATACCCACTTTATGTCCTAGCACATATACATACATATACGAGTATACCTACTTGCCTTCTAAACTTCCTACAAAATAATTGTATTCATATGTTACTACATCCATGCACGTTCATACATTCATGCATATATGCGCGAGCACAGCGCTCCCTTCTTGCTTCCGTGTACTTTTGTCTTTCATCAGTCGATATTCCTAATATTATACTTACAAAAACACAATACTTTGATAGACGCAAAAGCAACAGCAAGCGTAACGCGATGGCCGCTTTGACACCACACATTCTAAAATGTTCTAGAACACAACAAAAACACATACCTCACATGCGCATGTCGCCCAAAGCTAAAATCTAAGCCTAGCGACTACAAAAACAAACTACATGCGTAGACGCAGTCGCAGCGGTCATGATTCTATCAGCGACGGCGCTAACAATTTAGAACAAAAACAAAAAGTTCATTCATCAGTTCGAGCTCATATTTCAATTTCATTCATAAAACGAGCCGCCCATATGCCAATTTTCGAGACCATTCGAAAATAGTCAATATTGGAATATTTCGCGTGGAATTATTTGCCAATATTTGATAATTTTGAATTTTTGTCATGTCGAGTGGCCGCGGCTCCGTATGTATGTATGCACCCTTATATGTATGTAAATATGTCTTCTAACTGTTCGACAGTCGCGAGTTAATGCGATTTAGATTCCCTGAACAATTCCAGCGAATTACACATTTCTGCCCGCAAAGCCGCATATATGTACCCTATGATCAAAAAGTACCGGGAATGTTTAAATTAAACAAAACAGAGTTAAATGTCAGGCAAATTTATATTATCTCCTTCAAAATATGACCCGTCTGAAGCAACACACATGTGCCAACGTTTAACCCAGTCCTCCAAACACCCCCGGCAGACCGATTTGTATTCTCTTTGATCAGTGCGATGGCGCGTTATCATCATGCAAAATCTGAGAATTGTTTGCTCACATTTCCGGCGGTTTGCAACACACAGCATCTCTCTAAGGTTTCAAAACGGATAAATAATATTCTCTATTGACTGTCTGGCCCGATGGAAGGTACTCATGGTGGACTATGCCTTGGCAATCGAAGGAAACAGTCAACATCACCTTCCCGGTTATTTTTGCTCGTAGGGTATACATATCCCATCTTTTCACTGACGGGCAAGAAGACGGTCGCAGTTGTTGTTTTTATATGCATACATTTTGCGTTCGTTGAAGGTTTGTATATATTTGTATACATATGCGTGTATGCGCGTTTGGCTTTCTGGATGCATCCATGGATATTAGAATATTTTCTCATCAATATGTGTATGTAAGTAGTTCAGATTTGACTGAAGAGATTAAATATAGGAATGCATATTTATATGATTGCCTTTATGGCTGTTTTACATATAAATTAATTCAAAAGAAGTATGAATAATGTTATATAGAAAATAAATTTCTAAATAACAGCTTTTAGAAAAACCTGAATACACTATTTTAAATCAATTCTAATTAAACCAAATATAAAAAATGAAATAAAAATATCGAACAAAAAATTGTGTACAGGACTTGAACCTGAGTCAAATATGAGACTATGTACCGCATACATTACACGTCTTTCACGATTGCGCTAAACTATAATTAGTAATTAAATTTTCTAAATCACTCATTTATTCGATTCGCAGTTTTATATGCACATATTCTGCGTTAGTTGAAAGTTTGTATGCGTAATTATATGCATATGCATCTGTGTATGCGCGTTTGGCTTTCTGGACGGATATTAGAATGATATTTTCTCATCAATATAATTTGGATTTGATGAAAGAGATTAAAGACATATGTACATATTTTCTGTTTTGATTGATTTATATAAAAATCGGGTCATATCCAGTATGAACTATTTTACACCGAAAAGAAATTTCCATTTATGAAATACAAAAAAAACCGTATTTTAAAGAAATTTTAATAAAAATAAACTCAAAAATTTTGCCAAACTTTCCTGGTTTGAATTGTGAAAACAAAATGTGCAAGAAAAAAAATATGACTTCAGGACTTGAACCTGAATTAAATACGTGCAAAAAAACAAAACGAATAATTCCGCCGACTTTAGCTTCTGCACCACAAATTAACTGCCGTGCGACCTTCTTAATCGCGAATTTATTCGCTTCGCTGTGAGCATGAAATAAGTCGATTTCCTTAGTAGTGTGCCGAAAAATCTTATGAACTTCCTCAGTAGTTTGGTAAACGCAGAAAATATCTGAATTCCTGTCCTAGCGTGGTAAGTAAATATAGAAACCCTCCACTCGCGTCACTCGCGTGGTAAATATCTACAATTCCCCACTCGTGAGGAAAGTTGAATTTGAAATTACCTTAGTATGAATCTACAAATTAGAACTCGAAAAAAGCTCATTTAACATTTGCTCCTTCTCATTGCATTAACATTCTCTGGTTCAACTGAGACAGAATCGATGTTTTTTATACACTCAATATATTGTAAATTGTATGTGTATATGTACTATTCACTTTGACAATGTACTTTCCGCGACTTGGCTTTTATTTTCAATTTACATCTGATTCTTCCAATAATTAATAAATTTACTGCACTAAACTGCTGCACAATATGTTTAACTGAGATAGACCCGGCGCGATTAGGCTTCTTTGTTTAAATTTACATATGTACTTAACTACCATATGTATATCAAGTCACTTAAGATAACACTGTACATTAGGGTGTCCGTTATTTACCAATTTGATTATTTTTCTTCCGACGCCCCCAAACTTTTAGTTTTTCGTCTAAGAAAAATTATCAGATCAAAATCAGCTCTTAATATTCAGAATGAACCTTGCCCCAAACACGATATATTTCCCATGTAAATAACATGGGATTTTGGTACTTTTTGGAATAAACTTTTTTTTCTCTAGTATGCTTATTTACAGCTATGAAGAACACATATTCTGATGGCAATTTCAACTCTCTACAAAAAAGATCTGAAATAGTTTTTCGATAAATTGACTCCTTTAAAAGATAATCGAAGTTAAAGTTGAACTGTGTGTAAATTTCAGACATTTTCACTTTTGCAGCAAAATTATTATTGTTGTAGTAAACTTCTCACGTTTATATTTAAAAATAATCAATGGACCAGAGCCAAGTAAAAATTATTCAAACATTTTTCCATTTACAGTATCTAATCAACTAATATTTCTGGAAAAATTCATCAATTTTTGTCCAATGCTATGAAATGTCTTTTTCAATTATTTTTACAAGCATTTCTGCCAACATATGGTTTGGTTTTTTCTTGCACATGCGCATTAAGCATATTTATATAAGTACTTTGACTATAGTTTAGTCAGCACTCTTTCAACTCTCAGTATTGTATGTAAATATCTTCATACCATAGAAATTGATCATTTTTAACACACTTTTATTAGCTCGGGTTGTATGTATGTAACGGAATCATTGAGCTTAATTTTCACTGGCTTCTAAAAATCTGATCGACTTGGAATTTTGCACACCCATCAAGGACCGATGACAATGCAATAACTTGATAAAAATTTCCATTATCCTTATTAGGATTGCCAGGATTAATATTTTCTTTTTTTACCTGTGGGCAAAAAGTAAGGTGAATTTGGTTGTAAAATGAAAAATCTTTATTTATTCTTGTAAACCAATTTCATCCCTTTGTTGTTGTTGTTGTAGCAGCATAAACATTCCCCATATTTACATACGGGGAATGCTGCTGGGTTGACAGTCCTTGCCCGGATATAAATCCGGGTCGTTTCGGTAACGTAGAACCGACTGTCGTGGAAACGAATTTCATCCCCTTCAAAATAATCCCATCTCGATGAAATACACTTATGCCAACGATTTTTCCAATCCCCGAAACATGCCAAATAGTCCATTTCCGGTATAGCCATCAGCACCTTCTTCGATTCAGCTTTTATCTCCTCAATCGACTCGAAACGCGTTCCCCGGAGTGGTCTCATGAGTTTTGGGAATAGCCAGAAGTCACACGGAACCAAATCGGGCGAACACGGTGGTTGCGGAACGATATGCGTGGAATTTTTGGCGAAATGGTCACGAAGAACGAGTGCAGTGTGAGACGGTGCATTATCGTGATGCAAAAACCAAGAGTTGTTGGCCCATAATTCTGGTCTTTTTAGACAAATTGCTTCACGTAAACGACGCATAACGCTCAAATAATATTCCTTATTAACAGCTTGGCCAGGTGGAAGGAATTCATAGTGCCACCACACCACGAAAATCGAAAAAAAATGGCATCATGACCTTTATTTTTGAATGATTTTGACGTGCTCTTTTCGGTCTGGCCTCGCCTTTAGCACGATATTCGCTTGATTGGTTGGTTGTTTCAGGGTCGTAAGCATAAATCCAAGTCTCATCTCCCGTACTGATGCATTTGAGCTTGTCCTGATAGTCTGAAAGCATTGTTTCACACACATCAACGCGACGACTTTTTTCCAAGAAATTGAGAGTTTTCAGTACCAAGGTTAGGTTAGGTTAGGTTGATATGGTTGCCCAAGGAATGGGCACACTTGGACGAAGAAGGATTCGTCCTTTGTGATGCCATTATGGAGGGATGAGGCGGGAGAGAAAGACCGATGGGATACTGGGAGAGGGCGGGGAGAGATGGTACGGGGATGGTTAAGAGCGTGTGTATTACGAACGATGACTATATCTGCGTCGACCGCTTAATGCTGCTGATGAAATTTATCAGATTTTTAATGTCAGCGCCAGCTATATCAGCAGGCGTGGCAAAAAAGTAGGAGCCAAAATGTTTAGATCTTAGCCCCGCCAGAGCAGGGCAGCTAAGGAGGAGGTGCTGAGATGATTCCACCTCATCCTCCATACATCCAGCGCAGAAAGGACTCGAGGCGATTCCAAGTCTCACAGCGTGCATTCCTCGCGCATTGTGTCCTGTGAGAGCGCCCACGAGGTTAGAGAGCTGATATTTTGTCAGCCTCAGAAGCTCGCCCGAGCACCTCCGGTCCACACGTGGCCAGAAGGATTTCGCGACCTTACACTTTTGTGTACTTGCCCAGCGCTCGCTGAGTTGGTGCGATGCCCATCTTTCCAGAAGCAGACCGCAGGTAGTCAGGGGGATCCCAATTCTCTCCCTTCGCGAGGAAATCACCTCACATGTCCCTTGTCTGGCCAGCTCATCTGCCTCACAGTTTCCAGCAATGTCGCTGTGACCAGGAACCCAGATGAGGCTGATGTTAAAGAATTCGGATGCAGTCGAAAGCGAGGTCAAGCATTCCTTGACCAATTCCGAATGCACCGTCATAGACCCGAGGGCCCTTATTGCCGCTTGGCTGTCGGAGTAAATATTTACTTTCTTGACCGTTAATACGCATTTCAGCAGCCAATCGGCTGCCTCCTTGATTGCGGCTACCTCTGCCTGGAACACACTGCAGTGATCCGGTAGCCTGAATTTGAGTCTGATGGGGAGCTCCTCGCAAAAGACTCCTCCGCCAACCTTTCCTTCCAACTTCGACCCATCCGTGAACAAGTTCACCAGGCCCTGCCCCCAAGTGTAGCCCTCCGTCCACTCTTCCCTTGACGGGATATAAGTGGAGAAGGTTCCGGTTGGGCTAAACGAGGGTATACACTGATCCGTTGACAGAGGGATGAACTCGATGTTTCTGAGGATACTTGAGTGCCCATAAGTGAGATTAAGCTTATAGCTCCAGCCTCTCAGTCTGATTGCGGTACGCGAAGCGGGAATTCTGCCTGCGATGTCTACGGGTACCACATTTAACATTGCGTTGAGCGCCAGAGTAGGAGTCGTTCGAAGCGCCCAACTTATTCCAATGAGTGCCGACCTCTGAACTCTCTCTAGCTTCTTCACCAATGTCGTCTTCTCTAGTGAGTTCCACCAGACTATGACTCCATATAACAAGATAGGCTTTACAATAGTATTATATAGCCAGAAAACAACCCTGGGCGACAGGCCCCATTTTTTACCAATTGCGCCCTTGCATCCATACAAGGCGGTTGTTGCCTTCCTCACTCTTTCCTCAATATAGGGCTTCCATGTAAGCTTGCTGTCAAGGATAATACCTAGGTACTTTACCTTGTCAGAAAGCATCAGAGGAGCGCCCCCTAGTGAGGGAAGTTGAGTTCTGGGTATTTTATGCTTCCTCGTAAATAAGACGAGCACCGTCTTAAGAGGATTCACCGACAGGCCGCAATCCGTTGTCCATCTAACAACTACGTTAAGATATCCCTGCATCAGGTTGTACAGAGTATCCACAAATTTTCCTCTGACGATTAATGCGACGTCATCCGCGTAGGCAACCACCCTACAGCACCCTTTCACCAGCTCCTCCAGCAAGTCATTTACGACAACGACCCAGAGGAAAGGCGAGAGAACACCACCTTGCGGAGTGCCCCTACTCACCTGCCGGTGAATGGAGATGCCGCCCCATTCTGCCGCGACAGTTCTGTCGCTAAGCATTTTATAGATAAATCTGATCAGGTCGGTTTCGACCCCCAGTTTACCCAGAGACCTGGTGATTGCCTCCGGGAGGACGTTGTTAAAAGCCCCCTCGATGTCGAGGAAGGCGCCCACCGCAAGCTCCTTCTGAGAAAGAGACTCCTCAATCTCTTTGACAATTGTGTGCAGGGCAGATTCCACCGATCTGCCCTTGCAATAAGCATGTTGGGTATGCGACAACCGACCCCTACGAATTTCGCTTCTTATGTGCAGGTCAATTAGTCTCTCAAGGGTTTTTAGCAAAAACGATGAGAGACTGATTGGCCTGAAGTCTTTAGGGGAGACATGCGCGCACTTGCCTGCCTTGGGGATAAAGACAACCCTCACGTCCCTCCATGACCTCGGTATATAGCCCCTGGCTACGCAGCTCGCATAGATAAGGCTCAACCAACGGCATGATACCTCCACTGATTTTTGCAGTTGTGCAGGAATGATGCCGTCAGGACCAGGCGACTTGAAGGGTCTGAAGGAGTCAATGGCCCAAGACAGGCGGCGATTATCCAACAGCTAGCCCCGGTCTCGAGTGCAAGTTGAACTGCTTTCCAGGCCGGTGCTGCTAGGTGCTGGGCTCGTCGGAAAATGGGCGTCGAGAAGTAACTTTAGTGACTCCTCGCTGCTCATCGCCCAACGTCTAAATTCGTCTCTTAAGTACCCCAAGGGAGCGGAACTCTTCGTGAGTACTCGTCTAAACCTGGAAGACTCATGGCAGCCCTCTACGCTCTCGCAGAAGCTTCTCCAAGATTCCCTCTTAGCTTTCCTAATTTCGGACTTGTATATTCCTAGCCCTGCCTTATAAAGCTCCCATCCCGAGGAAGATCTTATTCTTTTAGCCCTATTAAAAAGGCGTCTACATGAGGCCCTAAGCTCGGAGAGCTCCGCTGTCCACCAAGGCGGTTTTTCCTTCCTGGGAAAAACTTTTGTTGGACAAGAGGTTTCCAGGGCATTGTTGCAAGCTGAGGTGAAAGTTTCCACCAGTTCATCGATCGCTTCTTCCGATAGATCTTGATTTCCTCCCGGTGCTTTGGGGAGTAGGTTCAGTAAATTTCTGTTGTATGCATCCCAGTCCGTCCTCCTCAGGTTCCTGTAGGGGGATCTTATTGGACCGGTTTCAGCGAGAGAGAACTTTCAGTACCAAACGAGATTTGACTTTTCGTAGGCCCAAATGGTCTTTCAAAATGGTTTTCACAGATCCTTCTGATATTCCGATCATATCAGTAAGGTCTTTAACAGTCAACCGACGATTTTTGAGCACTAACTCCTTCACTTTATTGACGTGTTGGTCATCTGTTGACGTCGATGGTCGTCCGGAGCGCTCCAAGTCATCAACACGTTCTCGACCCTCTTTGAAGTCTTTGTACCACTTATAAACTTGCTTGATATAGTAAATATTACAATCATTCTATTGGCAACTACCTATGTACAGAAGGTTATGAAAGTGAAGCAAAATGCATCCCACGCTATTAACTCTAATTTGAATTATTCTATTTGTATCTTAATTTTTGTTATAATTCTGTTCTGAGGTAGTTGACTATGACTGATCGTTCGATTTGCTATTACTTCATTATAGGTCTCTTTGTCATTAAAATTTATTTTCTACTTTTTAGTTCGATTAGCAATAAAAGCGTGTTTTTTAGTTTTTTTAAACTATTTTTTATTTAATATAAACGTCAGAATTTTGCTATAACAGTAATAATTTTGCTGCAAAAGTGAAAAAGTCTAAAATTTACACACAGTTCATCTTTAACTTTGATTAACTTTTAAAGGAGTCAATTTATCGAAAAATTATATCAGATCTTTTTTGTAGAGAGTTAAAATTGCCATCAGAGTATGTGTTTTTCATAGCTGTAAATTAGCATACTAGAGAAAAAACAAGTTTATTCCAAAAAGTACCAAAATCCCATGTTATGTACATGGGAAATATATCGTGTTTGGGGCAAGGTATATTCTGAATATTAAGAGCTGATTTTGATCTGATAATTTTTCTTAGACGGAAAACTAAAAGTTTAGGGGGGGCGCAAGAAAAATAATCAAATTGGTAAATAACGGACACCCTACTGTACATAGTTACATGTAGTTTATTCATATTCACTTCGACAATGTACTTTTGGCAACTTGTCTTTTATATTGCTATTTACATTGGATGCTTCCAATATTTTTAATAAAACTGAATCAGTTTTTTTTCTGAATTTGATTCACCTGTCGGTTGAAGACTGCCGTTTTAAATTTCATTCATTTAATTCATTTCGCATGTACATGGTTGCAATTTTGTATAGAAAATTCATTAAATTCATTTCATGTATATTTAGTAATATTTTTACATGGTTGCAATTTTGTATAGAAAAGTATATATACGTTGTGGTGTGAAGAGGTGTAAAGAAAATACTCCTGTAAAATATATTGAAAATAATTAAAAAAAAAATATTTCAAATACGAGTTTACTTACGTGGGTAAAAGGATTCGCCTACATTTCCACCTCAAAGCCAAATTCGTTGGAAACAACGTAGGTAAATACACATTTAATAAAAATAAATTTGGAAAAGAATAAACTTTTCCGGAATTAAAACCACTCAATTCACATCGGGACAGCTGTATGTATACAGCAGCTGATCCCGTCTGACAAACATAGGGCAGTGCTGCCATCGATTTTTATAAGTCGATACAACAGTTTTGCCCAAATGCCCGTAAATCGCTCCCCATCACTAGGTGGCGCTGCAAAGCAATCTGATGCCGACATTAACCCAAGTGTGGCTCAAAACAAAAAAAAATTACTATAATTGCGAATATGAAATCTTCTTACAAAACAAGATCTCTGAGCTTGAAGCAATTTGCATGCAACTTAAGCAAGAAATACTTCAACTTAAAGCTGATAATGCTAAGCTAAAAGATGAAAATCTAAATTTAAAAGGTTCACTAAGTACAGAGACATTGAAAGATAAAATTGTCGCTAATTATGAAACTGATGAGGAAGAACTTAACCGAGAAATCGACTGGATCCTAAAAAAAACAAGAAGGCTAGCTAAAAAAAGAAAAGCTGATGAATCGTTGGAAGACGCTGACCAAACAACTCCTACAGCAAAACCAACAACAGCATTGGTGATGCAAAAATCAATTGCTAAGCGTCCGCCCCCTATAATGGTGACAAATGTAAGTGATTACCAAAAACTATATTCTTATATAAAAGATAACTCAGAAAATGAATTCAATATTAAATTGCTAAATAATGATGTGCACAAAATAAACACATTTGATGTAAATGACTACAGAGTAGTAACCAAAATATTATCCGATAAAAATATATCCTGGTACACATATGAAAATAAGCAATCCAGAGATATTAAAGTTGTAATAAAAAATTTGCACCACTCAAATCGACTAAGCAGTTTACTAAAAGACTTAGAAGCGCAAGGTTTTAAGCCAAAAAGTGCCATTAACAAACTAGCTTGGAAAACCAAAAAGCCACTAGATAATTGCTTGTCAGCTTTGAACCGACCGATAAAATAGAAGATATATTCAAGATAAATAGAATATTAAATACTGTAGTTAATATAGAACCAGTTAAAAATTCGACATTAATATAGGGTTTTTCAGTAAGAGCGCTTCAACTTTTGAACTTTTTTGAATAAAACACAAACGGTTTGACTTTTTTAACTAATTTTTTTTTTATTATCGAGTTTGAACATATACATTTAAGTATGAAATTCGATTTCTTTTGCATGACCACCGCGTGCACGTTTTACGAAGTCCAATCGTTGAACCCAATTTTCGACCACTCTTTTGCATAAATCTGCCGAAATTCCAGCAATTTCGCGTTCAATATTGGCTCTGAGCTCACAAATCGTCGCCGACTTGTTACTGTAGACCAATGACTTCACATAACCCCAAAACGGGACGGCTTGTTAAATGGACCGTAAAATGGCCGTAATGCTCTTAAAGTAGCAGCAACAGAACGATTATTTTCATTAAAAAATTTGCACGATTTGCAATCGTTGCTGAAGTGTGTAGCGTTCCATGATGAAATGTATACTAATGAAGTTTACAAATGACAAGCGAAAAATAAAAAATATTGCATCGTTCGCCCTCCCTATCGGAAAAAAGTTGAAGCGCACCTATTGAATAACCCTATACCACAATGTAAGAACTGCCAATCGTATGGACATACTAAAAATTATTGTGGAAAACCACCAAAATGCGTAAAATGTGGAGAAAAGCACCTTACAGTTTATTGTACAAAACTGTCAACTGAAAAACCAAAATGTAGCAACTGTGCAGAAGCGACCCCAGCAAATTATAGGGGATGTGCAGTTGCCAAGGAACTGCAAAAGCTCAGAAATAGATCTTGCAATATTTTAAATACTAAATCGCATGAAAAAGAACTTGAAAATAAAAATTTAGAAACAAGAGCACAACAGACATATGCTACTATAGTTCGTTCTGATAATGCACCGCAGCCAACCGCAAACTTTGATACTAGTCAAATCTTACAAAATATTTTGTCAAAGCTATTAAATATGGAAGAAGCTATTACAAATATTGATGAACGATTAAAACAACAAGAATATAATAACGGAAGGAGTATCCAAAAGAAGAAGTAAACATATTGAATACCTTCAAAGTAATGCTTTGGAATGCAAACGGTCTTTCTAAACATGAACATGAGTTACAAATTGTTTTAGACGAAAACAACATAATGTCTGCTCAATAGCAGAAACACATTTCACAAAACAGTCGTTTATAAAATTTAAAGGTTACAACTTGTATCACACAATACATCCATCAAATTCAGCAAGAGGAGGTAGTGCCATAATCATCAAAGAAACGTTAAAGTACAGTGAAGAACCAAAATATCAAACGGAAAAAATTCAGGCAACACTAATTAAAATGTATACAAAGAAGTACAGCATAACGCTAGCAAGCCTATATAGTCCACCAAAACATGCACTTAAAAAAGAAGATTATATTGTATTCTTCAAACATGTTGGAGATCGCTTTATTATAGGTGGCGACTTCATCGCAAAGCACACGCATTGGGGTCCAGATTGACAACAACGAAAGGAAAGGAGTTACTATGTGCAATAAACCAGTATAATTGCGAAACTTTTTCATCAGGGAGTCCAACTTACTGGCCCTCAGATCAAAACAAAGTTCCAGACTTATTTATTTATTTATTTAAGTCTATGAATTACAATCCTTACAGACTATGATACAAAAGTTGCTTAGATTAAGCTACAAATATATTATATGTATTTAAAAACTATACTAGCTACTAACTAACTATAATATAGAATTCAAAAGATTTAAAAGTGCTGTTCTTGAAAGCGAGAAATCAAGAAGAACATCATTATGAACGGCATTTAATTCCCGTAAAGCACGAGTAATGGGAGCATTGCTGGCATACGTAGTTTTAAAGTTACCCCCATAATAAGGGTAGAAGTTCCTAAGAGATCGCTGGGGAACATTAAATCGAATTCTTTCCAATAAGTAGGGACAATCAATTACTCCAGTAATAATATTATGAGTAAAAGACAGACACAGTATAGTCCTACGAATCTCTAAGGACTTGAGACTTATAAGCATGAGACGAGCAGAATATGATGGCATGGGATCAATAAAATTCAGGGACCGAAGGGCATATTTGAGAAATATTTTTTGCACACGTTCGATTCTATTAATAGCTTGCTGACTACAAGGTCTCCAAATAAAAGCAGCATATTCTAAGTGAGATCTAACAAAAGATGTATACAGTAACTTAATGGTATAGGGATCAGAGAACTTAGTGGCGTTCCGTCTGACGAAGCCCAGCATCGAAAAAGATTTAGAAGTAATATAATTTATATGGTTATTAAAAGAGAATTTGTTATCGAAGATGACGCCAAGGTCCTTAAACTCACTAACACACTGCAGGACACATGCCGAGATCCTGTACTTAGTGCACAAAATATTAGATGTTTTAGAGTAAGATATTTGGAAGCACTTAGATAAGTTCAGCGAAAGTCGTGAATTCTGGCACCAGAAATAAAGCCTATTCATATCGGCTTGAAGTTTAATGGCATCCTCTTGCGTCTTGATCGCTGAGAAGATCTTAAGGTCATCAGCATAAAGTAAAAATTTAGCAAATGTGAAACAACTTTTGATGTCATTAATAAATAACACAAATAAAAGCGGTCCCAAGATACTTCCTTGCGGAACACCTGAGATGGCAGCAAAGGAAGTAGATGAAATACCATCGATTGTTACAACACAGCGTCTATTGCTCAAATAAGAGTTTATCCATTGCAGAAATGTAGAATGAAAGCCAAGACTAGCTAATTTTTTAACTAAGATTCTATGAGAAACTTTGTCGAAGGCTTTCGAAAAGTCGGTGTAAATACAGTCGACCTGGAAGCCAGCGGAGAAAGAATCAATGCAGTATTCACTAAAAACGGCCAGATTAGATACTGTAGATCTGTTAGCAATAAACCCATGCTGATTAGGGCAAATTAAAGATTTAACGGCAAAACTCAGCTTTGCATAGACCGCATGCTCAAAAATTTTGGAGATAGTCGACAGCTTAGAGATAGGTCTATAATTTCTAACGTCATTTTTATTGCCATTCTTAAAGAAGGGCGTAATGAAAGAGAGTTTCCATGCGTCAATGAAACACCCCGACGATAAAGATTTGTTGAAAATAATTTTCAGGGGATAGACGAAGGCCGGACAGTTTTTTATCAAAACTGCTGAAAGTCCATCAGCATCAGTTTGAGAGGATGATTTCAATTTAGTTAAAGCATTACTAATATCCTCAGAAGAGAGGCAAAGACCTCCAAAGTTCAGGGCATAATCTAAGTCAGAAGAAAAGTCGGATGGGCAATCAAGTTCGTCGTCAGCAAAATTAGATTTAAAAAATTCAGCAAACAAGTTTGCCGTTTCAGTTGGGGTTCGCGCTTGGGTATTATCGAAAAACATACCAGTGGGAACACTGGCACTACTCCTTCTAGATTTTATGTATTTCCAGAAGATTTTGGGATTCGCTTTAATGTTTAACTCTATATTGGTAATATAGCTGTTATAAAGAGATTTATTTAAATCGTTGAAATCCTTTAACGCTTGCTTATATTTAACGAAGTACAAATGATTCTTCGTAGATTTAAACTTCTTAAAGTAATTATTTTTAAGATTTTTAAGCTTTTTCAGAGACCTAGAATACCAGGGCAATTTATAGGGCTTTTTCTTTCTGAGCGGAATGTTATCTAAACAGAGTTTAGACAAAATGGACTTAAACGCAGAAAAACTACAAGATGTGTCGAGTTCAGCAAATAAATTATCCCAATTAATGTCAAGTAATAAGTCATTGAAATTGACAAAATCGCATAAAGAATAATTGAATGATTGCCTGACATCAGATGCAGTTGTAGCAAAAGTATAAAAGTCGATTTTGAGCACTAAGGGTAAATGATGCTTACCTTTTGGAGTTATGGAATTCAAACATTCATTGATCTCGTAGTTTATGTTATCACTTACAAATATGAGGTCTAAGATTCTATTCAGAGAATTAACAAAATTATTAATTTGAAATAAATTAAGACTAAGAATATTATCAATAAGATATAATTCATGGTTTGCAGTTACATTGTTCGGTATGAGAATAGAGTTAGAGGCACTAGCACACCAATTTATTTTACTCAAGTTGAAATCACCTAACACACATAAATTATTGTCATTTAAATTATTTAGGACAAGATATACTATGTTGTCAACATGCGCTTTGTACAGCTCGTATGAACTTTCAGGCGGCAAATACGAGGCAATCAGATATAAAGAGCCTTGTGAGTTGGGACTACTTATGCAGACGCAGATCTGATCCAGTAGAGAGTCACCGTTCATGAGGGGGCACAAAAATGCGTTTAAGTGACACCTGATAGCAATAAGAATACCACCCCCGCGCAAGCACCCTGTTTTTGCAGCGTCTCTGTCTTTGCGAAAAACATTAAATAGGTTCGGGTCAAAGAATTCATTGTTATAAAAACTTGCATTTAGCCAGGTCTCAACAAGAACGAATATGTCATAATCTAATTGCGAACTAAGGGAGTGTACATGCTCTGCCTTAGTACGCATGCCGGACGCATTTTCATAATAAATCTTAATTCGACTATTATTTCGATTATTAGGCCTAGCACAGACAACTAATTCTGCGGCGGTTGATTTATTTGTTTGCTTAAAAAATTAAAAGGACGAATGGATACATTAGCAGGCCAAATCTCAGGCTTAAGTAGTTCATCATAGTTATGTTCACTAACACCTAACTTAAAGTTTATATGCCTAAGAGAGTCCGCATTTGTCTCTTTTTTAATAAGCTTATAACATAAGATATGCTTCGTATCTAAGCCGGCATGTTTATTAACATACTGAATGATGTCATCAGTTGACACCGTAGGTGAGAAAGATGACAAATGTAGCCACTTATAGCGTACAGCCACCTCAAGTTCGTTGTTCACACCAGAACCAACAACACGTAATTGATTTTTCTTACGTCTACTCTTTTTAGTCTCAACAGAGACCCAGGCAGAATCAGTGGGAGCCCGCGAAGAGTTTGGTAGTTGAGAAGCAATTATCCGCGAAGGTAAATTATTATTTACGCTCTTAACATTACCGGAGGGAGCATCAACTGCACTAGCAACAATTGGGCGAGGCAACAGCTGAGAGCGATTGCGAACGAAAGGCACAACAGACGGCGACAAAGTCTCAGAGGCAGAGGCAGCAGCAGCGTATGAGATAGAGGCGGAGGCGTCAGCAGCAGCATTCGAAGTAAAATTGTTGGCAGCAGAAATAGTTGGCACAGTTGTTGACATTGGATTCGTTGTGTTAGCAGTGCGCGAGATACAGCTAGTCTTATCATCAGCACAAATAGGCACATTAACAGCCTCAGGATTTACTGCAGTAAAGCAGTTATTAAGTAAACTCTTCATAGAGAGAATTTCTGATTGAAGGTTATCAACCTTTCCCAAAAGCAATTGCTTATCATCGTGTAGAGATTGGAGCAGAGAAAGCACACGAATATTCTCTGCTCTAAGCCCAGCTAGTTCTTGCACAACAGCAATGAGCGCAGATTCCGTTTCTTCATCTTTCTGCCGAGTATTATTTACCTTTTGAAATACAGATGGTCCTTGTTAGACTTTTTCATAATAGACTTTTTCATAGTAAAAAATATCAGTTGCAACTATCTACAAGTAGAAGAAAGCGCTGATTTAAACTCTGATCACTCACCAATTGTATTCACTTTCAAAAATAAACAAACCAACACTCGTGAATCATAAAACCGACTGGCAAAGTTTTAAGTTAATTCTAAAGGAAAATATAAATCTGAATGCTTCCATAAAATCGAGAAAGAAATTAGACGAAGAAATCGAAAAGTATATCAAAATTATCCAACAAGCGGCCTGGCAATGCACACCGGAAATAAAAAGAAGACTTGAAGGAAATAGTTATCCGAGGGAGATTTTAATGTTTCTAAAAAATAAACGTAGATTGAGAAGAAAATGGCAACAAACCAGAGCACCACAAGACAAAGCCGATCTCACTAAACTCTCTACACAACTAAAAGAAGAAAAAAAAAAACAACTTAAAAATGACTCCATTAGAGATGCTCTAGAAAATTTAACGAGCGATAAACGTACGGACTATTCACTTTGGAAGGCAACTAAAACCTTGAAAAGGCCTATTATGCATTCCCCACCAATAAAAATTATGATGGCAGCTCGGCCAAATCTAACGAACAAAAAGCTGAGAGGTTTGCCGAATATCTTCAAAACATGTTTCATCCTAACGAAGGAGATGAGTTAGAAAATATACCTCATCCTATTCGGCAAAAAATCGATAAAATCCCCTTGACTTCCTTTAAAGAGGTAAAAGACACTATTAAAAACAAAATATATAGCAAAAAAGCACCCGGTTATGACCTTATAACAGGGCAAATAATAAAAGAATTGCCCAATAATGCTATTGTCAAATTGACACATTTGATTAATGCTGCATTTCGTTTAGAATATGTACCGCAACAATGGAAAATAGCGGAAGTTATTATGCTTCCGAAACCAGGAAAGCAACCACACGATGTGTCATTATACCGACCAATATCGTTGTTACCAATTTTATCTAAGCTTTGTGAAAAAATCTTGCAAAAAATTTTAAAACCATTGTTAGATGCAAAATGCCTTGTACCAAACCATCAATTTGGTTTTCGAAATGAGCACTCAACGATTGATCAAGTGCACCGCATTACTCATGTAATTGAAAAATCACTGGAAGAAAAACAAATCTGTTCTGCGGTATTCCTGGATGTATCGCAAGCTTTTGATAAAGCATGGCATGAGGGACTAATCCATAAACTTCAAGCAGTTCTACCAATCCAGTACTCAAACATTTTAAAATCCTACTTAACGAGCAGATACTTTAGAATAAAGCAAGCACATGTCTATTCAGAACTGAAAGATATTAATGCAGGTGCCCCGCAAGGCAGTGTACTCGGGCCAGTTTTGTATCTCTTGTATACTAACGATATACCCATGCAGCAATACAACAACTGCAACATTTGCCGATGATACTGCAGTATTAGCAACTGATGAAAAACACTTAGAAGCAATTCAGAAATTACAAGCATCAGTAAATGCAATTCAAAATTGGACCAAAAAATGGCGTGTCCAGCCAAAAACACCGGAAGCATTCACTAACATAGTTAAATTGCTTGAAAGTAAGAAGACAGAGTTTTACACATACAAACCAAAAAATGAAAGAAGTTTTAAAGTAATTTTAAGAAATATGCATCCGTCAGTTGAACCTGAAGAAATCAAACTTGCATTAAAGGAATATGGTCACTCTGTCACAAATGTTTGGAATATGAAACACTCTCAAAACAAAAGAGCACTGCCAATGTTTGTCGTAGAAATGGTGCAAAATCCTAACAATAAATCAATCTAAGATATTAGAAACTTACTCCACAGTCGCATTACTTTTGAACCCCCCCCGGCCAAAACGCGACCTGCCACAGTGTTCCCGATGCCAAAACTATGGCCATACAAAATCTGGCTGTCGAAGACAAGCCAAGTGCGTTAAGTGCGCAGGCGATCATTTAACATCTGAATGCGAACGAAAGACGAGATCCAAAGACGTCAAATGTGCACTGTGTGAGGGTAATCACCCGGCGAACTATAAAGGATGCACCGTATATAAAAAGCTGCAAGCAACATCCTTTCCTGCACTAACGAAGAAGATAATGCCATCTCAGAGCGCCCAAAATGATCCAAGCCGCCAACAAGTACAACTAAATTTTAACCAACAGAAGCTATCGTATGCACAAGTTGCTAGTAGTGAAATAAACCAAAACACCAACGAAAACAACGCCTTGATGAGCGAAATCCGGGAAATGATGAAGCTATTAAGAGATGTAATGAGCCAAATGACTGCCATGACAAACCTTTTAGTAAGTCTTGTCCTAAAGCCCCATATTCCATGCCCTTAAACCTTGCTTTGTGGAATGCAAATGGGCTGTCACAAATGAGAAAAGTGGCTGAAAAAATGGAGAATAAAAGTGAACGAAATAAAAAGTAAACATGTCACATTTTCGCTTAGAAGAGGAGACTGTCCCTCGGTTACCCTTAACAACGTATGCATACCACAGTCTGATCACGTCACATACCTTGGCGTTCACCTAGATAGGCGTTTAACATGGAGACGCCACATCGAGGCAAAGCGGCTTAATATGAGAATCAAAGCTTCAAACCTTCACTGGCTAATTAATGAGCAATCAAGTTTGAGCCTTGACTGTAAAGTCCTCTTGTACAAGGCAATTTTGAAACCAATTTGGACTTATGGAATCCAATTGTGGGGAACGGCCAGCAGTTCCAGTATCGATCTTATACAGAGAGCACAGTCGAAAATTTTAAGAACCATAACTGGAGCGCCGTGGTATATAAGAAACGACAACATCCATAGGGACCTAGATGTACCGATGGTGAAGGAAGTATTCAAAAAAGTTCGTGAAAACTATCAGTTGAAATTGCAAGATCACCCGAACCCGTTCGCACGTCAACTCCTGAGTACGCAACATACGACCAGGCTTCGAAGAAATGACCTACCACCTCGATGAGTAGAGGGCCATTTGATAATTATTTATTGTAGAAAATGAGATAAAATAAAATTTTTCTTTTTAGTTCTAAGATTTGAATACTTATTGTGAGGCCTTTGAAAAGGCAGATTCAATAAACAAATAAAAAGTTAAAAAAAAAAAAAAAAAAAAAAAACAAATGAGTTAAAAATTTTCTTGCAAAAACACGATATATACATCTTCTTAGTATCAGAAACCCATTTCACCAAAAAGAGTTTTTTCAATATTCCGTTCTACTGTTTCTATCACACAATGCATCCTGACGGATCCGCTCACGGAGGCTCTGCTATTCTTATAAAGAAATCAATCAAGCACTATGAATCCACACATTATAGAACAGAGGAAATTCAAGCAACAAATGTCATAGTACAAGACTCAATCGGTGCATTACTTATTTCTGCAATATACAGTCCACCTAAACACAAAATTAAAAATATAGAATATGTTAAGTTTTTTAAAACCCTGGGAGCACGCTTTATAGCAGGAGGTGACTATAATGCAAAAAATACACTATGGGGTTCTCGGCTTACGACAACAAAGGGACGCGAATTGCACAACGCAACGACATCAATGAACTTGAAAGTTTTCTCAACGGGAGAGCCAACTTATTGGCCTTCAGACCCAAAAAAGATTCCTGACCTTGTTGATTTTTGTGTCATCAAAGGGCTATCGTACCTGCAGATAACCTGTAAATCCTGCCTGGATCTTTCTTCTGACCATTCGCCAGTAATAATCACAATAAATGGTAAACTCGAAAATAGGCCCCAAAACTGCCAACTTACCAACAGCCGTACAAATTGGACTCAATTTAAAACCATTTTGACGTCGACACTTGGCATAAAAGTTGCTCTAAAAAACGAGGAAGATATAATCGAGGCTACCGAATATCTAACAAAATGCATCCAGGATGCAGCGTGGTCATCCACCACTCATGTGAGTCCTCATACTCGTACACAAAGAAATTCAAACATCGGTATCTTCCTAAGAAACAAACTGAAACAGAAACGCCAGGCAAGAAAATTATGGCAACAAACAAGATTTCCTGAATATAAAAGCCGTTTTAACAAATTATCAAAAGAAATAAAATTATTATTGAAAGAGCAACACGATAAAGAAATGAGGCAGTTTCTATGGGGTTTGGAACCAACACACCTCACCAATTATTCCCTGTGGAAAGTCAGCAAAAAAGTAAGTACCACAAAAGAGCACCGTCCTCCACTTCGTAAAAAAGATGGTTCATGGGCGAAAACCGCAATCGAGAAATCTGAGCTTTTTTCTAAATATCTAAAAGATATTTTTACACCCAACGATACTGAAGCTGATCTTTGTTTTGACAGCACTGTTGCTGCCTTTTTAAACGAACCCTACCAAATGGATCTACCGATGAAGAAGTTCACCAAAAGTGAAATAGTTAGCACTATTAAAAAGCTAAAAGGTCACAAGGCACCAGGATATGATCGCATCACGGCCGAAATTCTCAAAAAACTACCTCCTGAACCCTATAATTTCATTACCCATTTGTTTAATGCGTGCTTAACCAGAAACATTTTCCCAGCTCAATGGAAAGTAGCAGAAATTAAAATGGTGCTCAAGACAGAAAAACCAGGCGATGAAGTGAAATCCTATCGCCCTATCAGTCTTCTACCAATACTGTCAAAAGTTTTTGAAAATATCTTCCTTAAACGTTTAATGGTTTTTATCGAACGCAAACAAATAATTCCGAAACATCAGTTTGGTTTCAGGAATGAGCATTCGACAATTGAGCAAGTCCATCGACTTGTCGAAAAAATACAAACAGCGCTCGACCGAAAACAAATCTGTTCAGCAGTTTTCCTGGACATATCACAAGCCTTCGACCGAGTGTGGCACCAAGGCCTACTCTTTAAAATAAAAAAGAAATTACCACTAAATGCCTATTTGCTCCTTAAATCATATCTAAACCAACGAATGTTCTACGTAAATTACGAAAATGAAACTTCCAATTTCCAACAAATTAAAGCTGGGGTCCCACAAGGCAGTATATTAGGTCCAATCCTGTACTTAATTTTTACACACGATCTGCCAACCACAAAAGGTGTACTAACTGGCACTTTTGCCGATGACACCGCTATTATGGCGACAGCAGTGGATCCCGTAGAAGCCTCTTATATGCTCCAAATAAGCATAAATAAAATCTCCAAATGGCTCCGGAGCTGGCGGTTGAAAGTAAACGAACATAAATCCCAACACGTAACCTTTACCACAAAAAGAACCACCTGCCCACAAATCAACTTAAACCGTATTCCAATTCCGCAATGTGATAGTGCTAAATATCTCGGCATTCATTTGGATAAACGGCTTACGTGGAAAACGCATATCTTTACAAAAAGGAAAGCTCTAGGCTTAATATTTCGTGATATGTACTGGCTGCTAAACCGCAAATCCACTCTCTCAATGGACAACAAACTTATCCTCTACAAATCTGTCATAAAACCAGTCTGGGCTTACGGAATCCAACTGTGGGGAACTGCGTCAAATTCAAACTTGGAAATCCTGCAGCGTTTTCAGTCCAAGACTCTACGCACCCTAATCAACGCTCCGTGGTACGTGACAAATGCCCAAATTCATCGAGACCTAGACATCCCTTCAATAAAAGAGGAAATACAAAATGTAACCAGTAAATACCGAAATCGACTTCAATCGCACCCGAATGAACTGGCCTCTACCCTCATGTCACCATCATGTGTCTTTTTAAGGTTGAAAAGAAAAACACCAATTCAGCTCGTCCAAGAGCCATCTATAAAATATTGAATTTATTTAATAGAAAGGATATTTCACTGGAAATATTCCTTTAATACTAAAATCAAAGCCACTCTTAAATGTAACCAAATATTTGTAAAATGTCTTCTAAGAATTGTAAGTATAGACAGAATACAAAATAAAGTTTTAAATAAAAAAAAAAAAAAAAAAAAAAAGTTAAACGAAACCAAGTCTGTGTATGTTGACTTCACTAATAGAAATAGAAATTATAAACCAATATTTATCAATAATACGGCAATACCGCATGCAAATACGGCAAAATATCTAGGAATGACCTTAGATGCTAAGCTGAGATGGAAAGCACATGTCAAGAAAAAACACGGGGAGTTAATTCTTAAATACAAAAAAATGTATTGGCTGCTAGGCCGACATTCTAAACTCTCTATTTATAACAAAATACTTTTATACAACCAAATACTGAAACCAGTGTGGTCATATGGCATGCAGCTCTGGGGCTGCACCAGTGAAAGCAACAAAAACATCATTCAACGATTCCAAAATAAAGTATTACGCGACATCGTTAGACGCCGTGGTACATTCGTAATTGCAATCTTCTTAAGGATCTCAATATAGACACCATTACGGATATCATTAAAAAAGTCGCAAATAAACATAAAGACAGACTTCAGCAGCACATCAATGATGAAGCAGCCAAACTACTTGTAACTGATGACCTCACGAGAAGATTAAAAAGGACGGAACCGCATGATCTCTTTTCATAAAATTTTGTCTTTACTTGAGATGTTTTAATTTAATTAAATATAAGTAAAATGAATTGCTTATTAGTTTTGTTAACTAGATTGCAATAGTAATAAAAAAAAAAATTTGTATAGAAAATTCATAAATAGCTTAAATAATAAATGTTAGAACAATGAATGCAAACAGGGGACTTATGCTTGATGATGTGTGGAAAGGTGTGGCATAAATTGGGAATACCAACTCCGAATCGACAAATGAATGGTGTATTTAATATAAAATTTTAACGAGAATGGCAAAACGATCGAGAGGCTTAAGCCAATTAAACAAACAAAACAAATTTTCCACTTTCGAATCAGTAGCAGAAATCCACGAGGGATACATTGATGAAAGCGGTCAACGACGGCTTCGGATGAATCTTTCCTAAGTTCATTGATCTTAGCTTCGACTTACGCAAAAAACAAATCGCACTAATTGTCCCATCCCCTGGGATTGCTGCGAAATTGCCAGAAGGTGTACGAATAACTCATTCAGAGCTTAAATTACCACTAAATTCGCAAACGACAGATGAGCCGACCTTCAACATTTCCAAAAAAATGCAATGGCGAAAATAGCAAAATAATCAATTGGGCCAGTGTAAGATGTACGGTTTTCGTCAACACTGCCAGTCATTCAAAGATCACCAGCTTTCGATGAAAAAAATTCTTGCTTGAAGTCATTGTATTTGTGGATATATTTTAAAACTCTCGAGTTACCACAAATATAATAGTTAAGGAACACAATGACCAAACGGCGGACGTATTTTTAAAACAGTTTTTAGATACTGGCAATGGAAATACGCAGATTAAGCAGCGAAGAATAGGGACGTACAAAAGTGATTTGACTGTAACAATTAAAATTGACATTACTTGCCAATTAACTTCGTAAATTGATCGATAGCACTGATACAAATGAAGTCAACTATTCAACTGAATTAATAAACTCTTTGGATTTACTACGAATAACATCGCACAATTAACAGTTTAATATAGAATCGGTGATAATCATATTCCTCAACCTGAAATCCGGAAATTAAACAGGACTCGATGTTAAGAAGTTAAGGCAACGTTAACAGTAGAAAAGGGTAAAGCAACAAATCGGACTAATCATCTCTGCCAGCTATTTTTAACGAGACAAAAGCATTAAGATCAGAAAATGTTCACATAATGTCTCTCTTAACCTTTGCACAGAGAAAAAATTATCTATATCTATATATAATATTATATATAAAATATCTTCTATATATATTATATAAAAATTCAGCCGTTTTTCGCGTTGTGATGAACTTTACGGAGAATGGAATATAGGCGAAAACGTGGACCCTGGTAACCCTAGGATATGTTTGTACAATATGGGTAGCAAATGGAAGCTGTTGATGATTGCTATAGTATTTTTGATGCCGCTCCGTGACTAGGGTCTCGAGATATCGGCCCAAATGTGGACCCCGATAACTTAAGGATGTGTTTGTACAATATGGGTAGCAAATGGGAGCTGTTGATGATTGCTATAGTATAGAGTATTTTTAATGTCCCTCCGTAGCTAGGGTCTCGAGATATAGACCAAAACGTGGACCTGAATAACCCTAGGATGTGTTTGAACCACATGAGTATCCATTGTAAGTTGTTGATAAATGCTAATGAAAAGAGGACTTTTCTTTTCGCTGGGTAACTAAGGACTCCAGATATAGCCCAATTGGGAACATTTCAATGGAATGCAAACATACATACATATACATGTATTCATACAGCAGTGGCTGCACGCCTGCATTCGCATAGAATAGAAACATACAAATTAGCAGGCACAGCTGTAGCTGACCGCCTGCAATAATTAATCGTAACACAATGCTGCTGTGACTAACTTAACACTTTGCTTAAATACTTCTTCTTTACACCCACACTTCGGGATAACCGAAGCAAAACCATTAGCTCCACGAACCTGAACAGGTCGTCGCTAAAAAAGTACTTCAGCAAGGCCGTTTTCTTAGAAGATTAACAAAGGTTATCAGTAATAGTGCATAGTGAAAGTAAGTGTTAAAACTAACAAGAAAGTGTTTTATTTGGTAAAGTGTTCAAGTGAAGCAGTTTCCAGGCATCAACCAAAGAGATAAAAGAAGTGTTTAATTCCAGTTAAGTTAAGTTCCAGTTTAAAAACAAGAAAAGTAGCAATCAAGAGCTCAGAGTGACATAAAGAAGACAACTTTGATTCATAAAAGAAATGCCAAGAGGTAGAAGACATGCTAACATCGGACGTAATACACGTCCCAATAGAAATGTGCAAAATCACAGACAAAATGAAAGTGAGGAAAATCATTCTGATAGATTAAGTCAACAAAGAGATCGTACTAGGTCACGTTCTCAAAATCGGCCAATAAATATCAATTCTGTAAATTTGAATGGTGCAGCATTTCAATATAATCCACAACTTGATTATTCATCTCACAAATACGTTGTCATTGGAAGTGTGGATAAAATTTGCGGATTTTGTCAAGCATTGAAATTCAAAACTGAAACACCAGGCATGTGTTGCGCTGCAGGAAAAGTTCGTTTACCAGACCTTCAATATCCGCCCCAACCATTAGCTACATTATTATCGGGAACATCACCCGATTCCAAACATTTTCTTGAAAAATTTCCACATATAATTCATGTTTTCAAATGACATCTTTTGGTGCTGGAAAAATTATAACCGATAACTTCATGCCAACGTTCAAGGTAATAAAAGGTGTTTTTTTTAGAGGTTAGGTTTTCAAGATGAAATAAAACGTATATAATTTAATGTTACGGCCAAGAATTTAGCTTTATTATAAAGATAAGGGTTTGCCATTATGTTTTAAAAATGATTTCGGGCAAGTGGCCGCCGCGGCTGGCTCGAATAAATTCCAGCCGAGAGGCCCAATTTTCGACCACTTTTTGCAGCAATTGGGGCCGTATGTCAGCAATAACGCGCCGAATATTCTCTTCCAAGACGTCAATCGTCTCGGGCTTATCTGCGTAGACAAGCGACTTCACATAGCCCCACAAGAAATAGTCCAGCGATGTTATATCGCACGATCTTGGAGGCCACGCCACAGGTCCACGGCGCGAGATAATGCGCTCACCAAAAGTTTCCTTCAATAAATCGATTGTTGCGTTGGCTGTATGGCATGTAGAGCCGTCTTGTTGGAACCAAAGGTCGTCCACATCAACATCGTCCAATTCAGGCACGAAAAAGTCATTAATCATGGCTCTATAGCGCTCTCCATTGACTGTAACATTATAGCCGGCTTCATTTTTAAAGAAATATGGACCAATGATTCCCTCTGCCCATAGAGCACACCAAACAGTGACTTTTTGAGGATGTAACGGCGTCTCAGCAATGGCTTGTGGATTATGTTCACTCCAAATGCGACAATTTTGCTTATTGACATACCCATTCAACCAAAAGTGAGCTTCATCGCTGAACAAAATTTTCTTGTGAAAATCGGGATCGGTGGCCATCTCGTTTTGGTTCGATTTGCAAACGTTGTTCAGGTGTAAGTCTATTCATTATGAAATGGCAAACCAAACTGAGCATAAATCAAGTGACAGCTGTCAAAAAGACCATCTACGAAAAAAGTAGTGCCAACTTGAAAACCTAACCTCTAAAAAAAACACCCTATACATAAACTTCAACGTTCAACAACATTAGCTGACACATCTAATGAATCATTAGATTTTATGGACACAACTATGGCTTATTTTCAGATTCAAGGGCAAGCATATAACTTAAGCCTCGAGAACACGCGCCTCGTAAGATAGCACGGATTCTCGCGCATGAGCATTTTGCTCACTTCATGTAAGAGTGTAACTTTTTAATGGATTACGATTTTTAAACATTTCATTTTTAACATAGTTATAATACCAAGTCATTTTTTTGCAATTATGCGCTTATTTAAGAAATTCACACTGTAAAATTATATAAATTCATTCAATCAAGACATAACCAAAAATTTTACATTCATACTTTAGTATATTAAGAAAAAAAACTCCTTGTAACAAAATAAATAAATAAAAGACAAAAATCAGTCTTCGGTAAGATTGACATTTACGTTGCTTTCGAAGCAAGATGGGCACATATACATAACGTGTTCCGTGCAAAGTAATTTTCCACATAAAGTGCAGCCTTTTTTCGAACGTCTGTTTTTACTCCTGGGGCAAAGCTCGCAAAAGTCAGGTTGTAGGTGTTGGCTTTCAGGTTCTTTTCCTGGTACAATGCGATCCATAGTAATTCTTAAATCACAGGTAAAGTTTTTATGGCCTGCCGATTAGAAATATGTGGCTTTATTAACTCCAGTGCAATTTCCTTTAGAAACGTCCTCCTCTGGGTTAAATTGCCTGTATTTGATTTGTAAATAATTTGTGCGTGTATGCCAGTAATGTCAATAAGCGTGAACAAGAGGCGCATTGGCCACCTGCAGGTTATCCTGGAAACTGAATATGTGCCTTTCGTTTGATCAACAGTGTCTACACCCGCTTTCGTCTGGTTGTAAAAGGTTATTACTTCGGGTTTGTTCTCAGATGTTTCATCATTAGCTTGGCCATCGGCATGAAGTGATGATAGCATAAGTACAACTTTTTTCGTTTTTTTCACTGGAACGTAAGAGACAAGAACCTTGTTTTCGGCAAATGCACTCATTTTATGTGGTTGCGACCTTCCTTTTGCTGAAATACATTGAGGTGGAATTTCCTTTTTATTTTTTCTTATTGCACCCACAATGGTCGTTTCTATATTGTTTGTATAGTTCATCTGCTAAAGGTATTGAAGTAAAATAATTATTGCTACTATTCAAAATTGGGGCAGCAACCCTTTTCACAACCCGAGGTTTTCAACAAAAAAGATAAATCAAGATATACTTACATTGTTTCTCGCGCAATGAGCAAAATGCCGCTCTCAAAAATGAACCGTCTACCTACACGTCCGATCGTGCACTAATCGAAAGAAATGATCCTAAAAGTACGAAGAACAACTACTAGCGAAGGTACACACCACAATTAGTACCAGAAATACATAGAACATAAAAATTTCGCGAAATGAGAAATTGCTTGGGCAAAATGCTCATAGCGCGTGTTCTCGAGGGTTAATAGAGTCATTACTACCACTACCCGATCAAGAGTCAAAATTTTTGCAAATTTATTTCATTAATGACAACGATGATAAACTTAAAGGACGGTGTGCATTTTCCAGAAATATAAACAGAGTCATTATGAGAGAGTTACAAGATTTATTACACACACACAATGTTTTGGTGCAAAGTTTTAAAACAACAATCGAAAGATTGTCATCTGATAATCATAAAATTAAAATTGATGGAGATAAAACGCCTGACGGCGAACATCGTGGAAGATACAATCAACCAACTTCAAACAACGAATGCAATTGTTATATCTGGAGATGAATTTCAACCAAGAGATATTGTTTTGCAAAGAAGAAATGATACACTGCAACGTGTTAATGAAACGCATCGAAAATATGATGCATTACAATATCCTCTTATGTTCTGTCGTGGTGAAGATGGTTATTCGATTGATATAAAACAAATAAATCCAGCAAATGATGAAGAAACAAATAAAACTGTAAGCGCAATGAATTATTACGCATACAGAATCATGATAAGAGAAAATCAAGAGAATCACATTTTGAAATGTCGTAAATTATTTCATCATTATATTGTTGACATGTATGCGAAAATAGAAACAGAACGATTGAATTACATTAGATTCAACCAAAGAAAATTACGCTGTGACGAATGCATACATTTACGAGATGCAATTAACAACGATACCAACGTTAATAACATTGGTCAAATGGTAATATTACCTTCATCGTATACAGGCAGTCCAAGGCATATGCATGAATACGCCCAAGATGCAATGTGTTATGTCAGAAATTATGGTCGACCCGACTTATTCATAACTTTCACATGCAATTCGAAATTGGATGATATTAAGAATCATTTATATACTGGGCAATCAGCTACTGATAGGCATGACATTACTGCAAGAGTGTTTAGACGAAACCTACAGTTTCTAATGGATTTCATTGTAAAACATAAAGTTTACGGAGATGTACAATGCTTCATGTGTTCTGTGGAATGGCAAAAAAGAGGCTTGCCTCATGCGCATATTTTGATTTGGTTAAAACAAAAACTAACAACAGATAAAATTGATCATATTATTGTATATGTGCTGAGATTCCAGATATAAATGAAGATCCAAAATTACATACTACTGTAACCAAAAACATGATTCATGGACCGTGTGGTACGTTAAATCGAAATTCTCCATGTATGGTTGATGCTAAAAAACTACCCAAGGCAATTAATTGCTGAAACAATGACTGGAAATGATGGATATCCATAGTACCGTAGAAGATCACCAGAAGATAATGGAAAAACAGTCACTGTGAAAATAAATAATCAAGATGTGGAGATCGATAACCGTTGGATAGTTCCGTATTCCAAATTATTATCGAAAACATTTAACGCACATATAAATGTTGAATATTGTAACTCCGTAAAATCCATCAAATACAATACATATGCAAATATATCAATAAAGGAAGTGACATGGCAGTATTTGGAGTTGTAAATCGAAATGATGAAATTACTAATTACCAAATGGGAAAATACATTAGTAGCAACGAAGCAGTTTGGAGAATATTATCATTTCCGATTCATGATCGCCATCCAGCTGTTATTCATTTGTCAGTCCATTTAGAAAATGAACAAAGTGTTTATTTCACTGAAAATACTGCTCAACAAATGGCCGAACGACCACCAGCAACAACACTAACTGCATTTTTCAACTTATGTGAAACAGATTCATTTGCAAGAACATTGCTTTATTCAAATGTTCCTAAATATTATACTTGGAATGCATCATCAAGGTCCTGGGTATGAAGGCAACGAGGAATACCTGTAGATCCAGGTGTTCATTTGGGTGATGCAACCGGACGACTTTACACTGTGCATCCAAGTAAAGTGGAATGTTTCTATTTACGTTTACTCTTAGTTGATATTCTCGGCCCAAGATCATTCGAAAGTTTGAAACGAGTTAATGGTCATCTATGTTGTATTTATCAGCAAGCATGCAAAGAAATGAATTTGCTTGAAAATGATAATCAGTGGGATGCAACTCTTTTAAATGCATGTGCAACAAGTTCTCCTTACCAAATAAGAACACTATTTGCCATCATTATTGCTACATGTTTCCCAGCAAACCCAAAAGAATTGTGGAGTACTTACCAAGAATACATGACAGAAGATATCCTACATCAAGTACGTCGCATTACTGCAAATCCAAATTTGAATTATACAGATGAATTATATAATGAGGCATTAATTAAAATCGAGGACTTTTGCCTGATGATTGCAAATAAAACTCTGAGTGAGTTAGGTATGATCGCACCAAATCGTCCGAAAAAGAATATGATCGAAATGATCTGAACACATTTGTAACAACAAACCTACCAAAATTAAACACAGAACAAAGGCAGGCATATGACACAATTATAGACAATGTTGTAAATGAAAGAGAAGGAATATTCTTCTTAGATGCACCAGGCGGGACTGGAAAAACGTTTTTGTTGTCGTTAATTTTGGCCACCATTCGATCACAGAATAATAATACATTGGCTTTGGCATAATCTGGAATAGCGGCAACTTTATTGGACGGCGGTCGCACTACACATTCTGCATTAAAGTTACCATTAAATATGCAAGTAAATGAAGAACCAACTTGCAACATTTCTAAAAATTCTGGAATGGGAAAGGTTTTACAAACATGTAAAATTATTGTACGGGATGAATGTACGATGGCTCATAAAAAATCACTGGAAGACTTAAATAGAACACTGAAAGATTTTCGAAATAACACAAACATATTTGGTGGTGCACTAATTCTATTGGCCGGTGATTTTCGACAAACTTTGCCTGTTATTCCCAAATCAACAGCAGCTGATGAATTGAGAGCGTGCCTTAAATCTTCTAATCTGTGGAGATATGTTCAAAAACTCACATTAACTACTAATGTTCGTGTGCAGTTAGAGAATGATCCAACAGCTGCTGAATTTTCCGAACATTTGTTGCAAATTGGAAATGGACGAAAGCCAATTGATAAGAATACAGGCATGATCACACTTCCAACTAATTTTTGTACCGTAACAGAATCAAGAGTACAATTAGTGCAAAATGTTGAAATCACAAAACTATCGAAATCAAGATTGGCTAAGCGAGAGCTATATTAGCTGCCAAAAATGTCGATGTCAATGAACCCAATGCCAGTATTTTGACTCAAATTCTAGGTGAAGTTGTCACCTATAAATCAATTGATTCAATCAGTAATCCCGACGATGTAGTGAATTATCCAATTGAATTTTTGAATTCACTTAATTTGCCTGGCTTGACACCACATCGTTTGCAATTGAAAGTCGGCGCAGTGATCATTATGTTGCGAAATATCAATCAGCTTAAACTATGCATGCAATGAACAATGTAATTGAAGCAACAATTTTGAAAGGCAAATTTAAAGGTGAAGATGTTTTGATTCCGCGCATTCCAATGATTTCAACAGATTTGCCTTTAGATTTAAAGCGCCTTGCTTTTGCTATTACAATCAATAAGTCTCAAGGTCAAACACTTCAATTATGTGGAATTGACCTAACTTATCCATGCTTTGGACATGGGCAACTGTATGTAGGATCGCATGAAAATAAAACCAAAAATTTTGTGTATCAGAAGGCTTTAGAATAAGTTGTTAGTTTACAATCATTAGAGTAAGTCACTAAAATAAATAAAACATTGTTATTAGAATAAGTCACAAAATAATGGCCGAGCATGAATTAAATGATGAAACAAGAAAAAAACAAAGAACACTTTTCATTTATATTTTTCTTTCACCCAGCGAAGCGGGTGAGGGTCCACTAGTGCATATATATAATATAATTGGCGCGTACACCCTTTTGGGTGTTTGGCCGAGTTCCTCCTCCTATTTGTGGCGTGCGTCTTAATGTTGTTCCACAAATGGAGGGACCTACAGTTTCAGGCCGACTCCAGTCGGCAGATAATTTATGAGGAGCTTTTTCATGGCAGAAATACACTCGGAGGTTTGCCATTGCCTACCGAGGGGCGACCACTATTAGAAAATTTTTTTTCTTAATTTTGGTGTTTCACCGAGATTCGAACCTATGTTCTCTCTGTGAATTCCGAATGGTAGTCACGCACCAACCCATTCGGCTACGGCGGCCACAATGAAATGATCTGTATATCATAAATCTCCGGATACGTTTGTAACATTTTTAACAACATACCATCCATTGCTTCTACATACATTTACCGCTACTGTTATGAACACATGCCTGCTGGCCTGGTATGCAGGCATCGATATACACTCTCTATCCTGTTTCAAATTGATTAAGAAGGATATATCGGAAAGTTTAATGAAATTAATTTTAAGCAGGGTGTTTCGGAACCATTTTATGAAGAGCAGCTAATGTTACTGTGCGTCCTTTCTATATTTTCACAAAAGAGGGAAGGCAACAACTATTCGCGTAACTGATAACAATTCGAATAACAGCGTCACTCGGCCGACATGCATCTATCAAAACCCATCACATAAAGCTCGTACGTTTACTTTCACAACAACAGGTTCTTTCGAACCAACTCTGTCTCTTTAGCTGCAGCGGAGCATAGCTTCGATATCACTGAACTTGTTGAGACTTGGTTAACTTCTGGTTTTTTTTTTGCCAAACTCTTTGGTGACCAGTGCAAGGTGCACCGAAGAGGTCGCTGTTAATGTTGGCGGAACTTCAATGTGAGCTCTATTACATGAGATATAACGATGAGGATGATATCTAACAAAAATTTTTAATTAACTGCTTCCCCATGAAAAATGCGATCTTTCTTAAGCGTAGAAAAAGTTCGAAACACTTTCCCATTTTCGAAACTACTCTAAACTAAACTCGAAAAACTACCTAAATTTGATAAAGTGGAGTATAAAATGCAATTCAAAATCTTTGTGTATACCCTTCAACTCCAAGCGCAAGGTGGCATCGCCAAATCTGTTGAATATAAAATATCTTGTGCCTGTAGTGCCTCAGACGGTTGTAACTTCTTTGCAAATGTTTTTACCAACGTATTTATCAGCTCCAAAACGTTAGAAATCAGTGTAGACTTGTCTCGTATTCAACAAGCGGTTAATTTCGGAAAATTTGGAATTAGTGTTGCTTTAGTCTTTGCAAGCTCTTGATGCTTCGAAAGGTGCATACTATTACCCACACCATTTTCTCTAGAAACTGGGCAAATTCTTTGTACTTACCACTGCACTAATTTTTTAACAAAAGCCTTGAAACAGGCATTATTTTGGACGATTGGATAATTGCTTTTATTTCACCTATTCACAAATCATTTGAAGAAATCCAGTAGAAAACTACAAGCCAATCGGAAAACTCTCAATAATACCGAAATTATTTCATAAATTAGTTTATTATTACTACTTACCAAATTCTCGACCTTCGTCTTCCGACACTCATCGGAACTGTTCTGCCGGTTAGGGGGGCATGCCTCCACTACCGCTATAACAACTTCCTTATCGGTTGAATTCCACCCTGGGACCGTGGTAACATTTCGTCAAGGTGGAGCCGCGTGTTGTATGCCTATTGGCACAACAGGTACCTGTGTCCAGATTCCTCTCTGCAGCAAATAGAACATCGGAAAAGGTGTCGTAAGTATTTCTGACATGTCGTTATCTGATACCGTCGTTAGCACTAGGCTCAGGCGACTGTGACTTGTCGTCAGTTCGTAGGCAGTCCACCTCCAATCGAAAGCTGCTGTTGATTTCTTCGCTGCATATTGCATTACCACTCTACGTTAAAGATATAGCCCTATCTTTGTTGCAAAATTGTTTGCTGCATTCCAGCAAGTATTTGATGCGATCATCTTGGTGATTAGATTTTCTGGGCACAACTTTCTATTGCGTTGTTGCAGTTTGGGCAGAATGGAGTGTCCTCCAGATTAAACCGATAGAGGTACTTCAAAAAACAACCGTCGCCCTTCTGCTTTGCCATTCTTCTCTCGAATGCAGTCTCTCTTCAGCTTTTACTTCCAATGACGGCTTAGCCCGTCGCCTGCCATAGAGATGGCTCAATTCCTTTGCCTGAATGTCAGCAGGTAGTTTTCTCACGATAACGCCTATTGCGTCTCTTGAGACCGTTTTGTAGCCACAAGCCATCATTATTGCACTTCGGCGAAGCACCTGTGCTGCATATTATATGCTGGATGTTTTAGTTCGGCCGATATCGGGGCAGTGTAGAAAGCTACGGTGTCTTCAACCGTCGATAAGACACGCCCTCTGCTGCCTTTACTACTGTTTTCTCCGCCCCCTGATAAGTACCGCCTCGGTTTTTTGGGCTGCCAATTCCAATCTGGCCTTTGCCAACCATAGTCTCACCCTTGCTGCTGCGTCATTGCTTTTTGCATCCAGCTGGTCTTGATTTGGTGCCTTTTATGGTCGCGGTCTGCATTGTATTGCAAAAGTAAGTTGAAGTAAATTGTTTTCTAATAAAAATTTTACAGCTGAATGGATTGCGCTTTCGATAGATGATTAACGATTTTTTATAGCCGGAATTGGATGGTATTGATCTGGACAACGTTTATTTTCAACAAGACGGCGCTACGTGCTACACAAGCAACGATACCATTGATCTTTTACGGGAAAAGTTTCCGGACCTTGTTATCTCTCGAAGAGGTGATCCCAATTGGCCACTGACATTTTGTGATTCAACACCTTGTGACTTTTCTTTGAGACCACGTGAAAGAGAAGGTCTACGCCAACAGCCCAGGGTCGATTCAAGACCTCAAAGGGCGACCTTTTTTAACCTTCTTTTGTTTATTAACAGAGTTTTTTTCTTTTTAACTTACAGTTTTGGTAGCTTTAAATAAAAAAAATACCAGTCTAACGGTTAGACGCGATAGAAGTGAAACCTTCCGTAAAACAAACTGAGAGAGAATGAGACGAAAGCAGCATTAGGGGCGGGATAATTATAGGTTCATTATAATATTGCTATAAAGTTCATATTTTATTTTCTTCATTTTATTATTATTCATCCTCAATGTTTTCAATTTCAACAAATGATACGAGTGGCTTATGATAGCTAAAATATGATACAAATGCTTTGGTTTCGATGTTGTCAAAAAAAATACCCAAACGGACCGAAGAAACAGACTTACAAATTTCTTCCATTTTCGTCTACTTGTATTCATATAAAAATTTATGTCTCTTCCCACCAAAGCTAAATGTATTAGTATATTTCTTCTTGTATTTATTCAAGGCCGAAATCCCGGCCGTACTGCAATACCGGGCCAACCCGTGGCAGAGGTGGAGCAAGCCACTAAAACACTCCGCCCATTTCCAAAAATCAGTTTAACATTTGTTGTCCTCCGATGGAGGATCTATCAGATGTTAAGCTGATAAGAACAGATAAAGTGGGCTTCAAGACCGTTTTCCCCGGGGGGACATTTCCCCCCGGGGTGATACATAAAAAATTCCCGCACTCTTTTCGAGAGTGACGGTTCGCTAGATATATTAAAATCAGTTTAACATTTGTTGTCCTCCGATGAAGGATCTATCTATGTTAAGCTGATTAAGCTACACTTTGATCTTAGCCATAAGGCCGAGAAGCGATAACCATACACAACCAACAAACTACCTTGTCAATACATTTTCTAATAAACCTTTTGAGAATTACACGTTCACAAAAATTAATGTACGAAATATTTATACCAATTCACTTAAACTGACTTTCAGTATCTAAACCAAAAATAAGAAAAGCCAAAAACCTGTTTTCAATAAATAATCAGAAATGTCCTACAATGCAAATTTTTTTTTTTCTTGTGATTCGAACCAAGAATTTTAGATCGGAAGCTCACATTGCTAGCCGCTCGGCTATCGCGCCATGCTGTTGGCGTTGGCCTAAAACTTATTTAGTTCGTCGCTACGTTTATATCAACATATAATATAACGCTTCGTAACTAAATAACTTTTAGGCCACCGCCAACAGCATGGCGCGGTAGCCGAGCGGCTAGCAATGTGAGCTTCCGATCCAAAATCTTTGGTTCGAATCACAAGAAAAAATAAAAGTTATTTAGTTCGTCGCTACGTTTATATCAACATATAATATAACGCTTCGAAGCCAAGATGGTCGCTTTTTCGTTTCACTTTTTCTCAAATCACTCCCAACGATTCTAAAGAAGTTTTCACTTCAAAAAGGAACAATACCCAAACTTCAAAATTTTCGCATATTGGGTATAAAAAAGCACTAAATTTATCGCGAAGAGCAAATGGTTGCACTCTCTGATGGGCGTTATCTTGTTTCTATCATTCCCGGTTACTATCTATATGTATACTTTTGTCAAGTATAGACGTGCAGTCAGACAGCTCGTCAAAAGTACCAAAATAGATTCAGAAAAACGCGCGTAACTACTGTAGCAGACCCTTGTCATGTCGGTCTCCTTGCCGCGGCGAGAGAGATTCGCGAGAATGGCAGCAAAGCCAATTACGGTGGAGATACATACAGACGGCCAACAAGACGGTCTACTGTCCAAGACTATCTTGACAGCTATCTTTGGAAAGCTATCGGTGAGTCGAAAGACGCGCCGACTTTCGAGGGGAAAAGCGTGGTGGACGGCATCGCAAAGGTGCACTGTTCCAACGCCTTTTACGCATAAGTGTTCAGAACAAAGATCTTGACCCGACTCTCTGGAGACTATGTTCGTGCACCAGGTAGAAATCCGCTACCACTTCGGTGGCGGGTTCCCACCTGGTGCTGGGTATCGATCTTGGGTCCCCCAAGGTTCTTTAGTCGAAGTACGTTTGCCGACCTCACCTACATCTGGGGAGAATCCATTTCCGTGTCCAGGATAAGGAGGAGGAAAAAGCGTAAATATACTCAGTCTCATTACTGAAGTAATATTTTCACAGATAAATCTGCAGCATGGCAAAGCATCTACGGCTCTCCTGTGCCGTAGGCATGCAAAACTGGAAACAAACTCACACATAATACTAATACAAGAACCATGGGTATTAGACCGGAGTGAAATACGTCAATTTTTTCAAATCATATCGTAATAGCAGGGAAAAGTTGCTACATATCAATACAAATTTAGGAAAAAAAAGAAATTTCAAATCGGTTAATATCTTCCGTTTGCGCATTGCATTTAAAATTTACAAATTTTATCCCAAATCTAGCTGATTTACGAAAACTTGTAGAAGTTGTAAATGATTAAAGATCGAGCTCCCTTTTTATACATAGCACTTTCAGCATTGAGTAGTAGAATTTTAATTTACTAATCTATCCATTTCTCTGGTTCTGAGCGATTAACTTTTACCAATTTTACACCAAATCTACTAAGGAAGCCTATGCCAAATGAGGCTTGCGTGAAAGCGGCTTACG